>NC_060143.1:345020828-345332001 GCF_021461385.2 Schistocerca piceifrons | reverse complement strand
AGACCACAACAACAACAACATCAGAATAATGGCGTAATGATTCCCTTAGAATACTCGGCAGTTGCTAGGGCTTTTGAGGGGTGAATCTCATTCACTAGAATTGAGAATCCGGGTGGAAGGTATCGTGACCCTGCCGGGTTTTTAGAGGCGTGCCTGCCTGTCTTGGAGGTCAAGCTCCTCAAAGTCCTACAAGATCCGTGATTTAACGCCATTAAATGCACCGCAGTATTATGCTGCTAATTGAGTCACCCACCTAAACATCAAGGTGAGGCGGGGACAACGACTCTGCACAATATATTGGGTGATAATGGCGTTATTTTTCGGAGCACATCGATTGCTGAATGGTATCGTGAGTCCACCTTGAGCGATATTATGGCCCGATTTTCCGAGATGGAAGTACGTGGGTTCGCTAAAGTGCTCAGCTGTATACCACACCTGGACATCCACATACATGTCTATGATCCAATAAATGGAAGGTCCAGTTATATTAAACTCCCTTAGGATATTGAGAAAAAGCAGGCGTGCATTAATGTCAAAATAAGTATGATAATGCTTGTTTTGCATGGTCACTCCTGGCTTGTCAGAGAAATTACAAGAAAGATCCCTAATGTCCAGGTAGTTACAAAGTCAAAAATATTAAGATACAGTATAACTTTGATGGAATAGAGTTCCCTGTAAAGATACAGGACATACACAAGTTTGAGGCTCAGAATACCGGAACATCGGTTCACGTTTACCGCCTGGAGGAGAAGAATACGAAGGTCAAGTCATATGAGCAGGACAAGCATACAATAGTAGGTCCCCTCCAGTTCTCAAAATTTGCAGGTGAGCCAGAGTTTCATGTAAACATGCTGCTCTTCTTGAGAGGTGGCATGAGCCCCCTCTCATATTTCTATCTTACGATTCTCCTCTCTAATTGCATGCGGTGAAAAGTTGCTATTCCTTCACACGCGGACTTCCCACGCAGCGTCTCTCGTCACCCGGGTGGTCCGGTGACAGGCGGGCTCTGCTAAGCCGACGGGTGTGAGGAAGTCGAGTGAATGCTTTGCAGACGCCGACATTGTCAAAAGACACGCCCGGAGGGGTCTGAAGTAGCGGCTGGGCTAGAGGTTCCGTTACTTCGCAGAATCTTAGCGAAAACACTTTCTGGCGGGCTACCAGCGAGGCGTGGGAATGACTTGTATACCCAGGCAGTTGTGGCGGGAAAATTCCCGCGCTTTCTGCAAAATAGTAACTGTGATTGGCTTGCTCAGGGCATAGCTCCGTGACGTAGCAAAATCATTAGGGACAACTTCACCTTCACAGCGCCAAGAATCTCCATTGGTGGAATGGTAGTGCTCCGGCAATGGAGTGGAATTTTCCGCCGGTTTTCGAGTTTGGAACGTTTAACCACGGCCACTGTGGTGGGGGCGGGAATGTTCGGTGTTCGGCATTGTACGGGTGCTCTGGGTAGTCGGCTCTCGCCTTTCGGTCGAAGCAACCAGCCCTCGCCTCCGGTACGCCAGATCGTGTTCTGGCAGATAAGAAGACAGTTTGGTAATGTATGTCCGCAGCACCGGCAGATAGGGATTTTCCTAGGTGATAATCAGAGCCCAGCAGAGTGCGCCTGTTCTTCTTTTTCTAACTTTGTTCTGTCTTGAGTAGCAGCAATTAATGTTGGGTTAGCTGTGAGTCTCTCTTAAGATTTGAGTGGCAAGGAATTGGCTCCACATACCACTTCGTCATAAACCTCACAATGTAGTGTAGGGACAACTTCACCTTCACAGCGTTTGTTTGTGTATCCAATTTGAGCCAATTTGATGTATTATAAGCGTTTCATGTGTTTTTGTTTATTATTTTGTGTTTAGTCTTAATAAATCATATTGTTATTTTGGACAGAACTTTCGTTCTGTTAATCGGTAGAGCAACCCATCATTTCTCACTACGTTAATGAAACCTTCCTTTATTTAACTTATTTATCAAATTAAATTATTGCAGGTGCCAAACTCTTTTCTACTCCACTTGCAGGGTTGATTACAGTCAGTTCGCGTATATTTTTTAATCCTTGTGCAACAGCAAAAGCCGGAGTTAGAATAGGGGGGGCTTAGAACATCATTTACATGTGTAGAATTTAGTGTTAAATACACTGCTAGCCCCGGCACCTCGCATAAAATGGCGACCCTTGGCCTCGAATCTTTCCTGTGAATCTCTGATAAGCAAACAAGATTCTTAGTAGGAACATTCAATTTTTTTCTCTACTTTTTTTTAATGATTAATACCCAACTTGTTTTTCTTGTAGTTCCGTGATTAGTTTTAAGTAGCGGCGCAGGATTACAGTTTTTGTTTTCAGTGTATATATTTTTTTTGTTCATTGTTTTTGTGTTTCGTTGATGTGGTGTCCGTACCACATCGCACTTTGTCGGATTTGTGTGCGGTTTCTGTACCACATCAAATTGTGTTTATAATTACAGCGTTGGAACAGCGTTGTTGAAATTTTATGTCTATGTGTAAAAACACAGGGAGTAGATTATTTTTACTGTGTATTTTAGATAAAGTTTGTTTCTCATGAATGATCACGAGAAGTAATTCACGACTATTAGTGAGCGAAGCTAAAACAAAAGTGCATACTATAATGGATAAGGGACACGTTACTGACGGGGATAGGTTCAGAGGTGAGATGGGCACATTTTTAGCAGGACAGGACGACAGGGTCATTGATGAGGACGGTGATTTGGACGCGATCTTAGAGCAACGTCGCGACCGTGATTATGACAGCGAGGTAGAGGATGAAACAGACACAGACACACAGGTCGAGACGGCAGCAGAAGCTTATAAGCAAACGAACGAGAGCAGACAGGGGCCAGCTCGGTCACGTCAGAGCTCTAGCGCCCAGGTGTCCAGAGTTACATCGCCCATGTGTGACGAGGATCAAAAAGATGACATTGACCCAATACTGAGCTTCCTACGATCAATGAAAGAAGAAGATGAGAAACAGCGTAAGAAGGACACTCAGACTATAATTTCGCATATAGGGGAAATTCGTGGGGAATTGGTAACAATAAAGAAAGAATGTGGAGAAGCAAAACAATTGTCAATGGTAGCACAAAAAGTAGCAGGCCTAGCCCAAACGGCAGCAACAGGGGCAATGAAAATCGCAAAAGTAACTTCTCAACTTGTAGGTCGCTTGCGACGTGCGACACAAGCCCACTCAAAATCCCTAGCGTTCTTAAAAACCCAAGGTAATATTGCGGTTACGAACATCACGAAACGAAAGAAAGAAGTAGAGAGTCGGATAGCGAAACTAGAGCGAAACGGGCATACGAGCACTGCGCGTTCGGATACCAATGATGGAGTACACAGAATTGTGTCTCCGAGGAAAAGCCCGCCGTGCTCTAGCCCAGTGACAGAGTGCGGAACTAACAATGCACACGCAGAAACACCTAGTAATAGCTCCAATAATTGTAGCCCACTTAGGAGAGCGAATTCTGAGTGCCACTGCCACTGTGATACAGAGGTAGCACATCACAGCTATCAGCAAGATAGATCAGGACACTCAGCAGACGTGCAAGTATCGGAAACGAGTGACAACAACCGTGCGAGGATCGGACAGGATTTTGATCACAATCACTTCCTGTCGATACTAAAATTCCAAAAGTTCAGAGATAATGGAGGGTCGATGCATCCCAAGAGCTGGGTGATGCAGTTTACAAACTCATTACCGTCATCATGGCCAACCCTGGCAAAATTATAATTCATGTGTGGAAACATCGAAGGCCAAGCCACGGAAAAGATGCGGGATGTGGCAGCAACGTGTCAGACTTATCAGGAATTTGTTGATGCGTTCCTGGGGATCTACTGGTCAAAGGAAACGCAAGAAAGGATTAAAGAGGAAATAATATTTTGTTCTGAACTGGAAGTGTCCGGGCAAAGGAGCGCAACCAAATTTTTTGAGGATTTACTCAAGAAGAATCAATTTTTAGATAGTCCATATAGTAACGGAGAAATCATCAAATTTTGTTTTTCCACATTGCCTGTTAGGTATCAACAGACACTTGTCGGCAAGTGTGGATCTGACATAGAAGCATTCAAGAGTCTATTGCGCGAACTCGAAGTAGTCTTCGATAAACAAGACGCAAAGGACAGGAAGAAGGCGCAAAATAATAAATACCACGGGCCAGCAAGGGCAGACGACAAGAGATCGCATAATCGCGGTCGTCAGTTAGGAAATCAGGGTTACGGAAATCAAGGTTACGCAATTCAAGATTATGGAAACCAGAGACACGGAAACGAGAACGTTAGGGAACAGGATCAATCTAGACAAGGAATCTGGGACAGGAGGAATAACGAACGGCAAAGCGACCGTAACTGGAGAGAGCGAAATCAAGGACCACAGGAGAACCAGGAGATTGAAATTAGACCTGCAAATCCTAACGCACGTCAGAGGAGGGGGAGTCTGACAAGGGATTGGCGCTAGTCCATAGGACTCCACCACATCTCTCATACAAAGAAGTTCGTGGAATAAGTAGTAGTGTAAGTGGTGTACATAGTACAATGGGCAAATACATGAACCTTGCTATAGTAGTAGTGTAAGTGGTGTGCATAGTAGAATAGGCAAATATATGAACCTTTCTTCAGGGAACAATAATCGTTGCACTAATAGATTAAGATTGCTAAAGTATTAACACGCTGCGTTGTCTCGCATAAGGATTTACTGCTGCTTGTGTTCGCGACTTCCAATGTCGATGGAGTAGGAGACACTACCTATTCATGAGCAATGTTTTTGTCCTTTCCTGTCTGGTGTCCATGTTGAGGGATAATGATGAGTGAGGAGATGTCGCACAAACGGGCGCAAACAAGAACGTGCTTTTAGAAGCGTTCTGAGAAGTCGTGATACGCTCTATAGCGGCCACAACCAGTTCGTGAGACGTTCATACCAATGCTTGCAAGCACGCAACAGTGCACTGCAAGATTGTGGTATATTGCGTGATTTCGAGGATGAATATGGGCAGTATAGTTTTTACAGTGATGCGCCAGCGTCGTTGTCTTGCAAGTCGGGGTGAACCTGTGAGCGTTTGACTCCAATGGTGCCCTAGACGGTAGAAATGCGGGCATGAAGCCTACCATGCCAATGTGCTGGTTGGGGATTTAGCATGCTGCTTGCGACTGTCACAGATGAATAACCAGTGACTCATACTAGGATATTCGTGACATACTGTGTAGCTGGCGTGTGGTGGGCGACTGAATCCTCAACAGGAACCAGACTTGGCTTGGTCAAATTACATTGCCTCTGGAAATGTGCGCTTTCATTGCTAAAACTGCATCACAGATAAAATTAAGTTCAACTATAAATTTATTGTCTTGTATAGCCATGGCTAATCCAGTCTCCGGAGTTTCAGTGAGGCGTAATGAAAACTCGGAGGTCATGTCGTACGGCGCGCACATCACTGTCGTCAATAGCGGCGAGCAGCGAGACATCTCAACGTAACAGGAATAATGTAAGAGTATTGTATAAGGTAAACAAACAAAAAAAAATAAATAAATAAAAGGGAAAGTACGATATACTAGGATAAGTTAAACTGTAGGATTTAACAATAACTAGATTATTATTGTGGGGGTTTTCTACCACAAGTGTGGCGTGCGCCTGTTGAGATGCTATTTTTCAGGTCACCAAACCACAGACCCGAGATGGAGGGACGACGGGCGAGCGAAAGTAGCATAGTTGCATGTTCCTTATAGCACAGTAAAACTTAGACCTGCATAACAACATAATTGAATTAAAAGACATAGAATGTAGATCGTTGGCAAATGGTAGTTAATTCTTGAGCATGTCTACTGTCGATCTATATAATTAATAGTAATATTAGTGCGGGCCCGCACATTTAGTTCTTCATCCAATATAGCGTCACACACCATGTACAATAGTGAGATCGGTCTCTACACAAATATCAAGATAAATTATTTCCATGATTTTTGTTATGATAGCTACAGATAAATAACTATAAAATTAAAATTAGAGTGTCTGAAATGACAGACCATCAATGTATCGTGATGTAAATTTATTATAACATAGAAGGTCATGGGGAAAAGTTAGGCATAAGATTTTTGTAAGAATTGTGCAGATGACGGGGATCGTGGCAATGCAGAGGCCAGCCGGAGGTGTCAGCGCGCTACCTGACGTGAAGGGCGCGAGAACATCCGGTCCTACAAGCTGACAGTCACCGGGCCGTATACCTGAGGGATTACGCGGGATCCTCGCCGGGCCACAGGCGAAAGTGAGGCTGGCCGTTGACACTGACACGCGACCCACACGCGACAGCCTGCTAGCTCTCCGGACGCGGCAGCCGTTTGGAGGGATTCCCTGCGGCAGACCACATTGTCGTGAGTACACGAAGAAGATCACATATCGTATCAGAACCTGCGCCCCATGTGCCTCAGGACAGAAAGGGACGCTATATACTCACCTGTTTGGGTTTTTACAACTCACTAGCATTGGCCGATCTGCATACACAAAGCAGTATCGTGCCACACTAACAAATGTATGGTCTCATTCCTAACTTCTCCTCTCCATTAGAGAGCAGTTTTAGCAATCGTCGCTCCTAGTTCGATCCTGTAAGGATGACCTCACACACTTGTGGAGTCACTCCACGTGCCATCATCCCTCGTCGAACTGCAATATTGGGAAACATAAAGCACTGTCCAGCGAGAGAAGAGGCCTAGACTAGTGATGTATCCCAACAAGTAGACCTCAGAGACAATTAATCGACGTGAGGAGAGCCTCTCACTGTGTCTTCCTACCATATTTCCGTCATCATATGCGTGGGTCTTGGTCCAATCTCAACAGAGTACTGCAGATGCTCCAGCATACCCTATTGCCGTTGCAACAACGTAGCAACAACACCCGACGTTTAGCCCTATGTGATGTCAGTAATGTGTAATTTGTGAAGTGCTTCGAATATTTCTAACAACGTGATTTAGTGCCTCATTCTCAGCACAGTCGTGAACATTGTGCAATGTGCACGCACAACTTGATGCCCCATGAACCTTGTTTTTTTTCTTTCTTTTCTTTCTTAAATTTCTTTCTCTAGAGTTGTTTTTGTAATGTATGCTATACCTGGTACGTGGTTGTGTTTTACACTGTAATTCTTATTACAAATTACTGTATTGTTCTCCACACCATGTTTTTTTTTGTATTTTGTATTTATTGTTGTGTGTATGCAAACAGTGTGCCCGAAGTCCCCATAAACTGAAGCAGATACCACTACTGTCAATGTGAATGGACCATCAGTTCAGGGAACATTTTGTAAAGGTTATTCTTGCTGCAGGGAGACAGAATGAATCGGAGGTTGTAATTAGATTCTGAAAGCTCACAAAGAGATTGTTAACTTAAATAGTATCATGTGTGAGTGAGTTCAGGTTAGTTTCAGGATTCAAATTGTTGTAAAATCTTGGGCATTTAATTGTGGAGCACTCCAACTCTGATTGTAAAGAATAAATTGCTCCATATTTGGCTCACATGCCCGGGCCATATTTAGAGAGTGAATATCTGTGTGAATCGGTGTTTGGAAGGGGCTCCCTGGGTATGGATGTGTGATGTGAGTGTTAGAGTTCCATATTAAGAAGGTGAAGTTGGCTACATCATAAATAATCCTCCTTCTATGAGCTGCATTTTTCAGTTGCAGTGATTTTCTTTATAGAGTGCGGCATGTGGAGTCAGTTTGCAAGATGGTTCTTGGGCGATTGACTCACTACCTTGCTCCTAAGTGAGCCAACCGCTCACCAATTACAATCTAAAATGGCGTAGGGGCAATGAGAGGTGGCATGAGCCCCCTCTCATATTTCTATCTTACGATTCTCCTCTCTAATTGCATGCGGTGAAAAGTTGCTATTCCTTCACACGCGGACTTCCCACGCAGCGTCTCTCGTCAGCCGGGTGGTCCGGTGACAGGCGGGCTCAGCTAAGCCGACGGGTGTGAGGAAGTCGAGTGAATGCTTTGCAGACGCCGACATTGTCAAAAGACACGCCCGGAGGGGTCTGAAGTAGAGGCTGGGCTAGAGGTTCCGTTACTTCGCAGAATCTTAGCGAAAACACTTTCTGGCAGGCTACCAGCGAGGCGTGGGAATGACTTGTGTACCCAGGCAGTTGTGGCGGGAAAATTCCCACGCTTTCTGCAAAATAGTAACTGTGATTGGCTTGCTCAGGGCATAGCTCCGTGACGTAGAAAAATCATTAGGGACAACTTCACCTTCACAGCGTTTGTTTGTGTATCCAGTTTGAGCCAATTTGATGTATTATAAGCGTTTCATGTGTTTTTGTTTATTATTTTGTGTTTAGTCTTAATAAATCATATTGTTATTTTGGAGAGAACTTTCATTCTGTTAATCGGTAGAGCAACCCATCATTTCTCACTACGTTAATGAAACCTTCCTTTATTTAACTTATTTATCAAATTAAATTATTGCAGGTGCCAAACTCTTTTCTACTCCACTTGCAGGGTTGATTACAGTCAGTTCGCGTATATTTTTTAATCCTTGTGCAACAGCAAAAGTCGGAGTTAGAATAGGGGGGGCTTAGAGCATCATTTACATGTGTAGATTCTAGAATTTAGTGTTAAATACACTGCTAGCCCCGGCACCTCGCATTCTCTGAAGGCGATAATTATCACTACATCTGGGTCAAAGACATGTCCTGACTCATTTGTTTCCAGTTAAGTTACAAACGGTGTAAAAACCATTTTTGTTTAGGGTGTTTGAACTACTTTTCTTCTGAAGAGTTATTAGCTGTACATCTATTAGACCGTGCTTCCAAGGACCTAGTACGTGTGGTTATGCCCACTGAGGAAAATAACTTCATTAAATTTCAAAATGCTCACCATCATCAACGTTGTCCTTTTGTTGTCTACGGCGATTTTGAATGTCTGCTGCCTCCTAGTACTCTTTATGCAGGGAAGCCCCTGTCCTCACACACAAACGTCACACAAAAACACGTACCGTATGTGTCAGCGTTCCAAGTCGTATGTGGATATGATTCTTAACGTAACTGCTATCAATGTAGGGAACGATCCGGCGGTTTGACTTTTCAGTGAGCTTGAAAAACTTTCATAGCAAGTTGACAGGCTTTACAGCACCAACATCCCCATGACCAAATAAAGGGAAAATGATGAATTGTATGAAAGGGCGGGTAGTTGTCATATTTGTGGGCTCGCCTTAGATAGAAAAGCGGAAACTCCTCGTAGAGACAATTTTCATCTTACGGGTAAGTTCCGTGATGCAGTCCGCAACGAACGCAACTTGAAGTATCAAATGGTTCAAATGGCTCGGAGCACTATGGGAGTCAACTGCTGTGGTCATAAGTCCCCTAGAACTTAGAACTACTTAAACCTAACTAACCTAAGGACATCACACACATCCATGCCCGAGGCAGGATTCGAACCTGCGACCGTAGCGGTCGTGCGGTTCCAGACTGTAGCGCCTTTAACCGCTCGGCCACTCCGGCCGGCAAAGTATCAGTTACCTAGACAAATACCCGTCTTTTTTCATAATTTGAGCGGGTATGACGCTCATTGTCTCGTTGAACACTTGGCTAAGTTTGGTATGATGAAAGATCAGGTCAGTGCCCTCCCTGAAAGTGTTGAGAAGTACAGTTCTTTTTCAAAACGAATGACGCAAAAAATTACGCTCTTCTTCTTTGACTCTCTACGCTTTATGCAGACTTCACTCCAGAAACTGGTTGAGACTTTACCTCGGAAATATATGCATATCACTCGATCTGCAATTCCCGATGAGGAAAAGTTCCAACTTGCGACTAGGAAAGGAGTTTTCCCATACGAGTATGTTGATAGTATGGCAAAACTCAATGAAACCAGGCTTCCCCGACATATCTGCTTTGACCAGTACTCTCACAGCTGATGTCATAACTACTGCAAATTATGAGCATGCCGTGAATGTCTGGTGAGAATTCAACATCCCAAATTTGGGAGAATATGCAAGGTTATACATGGACATGGACGTGCATTTCCTTGCATATGTTTTCGAAAAGTTCCAGAATGTATGTATGACCACATACTCTCTGGGCCCCGCCTTTTGTTACATGGCACCTGGGTTGTCCTGGGACGCTATGCTAAAACAAAACAGGCCACAGCATTGAAGTTTTGACTGATGCTGCAATGTTTCTATTTTTTGAACGACGGATCCGTAGGGGACTTCGTCATTGTGTTCACAGGCAGATAAAGGCAAATAACCGGCGGATGGGTGTCGAGTACAATGCATCCCTTGATTCTAGTTACATTTTATACTTAGATGTTAACAGCTTATATGGGCATGCCATGATGCAACCACTGCCGGTTGGTGGGTTTAGGTGGCTGTCCGAAGACGAATTGAAGGGATTAGGTGGACAAATAATGGGTCTTGCAGCTGATTCTGATGTAGGCTATGTACTTGAGGCAGACATCGCATACCCTAATAATTTGCATGGAGAGACAAGCGACTTGCCGTTATGTCCAGAGCAACAAATTCCGTGAGGAAGCACCATCCCTAAACTTTGGCTACTGTTGGGGACAAGCAGAGGTATATTATTCATTATCATAACCTCCAGCAGTGCCTCAGATTAGGGATGAAGCTTGTTGGAGTCACCTGGGCATCTCTTTCAAGTAATCCCCATGGTTGAAGGAGTGTTTTGAACTAAATACCGAAAAGAGGGCTGTCGCGAGTAATGTTTTTGAAAAAGACTTTTATAAATTAATGAATAATTCCATTTTCGCGAAAACTATGCAGAATGTGTGAAATAAACGCGATATTGTGATTAGAACTGAATGAGAAGTGCGTTATGGCATGAGAAAATGTATAGCCAGGCCAAGATTTTAGCGTACCAACTTCTTCAATGAAAACTTTGTTGCTTTGGAGACGTTGAAGACTGCAGTAGAGTTTATGAAGATCATCTATTTGGGGATGTGCATACTGGATATCTCGAAATTCTACATGTACCGATTCCACTATGAGTTTGCGAAACCTCATTTCGTAGGGCCAAAGTTACTTTATATGGATACAGACAGCTTTATCTACTGGATCAAGAACTGCGATCCATATGAAGTAATTAGGTGCAATAGTAAATAATTCGACACATCTTCTTATGAGGCCAATAATCCTTACAGCACTGTTTGACAGAACAAGAAGATTATCGGTCTCATGAAAGACGAGTCGAATGGTTTACCAATTGTAGAGTTCGTGGGATTGAGGTCTAAAATGTATGCATATCGTACAATAGATGGGGACACTCAGAGGCCGACAAAGGGTGTTAGACGGGTCGCACATTGTGCTCTCATGGTCGCAGACTGTTTGCAATGCCTGTATGGTCACAGCGTTGAAGGCGCTCGTCCACACATGGTTCAACAAACTAGCATTCGATCACGAGGTCATGAGGCGTACACTGTGCTACAGTCTAAAGTCAGATTGTCTCCTCATGACAATAAAAGAGTCACTTGTGAGTATGGGGTGGAAACCCTCCCATACTCTCACACTGTTTACTTGAAACGAAAGTAGGGTTGGGGGACTCTGGTTGATTGATAGAGAGGGAATGAGTGTGTGAATGTTGTGAGTGGTGACTATGCGTGAGCCGGCCGCGGTGGCCGTGCGGTTCTAGGCGCTCCAATCCGGAGCCGCGCTGTTGCTACGGTCGCAGGTTCGAATCCTGCCTCGGGCATGGGTGTATGTGATGTCCTTAGATTTAAGTAGTTCTAAGTTCTAGGGGACTGATGACGACAGCAGTTGAGTCCCATAGTGCTCAGAGCCATTTGAACCATTTGACTATGCGTGGAAATAGTATGGTTCTTTTATCATTAAATAATGGATAAGAAATTCGTGTGGTGTGTATCAGTTTGGTTGCTTCTGTGTACGTCTGAGTGTGCGAATGAGTGTGGGAATCTGCGTTACGTTTATGTGTGTGTAAATAAATATAAATATTAATTATTTTTGAAAGAAAATGATAAAAATGAAAAAAAATTAAAAAATGAAAAAATTCTATTTATGTAAATATTTTTTGAGCAGTACTAGTACATAAGATATGAACAAAACATAAATTTTCCTACTTGACTTGTACCTTGTATATGAAGAAAAAATAAACGCTTTGCATTTCTTATGTGCTTCCACGTGAGTGGTTATAGAGATTAGATTTTAGTTTGTAAGTTTCACCTACCGCTAGCCATCCAGTCGGAACTAGTTTTAAGTATATGAGCTCCACCAATTAGATTTTTTATATATGTTCACTTGCTTGTTGTAGTGGAACATGTTTAGAGTCACCGACTTCAATGAAAAGTATATATGTGTTCACCTCGTTCTTCTAGTGGAAAATGTTTAGAGCCACTTACTTCAGAGAAATATATTTTCAATTGCTCGTGGTAGTGGAAAATGTTTTAGAGCCACCCACTTTTAGTAACTATGTTCGCCTTTAGTTAAAAGTGTTTTCTTTTTTTAGGGTGGAACTTCACTAGCAATAGTATTTACCTTAGAAGATAGTGTAATTAGATTGTAGTACCTCTGCATTAGTTGTAAAATTATATATATATATATATATATATATATATATATATATATATAACTTATGTGAGGAGAATGCTTATACTTCTGAATAATTTAAGTTCTTAAACACGTATCTGCTACGAGCAGAAGGTTGATATTTTTCGTCAAACACCAATCGTGTATCTGTAAACTCATATATAATGTGAAAACTGAATCATTCACTGTAAACTGATATTTCGTAAACACTGTTAAAAAAATTCTGAATTCAGTAATAAATTCACTTATTTTATTGTAAAAATTTCGAATCTTGTTATTATTTCACCCCTCAATCATCATAATTCTTTTTATTAAAAATGTTATAAATGTATTTTTGTGTGTCTACAAGACGTGGATACAGCCACATTACACTGCACAGGTCTATAAGGCTTGCTGCTTTAAAAACAAATCATTTTTAAATGACGTGTGCTGGACTTCGTCCAGTGTTCACAAACACGCAGCATGCCTCAGCATTCTCTTTCAGCCCTGGCGCCGGCACAGTCACTGGGTTCCACACAGGTGAGGTGAAAACTTGTCTATTACTGACTCAGGTAACGTTACTCAGCACGTCAAGGCTGAGGTATTTGTCTCAGACAGTTCCAGAGGAATTCGCTTCATATACGATATCCCCCAGTAAACTTACATTCATAGAAAGAAAGAAAAAACCAGCCAATGTTATAAATTACTATTTATTTGTAATCCAACTTAAAAGTAATTACATTCTCACATGCAGATCAACAGCACTTTTTTGGTAAATGTTCTTGAGCCGACGGATAGATGGACATCCGTACAAATCCAGGTCTTGAATAGAAGCAAATTTAAATATTTGGCGCATCCATGAGATTTTGTCCTTTCCCTTCCTGTAAACGATGGTGCCCTTGTGATCGAATAATATCGTTATGGAGTATGCCAGAATCATCCCAGTGAATTCCATGATAAAAGTTAGTAAACCACTTTGCACTGTTCCATGTTTTATAGCACTTCACTTGCTTGAACGGTCTTGGTGATTCATTATTTGCAGAGAAAGTTCGAATTATTCCTGCGTCTTGTGTGTAAGCTACAAAAGCAACATCTTTAAATATGAACTGTCTACACTCTCCGTCATAGAATCCTTGAACGTCTGCAACGATCTTCACTTGCTGACACGCCATCGTCAAATGATCAATGCACAGGGCAGTACGTATTCATTTATACAGCTGCACAACACCTGTGAGCGGTCAGCAGTTGATTACACGGTCATGTAGAACTAAAGCATACGAAGCAGTGTGTTCTGGGAGATTTGTGGATGATTCAGATTCAATTTGCACATCTATAGGTCCAGACTTAACTATCTCATTCTGTTTAGAGCACTCTATTACAGTGATCGGTGAAAGCTCTTTGAACTTACGAGGACTCAGTAGACACCCCCCTCCCTCTCCTTCAACAATTTCATAGTAAGAATGACAAAACCTTGCATACATATCATACACCAGGCTGTATACATTTTGATTCCATTGCAGATGTAGATTGTCATATGGGTAGAATTCTGAATTCAGGTACACTTTGGCATTAGCTAACTTGCAGTTAATGAACACGGTGGAATCATTTGCTCTATTGCCTCTTCTATCAGTCTGAAACGCAAGTATGATGAATCTAGGTGTCTCTACATGGCCGGAGGTTTTAATAGCCCATGTTTGTCTGCTCGCCGTCGGTAACACTGGGTACTCGAAAATCTCCCATGAGCGAAATGTGAGTGACAGAAATGTACCTGAATTCAGGACTTTTAAAAGCTTCAAACGCTCCTCGTCGGATACACTGATACGAGGCATTTTCCATATTGTCTTGTTGGTCGTGATCATATTCTCTTCTTGAGCTCCTTGAATGTATGAGTTATTGTCCGTCGCACTCCGCACCAGAGTGATTTCCTGTTTAGCGTTCATAATAATCTGTCTCATATCCTCGAAGTATCCCATTAGCATCTTTAGAGATATGCCTGCAGTAAATCGATAGTACTTTTGTGCTGCTCTATCCTCTGGCTCGTCTATGAACCATCCTGCATTTTCTAAACTATGCAGATCTGCTGGTTTTGCTGAGACGTATGTTTTAAGGGTCGATGTTACGCCTACATCGCGTGTACGATCGATCTTAGAAACGTTCAGTTCATAGCGAATCTCTTGGAAGAGGAATGCTAATGCGTTGCGTGTCAGCTTGGATCCCACTTTATCGCTGCCGTCAGTTTTCTTGAATGACCCCTCGAGGTATATGAAACTCTTGCACGGAAACTTGAGTGCGTCTTGCTGCTGTATGACAATTCTGATTTCATCATTCTTGTTAAACGTGGTTGAAGAGTAAGATTTATGAGAGCAGTATTCCTGACGTATAATTCTCGCATCATACTCTACTGGACTGTTTGAGTGATAACGTCATTGCGTGGTTTCGGACCAACTGATTTAAGAAATTCGGAGTTCGCAGGTGTTATCACTTTGCTGTTTGGTAGCGAAGTGGCGCGCTGTGGATTGCGTGTACTTGTTTTATACCGCACGTCCATCCTGTCTTAGATGTAATTGTACATGATTTTCTCATGGCTAAATTCAACAAGTTGACTATTGGTTCAAATGGTTCAAATGGCTCTGAGCACTATGGGACTTAACATCTATGCTCATCAGTCCCCTAGAACTTAGAACTACTTAGACCTAACTAACCTAAAGGACATCACACAACACCCAGTCATCACGAGGCAGAGAAAATCCCTGACCCCCCCCCCCCCCCCCCCCCCCCGGGAATCGAACCCGGGAACCCGGGCGCGGGAAAGTTGACTATTCTGAACGACAATACGCAGCTCCAAATAATCCAATGTCTGAGCTCTCACTGGAAGGTATATTGCATTGGCCGGGGTCTGAACAAACTTATACCCCGTTGCAACTGAGGGGAAGCACCCGTAAATAGTGTGAATTACAGCATTGTTGAGATAGGAGTTCGTTGCAATGTTACACTCGACGCGTATTGTGCTGACAGGGAGTATGTCCAATGTCTGATTCGACTTGTAAAATTAGTTGGATCCTTCTTCGAAATCTGTCCTTTTGTGAATCCAAGCGGGCGTCCTATTAAACCTTTCTGGTTAAAGTCAATCGTTGCATTTACAGTTCTTATTTCAGATTTGAGTGTATTGATGTTTGCACGTAGTTCAATACCTTTTCCGGACTGTTTTAGGACGTCGTTTGAATCGTCGATATCGTATGCACCAGGTTCTATTTCCAGAACATCTTTTTCACCATTAATATCGAGATGGAGTTTATTGTCAGTCTTGGTGATATTCGGAATGCTGTTGTACGTCTCCAGTCCAATCAATGCAACACTCCATTGACCTGCACTCAAATCAATTTGCGGGAAGTATACAATACAGATACAGATGACTTTCCTTTCAACGTCAAAGTGTACGACATTGCATCTGAACCTCAACTGATGAATGAATGTTTAAACATACTCCTTATATAGCATGCTTCTTCTTATTCTTCTTCTTTGTGAACGTCAAGAGAAACATGATGCAAAGATTCCGCAGAGGTGTGTATTAACGTCCTGATAGCGTTGATAATTGCAGTATTGAAGTAATTCTTCAGGTGGCTGGAGGTCACCAAATGAGTCGAAACAGTACACTTTCACAGCGTTTCTCATAACGTATGCCACCCAGTGGGTGCTGGGATCTCCGACAACATCTAAATTCACAATACCGGATTCTCTGTTTTCCACGTAGTCCAAGGTAATGTATCACGCATAAACAAAATGGTTCAAATGGCTCTGAGCACTATGGGACTTAACTTCTGAGGTCATCAGTCCCCTAGAACTTAGAACTACTTAAACCTAACTAACCTAAGGACATCACACACATCCATGCCCGAGGCGGGATTCTAACCTGCGACCGTAGCGGTCGTGCGGCTCCAGACTGTAGCGCCTAGAACCGCTCGGCCACCCCGACCGGTCACGCGTAAACACACCACGGAATCATGGTATCTTGAATTTATGTTTAACAAACTTAAGAAGATCTGTATTTGTGAGCGGCCGATCTGGAAGAACCGCTAATGCTTTTTTTAAATTTATTTATGACTAGACCAAGGCCCTTTTCCAATGGCTGCGGCTTCCATCAGGCTGTTATGTCTTCTCGCCTCTTCTAACTGGGCTTGGGAGTTTTGCGCGTTCTTAACCGTTCGGGCTATTAGCTGCAGCCCCACCGGCAAGGGAACCTATCGCTGAGAGCGCGGAGAGGGCCGGGATGAGAAAAGGAGTAAAACCGCCGGATGTCTTGGGTATTGGTAGCACACGAGGTGCTTTAACGGATCCTCTTGTTGTTCTTGTCCGTGAATGTCTGTGGTTCATTGCGTTTTTAGCTGCATACATCGCTGTAAGGATACAGTTCTTCAAACAAGCCTTGTTGTTCTTCTTCTTCTTGTTGTTTAGCGCGCAACGTACAGCGTTCATAACTCGCTTGAAATTCATCTCTCCTAAACCCAACTTGATTTTTTCGCTCACGGTTTTATCAACTGCGGATGCGGCGATGCGTTGACCTATTCCAGTATATTTTCCGTATCGCCCTAGCCTTATTAGCTAAAATCCTATCTCCAATGTGACGACTTGATAGATCTTTATTTGCTGCGTATGCAATGTCGTGTTCCATGCACACTTCGTCAAGCAGATTCACACCCTTATCGCATCGCGCCAAGCGTTTCTGAAGCTTTGTCCCAGGTCCGCAGTAGTTATACCCAGGGATGTATAATTACACCTGTAGTTTATCCAGAACACCACCGCATCCTATAATATGTCTTCGAGCTCGCATGTTACGCTACTGTGGAGGTTGCGGGCGATGCATACTCATTATACAGCAAATCGCTGGCATCAATCCAACTGTTTTGTGCAGCAGGGAAACCGAGCCATTTGACTAGTGCCTTATTTCCACGTCGCCTTATGACTCTCTTCACGGGAAAAGCATCTGGTTCTGAGCTTTTCTGCATCTCCTCAGTGTAGAAGGAGCCTGCAATATCTTCACCTTTGCTGTCCTTCAATATGAAAGTTCTAGGATTCGTTCGCTGCACCTTGGAAACTGTAAATATCTGAGTTGACCAGTTCGGTAGGTATGATTTCTTAAATGCCGTCTTCTGTTTTCAGAAATGCACGAAATCACGTACATTGAATTTCTGTTTGCGTGGATCGAGCATATTAATGCGAAAGTATACGGTATCCATGAGGCCGTTATCACGAACATCGATTGGCCGCATTTTTATTGTGCTATGTTTCGTTCTATTACATTGGACAATTATTTCTGGGAGGATATCTTTCCATTTATATGAGCCTCGAAGGTTAAAATGCGTCCACATTCGACCTTTTATTGTTCTGTTCAAGCGCTCCACGATATTCGCCTTAAGGTGAGTGAATGTCGAGTTGTGATGTATTCCATACCGCTACATCACTGTCTTGAAATACGTATGGTAGAACTCACCCCCATGATCGGTTTGGAGATTGTCCGGGCATCGATTCGTTCCTGTCTGTAGCAAGCATCCAAAAACACCAGCGACATTTGGACCGGTTATTGTTTTGACTGGTAATGCCCATGCAAATTTGGAGTAAGTGTCAACAGCCATTAAATTGTATTTAAATCCATTATTGTCATGTGAATATTGCCGCATATCTACAAGATCAGCTTGCCACAGGTCATCCAACCCTTTAATCATGACATGCCTGCGAGGGTATGTTTTGCGTGGTGGCTTGTGCAATTCTCTAACTACCGTCTCCATATTAATTCGATGATACTTCTCTCTCGAAGCTCGGAGATAATCGAGACAACCTCATTCGAATGAGCTGTATTACCTGCAACAGCTGATGCCATGAGCAGCCGTAGTCGATCTCTTAGTTCGTTGGGGTCGTCATAATACATATACTGAGGGATTCGATTGTTCCTTGCTTTAAGCCCAATGTCAACACCATCACCGCTGCCGCTCGGGATTAACCGAGCGGTCTTAGGCGCTGCAGTCACGGACTGTGCGGCTGATCCTGGCGGAGGTTCGAGTCCTCCATCGGGCATGGGTGTGTGTGTGTTTGTCCTAGGATAATTTAGGTTAATTAGTGTGTAAGCTGAGGGACTGATGACCTTAGCAGTTAAGTCCCATAAGATTTCAGACACACACGTCACCGCTGCAGTCACCGTTGTTAATATTTTGGTCTTCAAGTATTGGTTTTATAATGGTTTTATATTTCCTGTTGCTCAGGCTTTTTGTGATCTTGTGTACACCAGTCATGTGCAGTATTTAATTATCATTAACTGAATGCCCCCCTTCTAACAGCGTGTACCGCAAGCCTTTAGAGGAACGGAAGGTTCCAAATGATTGGAAAAGAGCACAGGTAGTCCCAGTCTTCAAGAAGAGTCGTCGAGCAGATGCGCAAAACTATAGGCCTATATCTCTGACGTCGATCTGTTGTAGAATTTTAGAACATGTTTTTTGCTCGCGTATCATGTCGTTTTTGGAAACCCAGAATCTATTCTGTAGGAATCAACATGGATTCCGGAAACAGCGATCGTGTGAGACCCAACTCGCTTTATTTGTTCATGAGACCCAGAAAATATTAGATACAGGCTCCCAGGTAAGTGCAATTTTCCTTGACTTCCGGAAGGCGTTCGATACAGTTCCGCACTGCCGCCTGATAAACAAAGTAAGAGCCTACGGAATATCAGACCAGCTGTGTGGCTGGATTGATGAGTTTTTAGCAAACAGAACACAGTATGTTGTTATCAATGGGGAGACGTCTACAGACGTTAAAGTAACCTCTGGCGTGCCACAGGGGAGCGTTATGGGACCATTGCTTTTCACAATATATATAAATGACCTAGTAGATAGTGTCGGAAGTTCCATGCGGCTTTTCGCGGATGATGCTGTAGTATACAGAGAAGTTGCAGCATGCGAAAATTGTAGCGAAATGCAGGAAGATCTGCAGCGGATAGGCACTTGGTGCAGGGAGTGGCAACTGACCCTTAACATAGACAAATGTAATTTATTGCGAATACATAGAAAGATATATTGTATGATTATATGATAGCGGAAAGAACTCTGGTAGCAGTTACTATGGTGTCACCGCCAGACACCACACTTGCTAGGTGGTAGCTTTAAATCGGCCGCGGTCCATTAGTACATGTCGGACCCGCGTGTCGCCACTGTCAGTGATCGCAGACCGAGCGCCACCACACGGCAGGTCTCGAGAGACTGACTAGCACTCGCCCCAGTTGTACGGACGACTTAGCTAGCGATGCAACACTGACGAAGCCTTGTTTATTTGCAGAGAAGATAGTTAGAATAGCCTTCAGCTAAGTCAATGGCTACGACCTAGCAAGGCGCCATAGCAATTGATAGTTATCGCATGAAGCATGTCTCATCAAGAACGATGTATACAAATGATGGATTAAAGTTAAGTATTCCAGAAGCTACGTACTTTTCTTTATAGCATTCATTACGTATCCTGTTTCAGACCTCACGCCATCCTGCGTGAGCTTATAGCGTGCATTTCGGCCTTCTCTAGCAATATAACAGTTACTTCTGTAAAATGCCTGGGAGTATGCGTGCGGAAGGATTTGAAGTGAAATGATCATATAAAATTAATTGTTGGTAAGGCGGGTGCCAGGTTGAGATTCATTGGGAGAGTCCTTAGAAAATGTAGTCCATCAACAAAGGAGGTGGCTTACAAAACACTCGTTCGATCTATACTTGAGTATTGCTCATCAGTGTGGGATCCGTACCAGATCGGGTTGACGGAGGAGATAGAGAAGATCCAAAGAAGAGCGGCGCGTTTCGTCACAGGGTTATTTGATAACCGTGATAGCGTTACGGAGATGTTTAGCAAACTCAAGTGGCAGACTCTGCAAGAGAGGCGCTCTGCATCGCGGTGTAGCTTGCTCGCCAGGTTTAGAGAGGGTGCGTTTCTGGATGAGGTATCGAATATATTGCTTCCCCCTACTTATACCTCCCGAGGAGATCACGAATGTAAAATTAGAGAGATTCGTGGAGCACGGAGGCTTTCAGACAGTCGTTCTTCCCGCGAACCATACGCGACTGGAACAGAAAAGGGAGGTAATGACAGTGGCACGTAAAGTGCCCTCCGCCACACACCGTTGGGTGGCTTGCGGAGTATAAATGTAGAAATGTAGAGAAATAATTTATGGGTTTTTTGGTAGGTCTTCGGAAAATAAGATTCAATAAGCCCGGTGTTCTATCACCGATTTGTATTTTGTTTTCAGTTACAGTTATGGGATGCGCACCCATTATATACTGTCTTCCCCTGCTAACGCCGAATGTTCTATCTATCTGACCTGGAGCGTGACTAATAATGAATTCATCAATGGCAACACCCTCGTTATCATGTGTTTTTGTTTTTGATGAGAGCTGCCGAAGAGATTCAGTAACCGGCTTAAAGGTCTCTCTTATTGTTTGCTGCCGATCCATATGCCCTAACCTCAGCAGACGTAATTTCTCACGAACTGCTTTACGCACTTGAATCACTTTCTGCTTCGTCGACATCTCGGCATATACTAATTAGACATCTCTGCGATGCGAGGCTTTATATATCCAGTCATTTTCTTCCTCCTCTTACTATGATCGTGATCACCCTTCTCAACAACAAGGAAGTCTACATCTATCTTCCCCTGAATAGCATCGACCTTTCAGTTCAGTCGGTTACGTTCTTACTGACTTGATTAACTAGCTCATTTGACGCATTCACCATTCTCAGAAGACTCTGGTTATACGTCTCTAGTTCCCTGCGCATACCTGCAACTTCATGCGCCATAGCCTGAATTTTCGCATCCAAGTACAAGCGAATGTTCGGTCTGTGCACACCCATCCTCTCGGATTGAGAGGTGGACATACGCGCGAATTTGTCCATGGTGTACGTAGTCTGATGTACTAACCCCTCTTACCTGGCTATGTATGCAAAAACTCTACAAAAGTTTCACCTGTACCTACCATCAGCTTTCTTGTTTTATCAATAACGAGAAACCCATACTGTGAATGGGTCCAGCAGTCTGCACATATCTTTACAAAATCATTGAACGACATGTCCGTTCCCACATGTGCTTGGTAAATGTGCTTTAAATTCAGATTGTCTTGCTTGAAGGCTGTAATGAGGTTTGCGTTATCCCTAACAATCTGTTTGGGGATTCTGGAATACGTTTGACTTAGATAAAATACGTCAGCACCCATATGACGACCGAAACAGAAATATTTTCGATTTTCGTCTTGGTTTTCCACAGCGACATCGTCAAATATGAAGACTGTGTTTGGGTTTGCTTTTTCAGGTGGGGAGATATCACCGCTTCCACTGAATGTCGTGTATGTAACACCATCTACACCGCTGAATATCTCTTGCAATAGCTGATACTTGAGTTGAAAGACCATTTTAGAAAATACGCAGACATGTTCGAATCGGATCCCGTCTACATGCGTTAGCAGAGTCATGAGGACATTAGTCTTCCCGCAATTCGATGGACCTACAATAACTGCTCGTATATTATCAGGAAGGAGAATTCAATTCTTCTTGTTCTTCTTCTTCAGCTCTTCACTTGAATCTTCACATGACAAGTCACCGACAACAGAGTCCTTGTGGCGAGGGTGCTTCACCCAGCCCGCCATGATACTAAATGAGTCATGCAGTCATGTAGTTGACCTATATATAGAAAATAAACCTGGAAAGATAATAATAGTATTTGTGTGTAGTCAGTAGAGTTCCATCACTTAACCAATTGAGCCATATTGACTACACGGAGAAAACAAGTATATGTTTTGCGGTTGAAGAGTAGCATGATCATAATATCAGTAACTGCTATAGCATTGAAAAAAATATTGTAATAATTTGATTATAGTGGGAAAGTGGTATGGAATAAAACACAAACACGAGTTGAGTTTAGACATAAATTATTTATTTAAAAATCGTACATTGGATGTGCTATTTCCGGGGTATCATCATAATCTGTAATTTTCTTCTTAGAACCCGTACAATATCTACTAAATAATTCTTCTTGGCTGGCAATAAATTTTGCACGTATCTCATGCACTCCAATAGGTGACTCACAGTACTCTGGTTTTTGACACACGCATTTCAAATTGAAGTTTTTAGCTTTAACGGTCATATTCATACGAAGGTGGTGCTCAAAATCGTCAATATGTATAATATTCACACGCAGAATTTATAACATCATTGTATGCCACCTCTATGCTACGCAACCAAGAGTTCAGTCTCTCCAGCGCAAACCGTATGGCAGAGTCTAGGTTGAATAACCTGTTAACTGACGGATGTCTTGGATAGACGCAGATGACACCTGATTTCACGCATAAGGCGCAGTCATCATATACCGTAGTAATAGAAAGTGTAGCATCAGTAAGACGAATGTCTGGGGGAGAATGGGATGGATTATATTCCGTGGTCATTTGCTGGTTGATATAGCGCTCTGCACCGCACATCTCATCCCACTCGAACTTGGAAATTCGCATTTTAACGCATTTGTATACATTTTCAATCTCCATTATAGCTTGGATCCCCCAGACATGGTGCACTTCTACAGCAATGTTGACACGTTTGGAAGCCACCGGGGGTTAAATTGTATGTGGTGGCGAAAAGCGTGGCTGCACTCGACATATTCTTCTTATCTACAGTATCTAAAGTCTGCAGGTGCACTATCAGAGGAATGTTTGACTGAGAAGGGGCATATGTCGGCGTCCAGTACTGAGCACCATCCAGTTGCTGTTTATCACTGCCAGCGGCAGCATTCGATGCGTCGTGTGCAGGTCGTGCATCGTCATCTCACAAGTTGCTGAGTGGGACGGAGAGCAGCAACTCCTTGTGCTGATCCAACATGTGGGACAGGTGGACTACAGGATCCCACATGGTCGCTATTGGGTCAGACGTGACGGGTGCCGTTGCTGTAGGTCTCTATGAGGTGGCTGTTGAGGCTGTTGCAGGTCCGGACGCGTCTGTGGGGCTAGACATGTTGGCGCTCAACTCTGTTGAACAAAGACAATGAACCATTAAATAAGAGCGAATACGTGAAAACTTTGAAGAATAATAAGGCTAACAAGCGAAATAGAATAATGTGAAGTATGATACTTACTTCTCCATATGATCCTGTTCTGAGTGACTGCGCTGGAGGTCGACTGCTGCTGCTGCTGTTGGCGCTTCAGGGTTGTTGTCCTTAATCTCCTGCTGCCTTACTGACCAAGACTGAGGCCCCAGAGCTGCTGAGCTGAACCTATATCTCCTACAGTGACGTCATCGGATAGTTCAATCCTATTGGCCGAAGTCGAACTGGTGACTCGATTAAGGGCTACTATTGGATCCCGCCATCTCCCCCACCCTAAGAACGTCATCAGCTGAGGCCATCACAGAGCCCTCTGGTGGTGCTGACAGGAACTAGACATAGACCAGGTGGTGGATACACTGGGTGCAGCCATCTTGAATAACGGTACTTGCATCATGATCTGACATCACAGTGGCGCTCCCTTGTGGCGATGATATGAACTAAGACAGTTGGAGTCCAGACCCAGTGGCCAACACACATGCTTAAAACTGGTTAAATAATAAAGACAAGTCCATTTCCCCCCCCCCCCTCCCATTTTCCTAGGTGTGACGCATTATCATGCTGGAATTTGAACTTCCCGCCATTTTCTGGGGGGAGGGGGATTAGGTTAGTAGAGGTAGCCCAATTGACCTTCTTCTCGCCAAAATCCGCCATCTTGATTGACGTCACTGGGGGTGTGTCTGTGATGTCACGGCCACCATCTTGGATGGCGCCATCGCCGCGATCTTGGATAACAGTACTTTGCACTCGTGTCCCGCTTGTCCCAATACTTCCGGACACCTGGCTGAAAATGACTTACAAGTTCGTGGCCCCCTCCATCGATAATGCTGGAATTCAATATGGTGTTGGTCCACCCATAACCTTGATGACAGCTTCCACTCTCGCAGGTATACGTTTAATCAGGTGCTGGAAGGTTTGTTGGGGAATGACAGCTTATTCTTCACAGTGTGCTTCAGTGAGGAGAGGTATCAATGACGGTCGGCTAGGCCTGGCAAGAAGTCGGCGTTCCAAAACATCCTACAGGTGTTCTATAGGAGTCAGGTCAGGACTCTGTGTAGGGCAGTCAATTACGGGGACGTTACTGTCGCATAACCACTTCGCCACAGGTGCTCGATCGTGTTGACAGATGCAACCGCCACCCCCGAATTGCTCTTCAGCAACGGATATCTAGAAAGTGCTTAAAATATCAATGTAGGCCCATGCTGTGATAGTGACACGCAAAACAACAAGGGGTGCAAGCTCCCTCCATGAAAAGTATGACCACACCATAACACCACCGCCTTCGAATTTTACAGTTGGCTCTACACACGCTGGCAGATAACGTTCACCGGACATTCGCCATACCCACACCTACCATCTGATCGCCACATTGTGTACCGTGATTCGTCACTCCACACAACGTTTTTCCACTGTTCAATCGTCCAATGTTCACGCTCCTTACACCAAATGAGGCGTCTTTTGGCATTTACGGGCGTGATGTGTGGCTTATGAGCAGCCGCTCTACCGTGAAATCCAAGTTTTCTCACCTCCCACCTGACTGTCATAGTACTTGCAGTGGATCCTGATGCAGTCTGGACTTGCTGTGTGATGGTCTGCACAGATGTCTGTCTATTACACATTACGACCCTCTTCAAATGTCGGCGATCTTTGTCAGTCAACGGACGAGGTCGGCCTGTACGCTTTTGTGTTGTACGTGTCCCTCCACGTTTCCACTTCACTATCAAACCGGAAAGAGTGGACCTAGGGATGTTTAGAAGGTGGAAATCTCGCGTACATACGTATGACACAAGTGACAGCCAATCACTTGACCATGTTTGAAGACCGTGAGTTCCGCACAGCGCCCGATTCCGCTCTCTCACGATGGATAATGACTACGGAGGTCGCTGATATGGAGTACCTGGCGGTAGGTGGCAGCACATTGCACCTAATATGAAAAACGTATGTTTCTGGGATTGTCCGGATACTTTTGATCACGTAGTGTATATCTGTATATATTGTGTTGCCTTGTTGTAGAACAGGGACAGCCAAGAATTTGGCAAGTGATCAGTGAGCAGTGTTCTTGCACGCGTGCATTGCTCTCCTGTCTGGCTGCGCAGTTCCCCCCTCCCCCCCCCCTCCCTCTGACCCACAACGCTGTCTGCATGTGGTTAGACGGTAACTGCGGAAGCTCCGCATTCAGATGGCAATGCATATGATTTGGTTCCATATTCCTCAACAACAAAGATCACAAAAAGAAACAAATTTTCATTATTATGTCATAATTTTTGGCGCACTAAGAACATGGCATAATTTTTATTTGGTACAAACTGTCGGCATACGGACAGACACAGACAGTTTCACAGACTTTCGCACTCAGGTTGCCACGTAATCGTGAATTAGTCTCATAATAGAAAACTGGCTTTCGCACATATATGTCGATCAAAATATTTTATCACGTTTGCAACTTCATTTTGGGGACTTGGAAACTATTCCCGAGGAAAACAACATAGACGTACTTGACAGTTTTAACAAAAAGGAATTTGGTTTTTGAACGGGACTTATCTTGCAAATCAATCAGTTCCTTCTGCACATGTAGAGGGGCACTTTCAACTGAAACAACAAACGGTCTCGAAAACAATTCAAAAAGGAGTGTAAGAGTGGCAGTGTCCTCAGAACGTTTAGGAAACTATCCTTGTAATTCTTTCGTGGCCACGACGAATTCTTCAAAACATTCGTTTTCCTTAATGCCAATCAGCTTATGGAAATGGACGGTGCTTTATTGCCGGAATTTCTACCTTCTGGAAATCGATTTTCTTTTTTAATGCATCTCCATCATATCAGAAATACTTTCTCACGCCGCAGTGTCGTACTTCTGTCAGCGTGCAGTCAAATCCATTTAAAATGTGAGATCTGCAGTCCATTTCGCATGTTCTGATTTTATTTTTGTTTTTCTTTTTCCTCCATAAATTCGGCAACAACAACAACAACAGGGTTTAAATCTAAAATTCGTTCCAGGCTTCTTCGTTCAACTGTCGTACATTTCACTAATGCTTACAGTCTCCATGCTCTTCGTTCACTTCCGCTGAAAGCCGTCGCAGCTGACACTGGAAAGTTTACTATCCGTCTCACCAATATTTCCACGTGTTCCATCCTTGCAAATTTAGCACAAAGTGCTTATTGATATACAGAAAAATTAAACTCCTGTCTCGATCGTTGTAATTTTTTGCTCTTTTATCGTCAACCAAATCTTAAAATTCTTTCTACATGGTGTTGTAATCTCGTTCCATAACAAAAATGCGGAACCTGTCGATTATGCGATCGCGTAATCGGTAGTGAGAATTCTCATTCTCCTGTATTTCCCATTCATTCTTAAAGTCGTTTGATGACAGATCCCTAGACTTACAGGTTTAGTTTCGAGCCGGAGTGGCGGCCGAGCGGTTCTAGGCGCTTCAGTCTGGAACCGCGCGGCCGCAACGGTAGCAGGTTCGAATCCTGCCTCGGGCGTGGATGGGTGTGATGTCCTTAGGTTAGTTATGCTGAAGTAGTTCCAAGTTCCAGCGGACTGATGATCTGAGAAGTTAAGTCCCATAGTGCTCAGAGCCATTTGAACCATTTTTTGTTTCGAGCAGCCACTGGACCTGTTTACTTCCTTTATGCCATGAACGAATAGCGAAGGGTAAGCCCCGCTGACATCGCAGTTCTGCCGAACAGAAGAATGTCGTGCCGACCGGAAAATGCTGCACCACCATGCTACAGGAAATGAGGCGCAGTAACGAGTGCTTCCGAGAAGCACCGAGCAAAGGTGAGTCAGGGAGATCTTTGCCCACACGCTTGCAGCAGCACATTATGCTCTCTTGCCGTTTCCCACGCCGTGACCAATCCTGATGGAGAAATATGATGAGTCAGAAAGTATGCCATGGCCGTTGTATGCTAATTTGCAGCAACCGTGCAGAGTGCGAGAGCAAAATGTTACGGGACGCTATCCGACTAAACAAGACCAA
Organism: Schistocerca piceifrons; assembly: GCF_021461385.2. NCBI lineage: Eukaryota > Metazoa > Arthropoda > Insecta > Orthoptera > Acrididae > Schistocerca > Schistocerca piceifrons. The sequence goes on along the minus strand of NC_060143.1, from coordinate 345,304,413 downwards.
CTGAAACTATTTGTGTCAACGATTTGTTGTTCTAACCAGTTCTAATCACATGATGTTCTGGTAGTAGTTCCGCGGTAGGAGGGGCGGGGGATGAGGGAGACTGTAGTCGATGTTTCTAGGAAAGTGCACCTACAATGCAAGTTACGTCAGGGCAGAAAAACGATAGAGTTCAATACGTTATTTCGATAGATTTCGCTAGTCAATTTACGTTTAAATACGGTGTTATGTAGCTACTGATACTGCGCTCTATCGTTATGTTTGGAATGTCTGTTTTAATTAATAATTCTGACAGTAAAGAGTCTCGGAGTTAATACGATTGATGAATCCATAGTACCGTAAGACTATCGAATGGGTCGTAAGTATTCGAAACCGAGCTATTCCCGAACATGGAATTGAAACAAACCTTTGACTTAGACAAAGTGACATTTCGGACCCTCGGATTGTAGCAACCACTAACGGTTTAGATCGAACTGGACTGAAATGCAACAGTCGCAGGTAACACGCTATATTGAATATAGAACTTAGGTAGGAATCAACAAGGCAACGGCCTCGCCGAAATGGATACACCGGTTCCCATGAGATCATCAAAGCTAAACGCTGTCGGGTGTGGCTGGCACTTGGATGGGTGACCATCCAGGCCGCCATGCGCTGTTGCCATTTTCCGGGGTGCACTCAGCCTCGTGACGCCATTTGAGGAGCTACTCGACCGAATAGTAGCGGCTCCGGTCAAAGAAAACCATCACAACGACTGGGAGAACGGTGTGCTGACCACACGCACCTCCTATCCACATCCTCCACTGAGGATGACACGGCGTTCGGATGGTCCCAATGGGCCACTTGTGGCCTGAAGAAGGAGTGCTTTTTTAGGAATCAACGCTTGAACTGGCTTAAGTGCTTTATTTTCAGTGAGATGAAAAGTGGCAGTGGCAACTGTTTTCTTATTGTTTGATTTTCTTACCCAAATGAAACTTTAAGTGAGGGTATTACTTAGAGGAAAACGCAGTGGAACTAGAATTCAGAATGTCACCAGAAAAGATACCAATAAATAATTGAATCGTTTCTCTAAAAAGGAGAAACCTTTGTAACTGGTACCCATCCTAAACTACCGTCGGTTTTTGTGCGCACATATGCGCATCTGAGGGAGATAACCTGATTTGAAGGTTAGTTATAATATAGGACACTCAGTTACTCATGAATGGGCAACAGATATGGGGCAAAGGTCTTTTACAGGACGGAATTGTACAGAAAATTTGCATATCAGAGTACTTAAGTTATCTAGGGAAATGTGTGTATGATAATGTCCCAGAAAACAGTTCTAATACAAGACTTGAAGATGCCTCGCACTGACTCAAAGTGCGTGAATGTGAGCTTGTCATACGAACGCAGGTGATCTCCAGTTCTCAGTAATGACTTCGCTGACGACTGCAAAATACGTCACGAAATTATCTTGTCAGCTGAAAAACAATTATCTGAAAACAACATGTTATCTTCAACGATCCTCGGAGTGCAATGGAGCACTCGGTTATTTGAATATAATGAACACGGTACCAAGAATGAGCATAGTTTTATACACACATGACTTGCATATTCAGTGAATTTATTGATGGTGGTTACGATAAAGTCCAAGGTAACATCAGACGTACAACGATGGTAATTTTATTTTCACAAAATTAAATACGAACAATCTCTATGAGATGAAAGTAAATCCGGAAGACTGATAACGATGAGGCTTCTGCGCAACATAACAACTTGAAACATGAGAATCTAAATTCCCCTGATCTACTATGAAATGAGTAAGTACGCTGTATGTGTTAAGCTGACTCATATTTATTGAAACAAATTCTCTACCTTTTAAGATAGGCCGCGAAACGGCAACATACAGAGAACAGAGAAACCGTGCATGTCGAAACAATGAGTAAGCGAGCAGATCAACTCACTACAAAGAATCCGCAAACATATTTTCAAACAACAATAAGATAAAATCTAATTTCACTCGAATATGAAAACACTGGAAGAAATACGAGAGGCCGTAGCTTTCACAACGTAATCTGAAGGCTGCGGTCCATAATCTCCTACACCAATCAGACCAAGTGAACAGAACACACTTCCAGACAAGACACGTACACAAAGCATTATGCACTGCTTCCGGTTCACTGCGTGATTCAATCTACCGCAAAAGCGGGCTCGCATTGCTAACTGGCTGATTCGAAAATTTGCCTAAACTAACCGTGCAAAGATACTAAGACTTATTCTCACTACAGAGAAGTGCACATTCGCACAGGAATCGACATTAGCCCGATGGTCAACATCTCGTATCAATGTCTGAACTTAACTAACGTTGTCACATACATTATGAAAACTGAACGTTATCAAAACACACTCCTTTCAGCTTGTTCCAGAATACTCATTTTTGAAGATTTCCACTTACAATAGTAATAGTTTTAACCAGAGAGATTTACACACTGGCCATTAAAATTGCTACACCACGAATATGACGTGCTACAGACGCGAAGTTTTAACGGACAGGAAGAAGATGCTGTGATATGGAAATGATTAACTTTTCAGAGCATTCACACAAGATTGGCGCAGGTGGCGACACCTACAACGTGGTGACATGAGGAAAGTTTCCAACCGATTTCTCATACATAGACAACAGTTGACCGGCGTTGCCTGGTGAAACGTTGCTGTGGTGCCTCGTGTAAGGAGGAGAAATGCGTACCATCACGTTTCCCACTTTGATAAAGGTCGGATTGTAGCTTATTGCGATTGCGGTTTATCGTATCGCGACATTGCTGCTCGCGTTGGTCGAAATCCAATGACTGTTAGCAGAATATGGAATCGGTGGGTTCGGGAGGGTAATACGGAACGCCGTGCTGCATCCCAACGGCCTCGTATCACTAGCAGTCGAGATGACAGGCATCTTATCCGCATGACTGTAACGGATCGATCAGCCGCGTCTTGATCCCTGAGTCAACAGATGGGGACGTTTGCAAGACAACAACCATCTGCACGAACAGTTTGACGACGTTTGCAGCAGCATGGACTGTCAGCTCGGAGACCATGGCTGCGGTTACCCTTGACGCTGCATCCCAGACAGGAGCGCCTGCGATGGTGTACTCAATGACGAACCTGGGTGCACGAATGGCAAAACGTCATTTTTTCGGATGAATCCAGGTTCTGTTTGCAGCATCACGATGGTCGCATCCATGTTTGGCGACATCGCGGTGAACGCACATTGGAAGCGCGTATTCGTCATCGCCATACTGGTGTATCATCCGGCGTGATGGTATGGGTTGCCATTGGTTACACGTCTCGGTCACCTCTTGTTCGCATTGACGGCACTTTGAACAGCGGACGTTACATTTCAGATGTGTTACGACCCGTGGTTCTACCCTTCATTCGCCCTCTTCGAAACCCTACAGTTCAGCAGGAGAATGCACGACCGCATGTTGCAGGTCCTGTACGGGCCTTTCTGGATATAGAAAATGTTCGACTGCTGTCCTGGCCAGCACATTCTCCAAATATTTCACCAATTGAAAACGTCTGGTCAATGGTGGCCGAGCAACTGGCTCGTCACAATACGCCAGTCACTACTCTTGATGAAGCTGCATGGGCAGCTGTACCTACACACGCCCTCCAAGCTCTGTTTCACTCAATGCCCAGGCGTATCAAGGCCGTTATTACGGCCAGAGCTGGTTGTTCTGGGTACCCATTTCTCAGGATCTATGCATCCAGATTGCGTGAAAATGTAATCACATGTCAGTTCTAGTATAATATATTTGTCCAATGAATATCCGTTTATCATCTGCATTTCTTCTTGGTGTAGCAGTTTTAATGGCCAGTAGTGCATCTATAAGAAAGAATGAATAGTAAATTCTAAGTGTAATATGGTATTTAGTATTGATAAAAAAAAGCAGTTTTGTTCAAGAGATTCTGTCACAGTGAAACATGTTCAATAGGGAAAAAAATTATCTAATCCACTTTGTGCAAAACAGGATATGATGTACGTATGGAGACTGAAGCGACAAAAGAAACTTTTTACTGTGTCTGGGATTCTAATGTTGGTGTCCTCCTCACTAGCCAGATGTGCTAACCTGCTACACTACACTGGCACAGTTGCTTTGTATAACTGCCCATATTACCCTAACACACCTCCCTCCTCTATCTAAAGCCCCATTCATGCCTCAGGAAATACCGAGCAGGCTGTGGCGTGAATGGGAATTTTGATTGCGGAGGGAGGCGTGGTAGGGTAGTCCGTGCCGCTGTGCCAGAGTGGCGTGGTGGTTAGTGCGTATGTCTAGTGAGGAGGAGACCTGAGTTCGAATCCTAGCATTGGTAAAATTTTCGTTCGTCACTTCAGTCCACATACACACGACGGTGAGTCAAATGAAAACCTTACATATTTTTTAAAAATGTTATTTATTGTGCAGAAGTGTTACAAAGCTGTATCACTTTTCAACATCATCTCCCCCACGCTCAATCCAAGTGCTCCAGCGCTTACAAAGTGCATGAATTCCTTTAGAAAAAAATTCTTTTGGTAGTCCACGGAACCACTCACGCACCGCGTGGCGTACCTCTTCATCAGAACGGAACTTCTTTCCTCCCATTGCCTCTTTGAGTGGTCCAAACATATGGCAATCACTTGGGGCAAGGTCTGGTGAGTATGGTGGATGAGGAAGACACTGAAAATGCATGTCTGTGATTGTTGCAACTTACGTATGGGCAATATGGGGCCTTCCATTGTAATGTTGGAAAAGGACAGCTGCTGACAGAAATCCACGTCGCTTTGATTTGACTGCAGGCCGCAGATGATTTTTTAGGAGATCTGTGTATGATGCACTGGTGACAGTGGTCCCTCTAGGCATGTAATGCTCCAAAATGACGCCTTTTTCGTCCCAAAAGAGAGTCAGCGTAACCTTCCCTGCTGATGGTTCTGTAACAAACTTCTTTGGTTTTGATGATGAGGAATGGCGCCATTCCTTGCTCGTTCTCTTCATTTCCGGTTTGTGGAAGTTACCCCCGGTTTCGTCCCCTGTAACTATTCTTGCAAGGAAGCGCCGAAGAAGTTCTTCACAAGCATCAACACGTCGTTCTCGCATTTCAGGAGTCAGATGCCGTGGCATCCATCTTGCAGACACTTTGTGAAACTGGAGCACATCATGCACAATGTAGTGTGCTGACCAATGATTAATCTGTAAACATGCTGCAGTGTCATTCAGTGTCACTCGGCGGTTTTCCTTCTCTATGGCTTCAAATGCTGTAATGTTCTGTGGAGTCACAACTCGTTGTGCCTGACTTGGACGAGGAGCATCTTCCACTGAAGTCACACCATTTGCGAACTTCCTACTCCATTCGTAGACTTGCTGCTGTGGCAAACATGCATCACCTCTCTGAACCTTCATTCGTCGATGAATTTCAATAGGTTTCCCACCTTCACTACGCAAAAACCGAATAACAGAACGCTGTTCTTCCCTGGTGCAAGTCGCAAGTGGGACGGCCATCTTTATACTGATACTACGACGGTATGTGTGTATCTGCACTATGCTGCCACCTACAGGCCACTCTGCACGCTGTTTGAGGCACGCTTACCAACTTACGCGATAACGGCGGGAAATTTCGATTTGTTATTACAAATTTAAGGTTTTCATTGGACTCACCCTCGTACATCATAGATGTTTCAGACTTGAAAAGGTTCCTGGAACCTCATAGTTTCGTTTGATGAAAACAGGATGCGTAACTGTGAGTTCCTTGGAATGACAGTAAGGGAGGGAGAGACAGATACATATAGATATTGTACCATGTTAGTTGCCAAGTCTGCGTCGACAGGAGATAAAAACTGGGCAATGTACTACTTGTTATGCCTGGTTTCCTACCCAAAAGGAAGTTGCAGTCACCTGTTAATCGTCTGTCCACGCACCATGGAGGCGTCGGGCTTCTTTACTTACTGAAAATGTTTAGTCGCCTAAATTGATTGTTTAATTAAAGATAAAGTGACAGTGGGGAAGCTACAGAGCGGTAATAACGAGTAAATGCGATTAGCTTTGAATACATTATAGAAAAAGACACAAATATGACGTAATGCTGTTACAATGTTTTAACAAGTCCACTCACAATTAGCCGGCCGGAGTAGCCGAGCAGTTCTAGGCGCTACAGTCTGGAACGGCGCGACCGCTGCGGTTGCAGGTTCGAATCCTGCCTCGGGCATGGATGTGTGTAATGTCCTTAGGTTAGTTAGGTTTAAGTAGTTCTAAGTTCTAGGGGACTGATAACCACAGCAGTTAAGTCCCATAGTGCTCAGAGCCATTTGAACTACTCACAATTCTAAGTGACTTGGCGAGCTGCCAATTCCATATAGGACAAGTAATGAAACAGGACGTTTTGTAGTGCATGCAAGTAGAAAATATAGTTTGAGTAAAATAATTTTGGATAGGCCTAAGCGCCGTGTCATTATGAAACACTAAAACAACTGCGAACCGACTCTTCGGCCGGCTGGTGTGGCCGAGCGGTTCTAGGCTCTTCAGTCTGAAGCCGCGCTACCGCTACGGTCGCAGGTTCGAATCCTGCCTCGGGCATGGATTTGTGGGGACTGATGACCTCAGATGTTAAGTCCCATAGAGCTCAGAGCCATTTTGAACCGACTTTTCGATCGTATTTGGAGCGTCCACTTCATGGCGCCCAGAAGAGGACCACATAAAAATGGTCGAAGTATCGACATTACAATTGTTTTATTGTTTCTTAATGATGTGAACTAAGACCTAAAATGAAGTTATCCAGATTGATACTGGCAGTGGAAGATTGTAAACATAAAGAAAATATAGCAATTTTAAGTTTAATCGAATATTCAATTAAAACATTAAAACGATGTAAAACATTAAAATTAAAAAAAGTCTTTGGAATAATTAAAGAGGAAAATGATGGAAGCAAGGCTCAGTGCTACAAGCTTGGAATAGCATTTCCGAGTAGCACGACTGTAAAGTATGAAGACGTTATTACACTCTTGTCTGAGCTGGGTGCCTTGTGGTGGCTGGTCATCACCTTATGCAGATTATACAGAGACAGCGATGTGTGCTGAAGGACTGTGCAGGAACTTGTGGGTCCAGAAGACATCCCACACCCATAACCTTCACGACTGCGATGTGTCTCTCTCTTTCGGATACCAAAAAATCAAATAGATTTTGTAAAATTCGAATATGCGAATCTTTTCCTCCTGGTTCATCATCTCGCACAACAAGGAGCGACGTTTACAATGCGCGAAACAAGAAAAGCAGCAGCTTTCTCCTTGTGCCAGAAAGTCGAAATGGTTCCGGTTCACCGCGAAACAGCCTCACCCAACACGTTTCGCGGTGTGGCCACATTTAAACTAAACGCGACTTGCTTCACGCAACTGTCACGCGAGGCTGTTTCACGCAGTTCACACGCAGCGAAGGGAAGCGTGGGGTAATTTGTGTTGTTGCTATTCTAGAACTGTTGTCCAAATATATGAAATTGTATCTTCTGAAAGTAGTTAGAATATTATGTATAGGCCATTTCCTGAAAACGGATGAACCCAAGGGTCTAATTTCTAATAACGGGCCACAATTTACGTTAATCACACTTTGGCGCTAAAAAAGGAACCATCCTGGCTTTCTCCAAAACAAAGTTAAGAGAAATCTTAGAAAACCGGTGTCCCGATGACTGCACGAGGGTGTGTAATCCCATCTACGTGTAGTATTTGTAAAGAGAACGGTTCTGTTACGTCGGCTGCGCCTGTTTGTTAGTCGTGTCACAGCGCTGTTAACAACACCAGTGGTGATTCGGAAACTGTTGCACATGATTCACGTACGCGGATGAGGAGGAATCGAGAATGATGCGTGCAGGCGATACGACTGCGTGCAAAGGTTGAGTTAGTGGACATTTATTACCGTGCGCAGTAACAGCGTGTATGTATGGTGCAGGCTCTTAAGCCATCTATCGTCTAATTTGGGCCTAACGGATACGTCTGCACGACTACAGCCATAATGCGTGTGGGGCGAAACAGCAGATACAAATACAGAAATGCGACTTATCACACACACCCCGGTTTGGACTGGTCGCGTGCCGGGAGCACAACCTTAAGCTCTATGACAGCACTCGTTGCGGTCGTACTGCAGATTATTACAAAATTTTTCACAATTTAACAGAAGCATTTTTAGAGAATCTGTGACCATTGTCGGTATAGCGAGAAAGCACCGTCAAGGTCAGTCACTATTAGTCTTTTATTTCGATTATCGGTTCCGTTCTTGGGTTGAGAGACAAAAAATACCCAGAAGGTAATTTTTTTAATACACTACTTGCCATTAAAATTGCTACACCAAGAAGAAATGCAGATGATAAACGGGTAGTCAGTGGACAAATATATTATACTCGAAATAACATGTGATTACATTATCACGCAGTTTGGGTGCATAGCTCCCGAGAAATCAGTACCCAGAACAACCAACTCTGGCCGTAATAACGGCCTTGATACGCCTGGGCATTGAGCCAAACAGAGCTTGGATAGCGTGTATAGGTACAGCTGCCCATGCAGTTTCAACACGATACCACAGTTCATCAACAGTAGTGACTGGCGTATTGTGACGAGGCAGTTGCTCGGCCACCATTGACCAGACGTTTTCAATTGGTGAGAGATCTGGAGAATGTGCTGGCCAGGGCAGCAGTCGAACATTTTCTGTATCCAGAAAGGACCGTACAGGAGCTGCAACATGCGGTCGTGCATTATCCTGCTGAAATATAGGGTTTCGCAGGGATCGAATGAAGGGTAGAGCGACGGGTCGTAACACATCTGAAATGTAACGTCCACTGTTCAAAATGCCGTCAATGCGAACAAGAAGTGATCAAGACGTAAACAATGGCAACCCATACCATCACACCGGGTGATACGCCAGTATGGCGATGACGAATACACGCTTCCAATGTGCGTTCATCGCGATGTCGCCAAACACGGATGCGACCATCATGATGCTGTAAACAGAACCTTGATTCATCCGAAAAAATGACCATTTGCCATTCGTGCACCCAGGTCCGTCGTTCAGTACACCACCGCAGGCGCTTCTGTCTGTGATGCAGTGTCAAGGGTAACCGCAGCCATGGTCTCCGAGCTGATAGCCCATGCTGCTGCAAACGTCGTCGAACTGTTCGTGGAGATGGTTGCTGTCTCGCAAACGTCCCCATCTGTTGACTCAAGGATCGAGACATGGCTGCACGATCCGTTACAGCCATGCGGTTAAGATGCCTGTTATCTCGACTGCTAGTGATACGAGGCCGTTGGGATCCAGCACGGCGTTCCGTATTACCCTCCTGAACCCACCGATTCCATATTCTGCTAACAGTCATTGGATCTCGACCAAGGCGAGCAGCAACGTCGCGATACGATAAACCGCAATCACGATAGGCTACAATCCGACCTTTATCATAGTCGGAAACGCGATGGTACGCATTTCTCCTCCTTACACAAGGCATCACAACAACGTTTCAACAGGCAACGCCGGTCAACTGCTGTTTGTGTATGAGAAATCTGTTGGAAACTTTCCCCATGTCAGCATGTTGTAGATGTCGCCACCGGTGCCAGCCTTGTGTGAATGCTCTGAAAAGTTAATCATTTGCATATGACAGCATCTTCCTCTTGTCGGTTAAATTTCGCGTCTGTAACACGTCATCTTAATGGCCAGTAGTGTAATTAGACATTTGAAAACAGGCTATACGAACCTTAAATTGCCCGCATCTCGTGGTCGTGCGGTAGCGTTCTTGCTTCCCACGCCGCGTTCCTGGGTTCTATTCCCGCCGGGGTCAGGGATTTTCTCTGCCTCGTGATGGCTGGGTGTTGTGTGATGTCCTTAGGTTAGTTAGGTTTAAGTAGTTCTAAGATCTAGGGGACTGATGACCATAGATGTTAAGTCCCATAGTGCTCAGAGCCATTTTTTTTAACCTTAAAAATCACGATAATTCACACACAGTGTTGAATTTCAATTTATTCAAGCCGCGCGGGGTAATCGTGCGCATGGAGGTGCCTTGTCACGGTTTGCGCGGCTCCCCCTGTCGGGCATGTGTGTGTGTGTGTGTGTGTGTGTGTGTGTGTGTGTGTGTGTGTGTGTGTGTAAGTTTCTTTAAGTTAGATTAAGTAGTGTGTAAACTTAGGGACCGATAGGATTTTACCACAAATTAAAAGATTTATTCAGAAATTGAGTTCGTCATGGTACACTTGTTTTGTAAATATCGTGTGTTGTTCAGGAGATACGAACTTTTCGAGTCTGATCAGGACAGAGACGATTGAAGACCGGTAGTGGAGAAGAATGGTACACAATTGCTAGACGTGCGTGTGGGGTAGGCACTACGACGCGAGATTCAATTCTGCGAGTTACCTGTGTCAGTCTGGGTGGCATTTAGCCACGTTGGCAAAGTATTTGTCACGAGAAGTGCTGAATTCAGGACCTGAACTTGCTGATGAACTTAGTGTCTGGAGCGTGAAGAGTAACAACTTTTGAAAGGAGTTAGTGTAGGGAGCAATGCTTGGGCCCATACTCTAAAAGCTGATTAAAGGTTAATTGATCGGTGCTTCTTGTTCTTTTATGAGACTTGGCATAATTTAGTGAGCTAAGTGACGAAAGATGAACACTTATTAGCAGTTCTGCATGATTGCTTCGTCTGTCCGACAAAAACCGAGCGCAGTTAAGTGCTTCAGCTTGAATTTATTTGTTCCGTGATTTTCCATCTTCGCATTCAAAATCAGTTAAGCCGAACTGTTCGATTCGCCACACTTTGCACGTGTGTCTGAGGATAACAAACAATTAATTGAAATCCTGTGTGTCGACTACCGTAATCTGAACTCAGCACTGGATTGTTGTTTAGGAACACTTGGAGGTGCTTTCGATGAACAATATTTTCAGGAACCCCTTGGAAACAACTGAGAGATAGACATTACTTAGTTATCCGTGCAACGTTTTCGCACTGAGGTTGCATACATGAAGAAGGCTGCGCGTATTATCACATGAGTGCAGTCGAGTTGGTGGGATGGCCATATCAGCTAGCTATATCGCCGCCACACTCAACCTTATTCTCAGGAAAGACAGTAAGATACCCCTGCCCACAGGCGATATCATTCTGGGTCATTCTGCAGTATGGTACTTTTGGGAGGGCAGGGGGAGGGAAGGGGCGGTAAGCTCTACCCTGATTAGTGCGAAAACTACATTTAACACTCGGGTGGCAGAAAATCACGATCGTTCATAATCAGAGTTCCTAGGAGGAATGACTAATATTAACAGATTTGACAGGAATGCTCATTTGAAGCAAAAAGCAGCATCGGGACATATGCCCTATTCCGAATGGTTTCCGAGATAGAATACTTTAAAGTACATGTGTTTTGGGTCAGTGGTGACCACGTATGTGCTTAACCCACTGACCCCTTTGACGTTTTGTTCCACCCAATCTACCTTGTTGCTTTCAACCCCTTTGCTCGGAATATCTTTCTGCAATTGCCGGTTGAACACGCAGCTGTCCATAGTGTGTAGTGAGTCAAGTAGTGCGAGAGATTGACAGTGTATCGGAGACAAACGACGGTTAACAGTGTTTGCACACACACTGGATAAAATTCCACAAATTTACACCAATGAAGAATTTGCAGAAATGGTGTATGTTTACGGCTTCTGCTACCGTAGTGCTCCTGCAGCGATGTGTTGAAATTACATGTTTTCCAACTGATACTTCGTAAGTCACATGTCATAATATCTACTAACTGTTGTACATGTCTAAACTTGGCAATGTGTTGAATAATAAAGAAGGTAAATGTGAACATTAACTGTGTTCTCGGAAACCATTCGGAAGAGAGCATGTGTTCATATGAAGTTCTTTGCTTCAAATGATCGTTCCTGTCATATCGCTGACTAGTCACCCCTCCTCGATGGATACCCTGTGTATACCCCTAAGGTCGAATAGGGGGAATGTTTGTGTAGTCGCAAATATTTGAACAATGGAAGGACGGAGTGCCATGAACAACACACTAAAAATCCTGACAGGTGTGGTGTGAGCGTGGGGGTGGGGAGGGCGAGGCTTTAAATGTCATTTTTTATGTTTTTCTTGAATACTGGAAAACCTCAGCTTCTCGCGAAAATGTTTCCCAGGGCAAAATTAATTTGCTGTACATGAAACTCCCTACAAAATGGTCCTATTCAGTTTCTCTCCAGGGCGAACAGCTTCCGCGTTGCAGGCGATGTAGAAATCGCAATTTATTAAAAATAGATCTTAACGGAACAAAATTAATGTTCATTGTTAAATGAAGTCGATTAAAACACATATTAAATGTGTGCACCACATACGCTACTAGCCATTAAAATTGCTACACCAAGAAGAAATGCAGATGATAAATGGGTATTCCTTGGACAAATATATTATACTAGAACTGACACGTGATTACATTTTCACGCAATTTAGGTGCCTAGATCCTGAGAAATCGCCGGTCGGAGTGGGCGAGCGGTTCTAGGCGCTACAGTCTGGAACCGCGCGACCGCTACGGTCGCAGGTTCGAATCCTGCCTCGGGCATGGATGTGTGTGATGTCCTTAGGTTAGTTAGGTTTAAGTAGTTCTAAGTTCTAGGGGACTGATGACCTCAGCAGTTAAGTCCCATAGTACTCAGAGCCATTTTGAACCTGAGAAATCAGTACCCAGAACAACCACCTGTGGCCGTAATAACGGCCTTGATACGCCTGGGAATTGAGTCAAACAGAGCTTGGATGGCGTGTACAGGTACAGCTGCCCATGCAGCTTCAATACGATACCACAGTTCATCAAGAGTAGTGACTGGCGTATTGTGACGAGCCAGTTACTCGGTCACCATTGACCAGACGTTTTCAGTTGGTAAGAGATCTGGAGAATGTGCTAGCCAGGGCAGCAGTCGAATATTTTCTTTATCCAGAAAGGCCCGTACAGGACCTGCAACATGCGGTCGTGCATTATCCTGCTGAATTGTAGGGTTTCACTGGGATCGAATGAATGGTAGATCCACGGGTCGTAACATATCTTAAATGTAACGTCCACTGTTCAAAATGCCGTCAATGCGAACAAGAAGTGGTCAAGACGTGTAACCAATGGCACCCCATACCATCACGCCGGGTGATACGCCATTATGGCGATGACGAATACACGCATCCAATGTGTGTTCACCGCGATGTCGCCAAACACGGATGCGACCATCATGATGCTGTAAACAGAACCTGGATTCATCCGAAAACATGACGTTTCGCCATTCGTGCACCCAGGTTCGTCGTTGAGTACACCATCGCAGGCGCTCCTGTCTGTGAACGGTAACTGCAGCCATGGTCTCCGAGCTGATAATCCATGCTGCTGCAAACGTCTTCGAACTATTCCTGCAGATGGTTGTTGCCTTGCAAACATCCCGATCTGTTGACTCAGGGATCGAGACGTGACTGTACGATCCGTTAGAGCCATGCGGATCAGATGCCTGTCATCTCGACTGCTAAAGTGCGCGTCATTTATGTTGGCGGCCGAGTTTAGGTTCGTTCTGCGCATCTGACGTCACAAAACACAGTCAGCCAATGAACAGAGAACGACGTTGCCACATCTCGACTGCAGTGCAGAGCATGGACGAGTGTCTTCAGTTTTAGAAACGTTCAGTCATAAAGTAATAGAACAAAAGCAATGTCTTGATAGCAGACATTCTTTTATAGAAAGTTTGGAAAAGCATTCTTTATACTAATTGCTTCATATTCTATTAATTAATTAAACCAAACAAGCAATAAGACTCCTAATTCAGGCGATAGCAAGGAAAGGTGTTGTAACACTCTCACGAACCACTTTTTCGCAATAAAGAACAGCGGTAATTGTTTATTTCCTATTGTACTTCGATGAAGCGTGAGTAATTCATAGTCATACCAACAGTGTTTGTCAATATTTTGCGTCACGTCTTATACTCCTCATGGCATCATGCATTCAGGTAAGGTGCGTTAGCATAACGGCTAACGTGTTCAGCTGCTGCGCGAAGGGTTATAAGTTCAAACCTTGTTCGGTGCTTAATATTTTCATTATTTAAAAACAATTTCGAAGTGCCTTACTTCTCGAATTATATTCGTTTGAATGCAATTTTTTGAAATTTCTAGTGCTTTGTTTCTTCATTAACCCTTTCGCTGCTGCAGACACGTGCTCCCCGCATTCCGCGCTGTGCGCGATTTTGTCATCACTGCACTGCTCGCCTGTGCAGACACATGGTGTTCCCACTGCTTTGACACACTTATCATTCGATTTCACAAAAACTATTTGGCCCAAAAATTAGATTTTTACACATCTTCTTGACTGATACCTTCCCCCCATAAATGACTTAATTTTATTTCGATGTTCAACGCAGTTATTATGCAGCATTAAATGTAGTAAACCATTGCACGAAATTTTGATGAGTTTGCAGAGGTAGAAGTCCATAGCGTATACTTTCCGTATGGTCGATTTTAGTTGCCACAATGTTGAGAATGAAATGTGGACAAGATACCTAAATTTCATATAAAATTTACTGCATAAGAATATCTCATTTAATTTAAGTTCGACATAGGTGTCGTATGTAATATTGAGAAATATTCCGTCTTTCGCGACTGTAATAAAAGTATTATTTACACCGGACGCGTTTGGCTTTATTTTAAAGGACTTCAATCAAGGAAAGGTATGGCACATACACAATGGTACTCATATTCTCTTTCTTGTTTTTCTTCCACAGTCGCAGTTTTACCAATGGTACTGAAACATATTCCTCTTCTGCAACTGTAATAAGGGACTTACTTAGACCAGACGCGTTTATCTCTTTTGAAGCATCTTCAGTGGACAGTATTTTGTCTCCTCCATTGCCAAGTCACCTTTCGTAGTTTTGTGCTGCGGTAACACAATATTCAACGTTTGTGTTGGCATTTCGGTGTTTTAGCAAATAAATGATGTTTGTGTGTGCCACATACAAAAATTATATTTGACATAGCTCAGAGCACTTCACTGATAGACGGTATATTCAAGTCCTAATGTTTTTGTAAGTTCACAGTTTTGTTTAATGTATTTTAACTACTTCCTTTTGATTGATTGAAGTGCTTTCAAATAAAGCCAAACGTGCTCAGTGTAAATAAAACTTTTGTTACAGTCGCGAAAGACGGAATATTTCTCAATATTACATACGACACCTATGTGGTACTTAAATGAGCTATTGTTATACAGTAAATTTTATATGAAATTTAGGTATCTTGTCCACATTTCATTCTCAACATTGTGGCAACTAAAATCGACCATACAGAAAGTATACTCTATGGACTTTTACCTCTGCAAACTCTTCAAAATTTCGTGCAATGGTTTACTATATTTAATGCTGCATAATAACTGCGTTGAACATCGAAACAAAATTAAGTCATTTATGGGGGGAAGGTATCAGTCAAGAAGATGTGTAAAAATCTAATTTTTGGGCCAAATAGTTTTTGTGGAATCGATTGATAAAGAGTGTCAAAGCAGTCGGAACACGATGTGTCTGCACAGGCGAGCAGTGCAGTGACAAAATCGCGCACAGCGCGGAATGCAGGGAGCACGTCTTTGTAGCAGCGAAAGGGTTAATGCGGCCGTGGTGGCTTTACTTCATGAACTGCGCGCTCCCCCCTACACGTAAGCTTGCAAACTATGCTATACTATGGCGCTGCTTCTATTGGCGCGTGCGTCGTGTGCAACTGGCAACGCAGCAATCTCCCGCGTCTGGGCGGGCATGTGCGAGCCGCGAAGATAAAAGAATTGAACTATAGTGATACGAGGCCGTTGGGATTCAGCACGGCGTTCCATATTACCCTCCTGAACCCACCGATCCAGTATTCTACTAACAGTCATTAGATCTCGACCAACGCGAGCAGCAATGTCGCGATACGATAAACCGCAATCGCGATAGGCTACAATCCGACCTTTATGAAAGTCGGAAACGTGATGGTACGTATTTCTCCTCCTTACACGAGGTATCATAACAACGTTTCACCGGGCAACGCTGGTCAACTGCTGTTTTTGTATTAGAAATCGGTTGGAAACTTTCCTCATGTCGGCACGTTGTAGGTGTCGCCACCGACGCCAACCTTGTGTGAATGCTCTGAAAAGCTAATCATTTTCATATCACAGCATCTTCTTCCTGTCGGTTAAATTTCGCGTATGTAGCACAGTATACAGTACACAATAGAATCCTATTACGGGTGGTGTGATGTAGACACATGAGGGTAGGCAGCTCTCCAGATTGCGGTCATCGCGTCCCTCCTTTGTAGCTCTGCGAACTTGAGAAGAGCGAGTTGTCGATTCGCCTCTCTCGCCACCCCACTACGTCACAAAAAGCAACTGCATTGTGTTTCACGGTTAACGATCTTATGAATCAGTGGCGCGTCAGTGAGCGGGCAATCCCTGAGTATTTGTTGTCCACAAAGTGTGTTAACGCTACAATGAATGTGGGTATGAGTTACTAATGATAATAACGCAATAAAAGCATGTAGACGGATTCTACCTAACTATGTACACACTTTTCTACATTGCTAGAGGAGGAAATTGATTCTCAGTCACCCTGTAAGGCAGTTGCAACGTTCTTCCATTAAAGGCAAGTTCTTCCACCACGAGCGCTGCTCGCTTGTAACTCAACAGACTACACCTCCCAGCACTTCCTGCTTAGTTCTCTCATTGAGTGAACAAAATAACTTCACTGAGCTCTTGTTTATTTAGTGGAGTCATTATTAAGTGGCTACTTATTTACAGTTGTTGAGTGAGGTATTTTGTAACAATGCTCCACAGCTGGAGGTGTCTACTATGTACCACACTAAAGAGCCTGTTCCAAGTGTAACTTGATTATTCAATGGCTCTTGTCATAACACACTCGTTTTCCATGCGAATGGCTCTTACCGCCGTTTTTGCGCCGAGCGATTTATGATGTAAACACATGCTCGTGCGGTTCTGGGCGCTCAAGGTCACGCACTCCCCTTATGAGACAATATACGGAACTTCCGAGCATTCGAGACCCAGCATTTCTTTTGAGAGTTAAAAGAAGGAACGTTATCTTGGGTTTCCCCACCGCCACTTTAGTGAGACACCCTTTCCTTCAATACGTTTCCCTTTGAAGTCCAGTTGAACCGGCCTTCATTGGCCATGACGTGAGCTGTTCGCTTTCTCTCTCTCACTTGTTATGCAGTCCGGGCGCTAAGCCTAGTCAGCTGTGGTGGGCAGAACTCGTTTGCGCCCAGCCTGCCTGGCACGCTAGGGCGCTGAGCCAGCTGGTTGCAGGACGGCGTCAAATGCCGCAGCAGGTGTGTCCACTCCATCTTCTGTCAGTTTCCTTTCCAGGCAACCGACTCCCAGCTCTTGCGACTTGCGACGGCCCCCCGCTTTCTTGGCAGGCGCTGCACAGCTCACAAGAGGGTGGCCGCGACGTTGAGTATACGGATTTACTTCATACTTTGTACACCTTTAGTACGCCACTAAAACAACATGATGTGCAAGTAGTAACGTGCACTACTCTGGCAATTCCGAGAAAATCGCAAGAGAAGTCTTTCGCCTCCATAATGTAAATCATGTACCTGTGCGAAGTACCGGCTGTAAGAAATCGTTGTGGTCAAGCGCAGCTGTCACAGTAGCTCAGCGTCTTCCGCCAGCGGGCTGGCTGCCCTCGCTAATAGAAAACTGAGTGAAAGAATAAACTTGAATGTGTGTCATATGGCGTCCGACCCTACCAAATGCAACGAACGATTACGAACAAAATGAATTAAAAATAATCGATTAACGTTCGCCCTTTGCAAGAGGGTTGTGGACGAGGTGACTGTTCGAATCTCGCTCTAACACTTATTCCCTTAATTCATTTTTTTTTATCATTGGTCACTTTACTTAATCTATACGACATTTGGGAGGTAATGTAATGGAAAAAACCCACGTGTGTTTTCATGGAGTTGTAGTGAATTTTGCCGGCCAGTGTGGCCGAGCGGTTCTAGGCGCTTCAGTCCGCTGCGGTCGCAGGTTCGAATCCTGCCTCGGGCATGGGTGTGTGTGATGTCCTTAGGTTGGTTAGATTTAAGTAGTTCTAAGTCTAGGGGACTGATGACCTCAGATAGTCCCATAGTGCTCAGAGTCATTTGAACCATTTGTAGTGAATTTTATGTGTTATTTGACTATTTATTACTCGCAATTAAATTTTCAAGGACGAGTGACAGGCTTGGAAATCCAAAGTCAAACCTCGAAAAATAATGATGCGAATGACGTTATTCACAATCAGTAACACAGTAAGTCACAAAGTATCAGAACACAAGAGTAACGTACAATTAATTACTTATCGGATGTTCTCTCGACTATGGACATCACATGTTGCACGATGGTATTTGTCATACAGACATTCAAAACATAAACTGAAACTTTGTGCAAATACATCATGCAAATGCACGTAGTTTTTTCATTATATTACCTTTCTTCATTATATTCCCTTTCTTATATAGATTAAATAAGGAGACCAGTGATGAAAAAAATAGAATAATAATTAAGTTGGAACCGGAGTCGAACCGTCGCCTTATACACGTGAGTCTTACGTAGCTCAAATGCTAATCATGTGACCACGATGAACTCTGAAGTCCGACACCTACACACAGATACGTAAGCCACATAACTGACACGTAAAACTGCTCTTTCGATTTTCTCGGAATAGCCAGAGTAGTACAGCTCGCTACTTGCACATTATATTCCTTTAATGGCCTACTAAAGATGAACAAAGTTTGAAGTAAATCTATGATTCCAACGTACCTTGTCAGACCACACAAAAACAGCCTGAACGAGCACTGGAGACCCCACTGCCCTTATCCAGCAACGTCACGCGCACCACCTACAAGATTTTTCACGATGTTGTATTAAGTGGACATTTTAATTTAAATGTTTAGCCGTCCGGTGTGGCCGAGCGGTTCTAGGCGCTTCAGTCTGGAACCGCGCGACCGCTGCGGTCGCAGGTTCGAATCCTGCCTCGGGTATGGATGTGTGTGATGTCCTTAGGTTAGTTAGGTTTAAGCAGTTCTAAGTTCTAGGGGACTGATGACCTCAGCAGTTAAGTCCCATAGTGCTCAGAGCCATTTCAACCATTTTTTAAATGTTTAGGTCGTAACTGTTCTACAGCTGTACTTAAATGCCTTGTCATTTAATATAATCTAAAGGTTCTTCATCCAATTTATAACAGGTGGTACTGAAACTTGCAGTACTGCTGTTGATAACACTTCTATAGTCACATCGAGATTGCAGAGTCATTGTGATAACATTTAAAGATAATTTGGTTAATGACTGAATCATAAATGAATCCTCGTTGTTTTTACGGCTTCTAAAATTTCATTTTCACCTCCTCCTGCCACCCTTCGTCCTTACTTCATCCAAAGATGTATTGAAAAGAATTACTGCTTCCGCAAGTAGTGATAGTTTAAGAGATTACATTTGTTGAGCGTAGAAATATTCCGATTTCATGACGGAAACTTCGTTGTTTGTTTGAGTCCTACTTCGCGCGAGTTAGTATGTTCTCATAGCAGTTTTGCCGGCCAGTGTGGCCACGCGGTTAAAGGCGCTTCAGTCTGGAACCGCGCGACCGCTACGGTCGCAGGTTCGAATCCTGCCTCGGGCATGGATGTGTGTGATGTCCTTATGTTAGTTAGGTTTAAGTAGTTCTAAGTTCTAGGGGACTCATGACCTCAGATGTTAAGTCTCATAGTGCTCAGAGCCATTTGAACCATTTTTTCATAGCAGTTTTGCAGTTTGCACGAACGACAGAATCAGGTGTCACAACAATGATACAATTTTATATCTTCGAGTCCGAAACAAGTGCACGAGTATTGGGGACGGAACTCTTCGCGTAACATCTTAGAGTTCAGCTGCAATCATATTATTTCTGTTTATTGTGTGTGCATCGCAGCACACGCCCTGTTCGAATCTGTAAATAATTCGTAGTATGTGTGAGCGGGGAGTCGTTGAGATTAGTTTTCGAGATTCTTGGAGGTATTTTGCAGGATGGTCGTGTATTGTTCACGCAAAAGGCGTGTTGACTTTCTTGTGTGTTTTGCCATAGTTTGTGACCATTACCCAGTGCAGTGTGTCTTCGCTGTGGGCTGATTATTGTTATCGCCAGTGGGGCGATGTGTCTGTGGTGTATTTTTGTCTGTGGATGTCGCCTTTGAAGCGATGTTTCACGCGAATTGGATATTTTATTCGAGTGTGGTTACACAGATGATCTGTCGCGTCTAATGTGGTTGTTGTTCACTGTGGTTATTCGCTTGTGGTTTTCACATGTGGTTTTCCGCACTGTTGTGCAATGATAGTCGTGAGGGCTTCCGCGAGTAGTTCGCAAGCACCTGAGTGGTAGATCTTGGGCGATAGTTTGTACCATGTGGCGTGAGCATGGAATGTGCGAGTCACTTTGGTATGTTTTTGTAGTGAGCGAGGCACACCAACAATCTGTGAGAAAGAGAAGACCGGAAGATATGTAGCTTTGGAGTCAAATGACGATAATACCATGTGCTTTTTATGTGTGTTTCAGTGGCTGGAGTGGAAAATTTGTACAACAACCTGAGAAAATTTTGTGTCAGTTCCAGCAAAAATAGCGTTTCGAGTTTTTTTATCCCACTTAGAACAGCGAGCAGATTGGTGACATCGGTACTCATCGAGATTCACGCCATACACCACCTTAACGACAACAAAATGGGAGTATAGTAGTTTGCATATCTTTTATAGTAGCTGGGTTGCATGAATAAGTAGTATACCTAGATGGAATGAGAATGACTTAAATGAATGTGTAGTCTAAGCTGGGTTAATACTTTGAGTACATGAAAGGTTGTGGGAAAGTAACACTACACCATCATACAGTACAACAACTCACAACTACTTAAGATTATACAGATTAAGACACAGAAAATTAATCATTTAAAATTATTGCTTTAATAATACCAAATTATTTATGTAATAGAATAGGATTATATTTTCTACATCTACATCTACATCCATACTCCGCAAGCCACCTGACGGTGTGTGGCGGAGGGTACTTTGAGTACCTCTATCGGTTCTCCCTTCTATTCCAGCCTCGAATTGTTCTTGGAAAGAAAGATTGTCGGTATGCCTCTGTGTGGGCTCTAATCTCTCTGATTTTATTCTCATGGTCTCTTCGCGAGATATACGTAAGAGGGAGCAAATACTGCTTGACTCCTCGGTGAAGGTATGTTCTCGAAACTTCAACAAAAGCCGGTACCGAGTTACTGAGAGTCTCTCTTGCAGTGTCTTCCACTGGAGTTTATCTACATCTCCGTAACGCTTTCGCGATGACTAAATGATCTTGTAACGAAGCGCGCTGCTCTCCGTTGGATCTTCTCTACCTCTTCTATCAACCCTATCTGGTACGGGTCCCACACTGGTGAGCAATGTTCAGGCAGTGGGCGAACAAGTGTACTGTAACCTACTTCCTTTGTTTTCGGATTGCATTTCCTTAGGATTCTTCCAATGAATCTCAGTCTGGCATCTGTTTTACCGACGATCAACTTCATATGATAATTCCATTTTAAATCACTCCTAATGCATACTCCCAGATAATTTATGGAATTAACTGCTTCCAGTTGCTGACCTGCTATATTGTAGCTAAATGATAAAGGATCTTTCTTTCTATGTATTCGCAGCATATTATACTTGTCTACATTGAGATTCAATTGCCATTCCCTGCACCATGCGTCAATTCATTGCAGGTCCTCCTGCATTTAAGTATAATTTTCCATTGTTACAACCTCTCGATATACTACAGCATCATCCGCAAAAAGCCTCAGTGAACTTCCGATGTTATCCACAAGGTCATTTATGTATATTGCGAATAGCAACGGTCCTACGACACTCCCCTGCGGCACACCTGAAATCACTCTTACTTCGGAAGACATATCTCCATTGAGAACGACATGCTGCGTTCTGTTATCTAGGTAGCCAGCCGAAGTGGCCGTGTGGTTAAAGGCGCTGCAGTCTGGAACCGCAAGACCGCTACGGTCGCAGGTTCGAATCCTGCCTCGAGCATGGATGTTTGTGATGTCCTTAGGTTAGTTAGATTTAACTAGTTCTAAGTTCTAGGGGACTAATGACCTCAGCAGTTGAGTCCCATAGTGCTCAGAGCCATTTGAACCATTTTTTTGTTATCTAGGAACTCTTCAATCCAATCTCACAATTGGTCTGATAGTCCATATGCTCTTACTTTGTTCATTAAAAGTATGTGGGGAAATGTATCGAACGGCTTGCGGAAGTCAAGAAACACGGCATCTACCTGGGAACCCGTGTCTATGGTCCTCTGAGTCTCGTGGACGAATAGCGCGAGCTGGATTTCACACGATTTTGGCCAAAGAATGTAAACCCTTTTATTCTTGGAGTAATCATTCATTATAATTTACTGTATTTATGTTGTAAACATATTTGTAAAAACATGGCACTAAGTTTCCAGGTAAGGATTGTGCAAACTATTAGCGGCTGAGTTGATGGCGACGTATCAGGTGTTTGGAGAGGTTGCAGACACCAGAGTGGCTGTAGCAGCTGGGCAGACGGGCCGCCACTCAGTTGACCAGTGGATGATGCAGCAGGCGGTGGCCGACTTAGCGACTGCAGGGCTGATGGTCGACATGACGTCATTGGTTGCATGAATGGAGTTGGAGCGGACAAGCCCCTTCACGCCTCCAACTGTCAACAGGGGGCTGGTTCAGCTGTCAGCGGAGCACTTTCGCTACCGCTGCCACTACAAGGTCCCGAGGGACCTACCGATCAACGGGAGACCGAGGCCAGTGGGGCGCACTTGGGGACCACTGACTGGAGGTATTACGTGCCTGGAGACAAAGCCGACAGTGACGGCGGGAGTTGATTCACCACAGACCTGTGTCTATATGCCGCACGGGTCTTCCCATGAATGTCTTCGACAGCGGCTATGAATTGCCACCCACCCCATCATCCAAGACGTTCTGTACTCGAGATGCCACTGATTGTTGCCACTGACAAGGTCTTGCCACACTGAGGTTGCTGTCTGTACTGTACATGCCGAGAAAAAGGTGTGATCCATCTTGGCAAACTCATCCCACATAGCTGCCACATCTAACCTCTTACATGACATGTGTAGTGCAGTGACAATTAAAAATTTAAAAAAAAATTGGTCTCCCTAAAGACCTTTGAGAAGGGAGCTGTAGGAGCTTTATGTATGTTTCTTTTATATATGTTTTATATGTGCCTTGCGGTTTTCATTTTACAAGATTACAGGTATTCTCAATGTTTTATTATCAAGTTTTATTTTTTCTTAATGGGCTCATGTATTATTTTTTCATTAACTGTAAAAATTCACTTGTTTTTTTTGCGATCATATGTCATATCTTTCCATTTAAGGGACAGACTTACACGTTTTAGAGAAATAAGATGCACAGATGACTTGGAAAATTTAACCTAATAATAGTTTATTTTTGGATGAATGTGAGAGCGTTTGTAATCAATGTTCTGTCAAGGAATGAATGCAGCCATGTGTATAATAGAGCAAGAGTAATAATTTTTCCATGGGACAGAGAATCCTCAAAACAACAATATTATATTCAGGTTAGGAGATAACCTTCTCTGGCCCCCAATTTCAGGATGAACGAGTAGATAAATGTCTGCATGGCCCTGTAACCGTTTAGTAATTGTTATTTAAATCTTGGTCTTCAAGAATATGACCCGATGGTATTCCCAGCACATTTTTATTTCCCACTTTAATTTTGTAGTCATGCAGCAGAGAGTGTATGGATGACCCCTGGTTGAATGTGGTAAAGACAGGGAATAGCACTGTGCTGGGATTTATGCTGAACAAAAATTGATTCATGTTCATTTCTTTGACAAAGATATAACTAAAGTATCACAATCTATTCTGTTCCGTGTCACACAAACCTTTTAAAGTGTGACACTCCCCATGAATAAATTCAAAAGGAACGGAGAGGTTGTGAGGGATTGCAGGGCACTCTCACTTCTGATTCGGTGTTATGCCGCTTCATTTTCTTAGGGAATATGATCTTTATTGCGATTTGACTTCATACATCTTGATGAAATGGTGGGCAGTAGTTAATGCTCTTGCTTGCGTGCTCTAGGGAAGGAATAACGGTAGACTTTACCTGCATTCAAAGGAATAGTGTGCTGATTTAAATGACTGCAGTAATGGTGGGCCGAGGAAGCATGTTTTTTCTGCAGAACCTGGGTGGGAACATTTCCGGACAGCCGAGTTCCGGTCTCATTGTGCAGACACGTTGGTTGGCGCCAGTCGGTAGGCAGCCATGTCCACGTAGACTGACTAGCGCCGAGAAGTCGCCACTGCAATGGCCACCGCATTGTAGACCGGCAATAAAGCAGTGGATGGGCCCTTGTTAGGCAGGAAGACGACAAAACATCTGCGAACATTCTGCGAATTTACGTTGGTTAGGGCACTGGCGAACAGACGTCCAGACTCTATTTCAAAATATATTTGTGAAAGCACGAGGCTCTTAGCGAGTTTATGACCATTCTTTGGAAACTTTGAAATTGACGCAACAGGGGAGATAACAAGCTTTTATAGAGCGGTGTGGTTCTATCCTGGTCATGTTGTTAGCAAAAGACTCGGTGTAAACGCGCGGGAAAGAGGCCATGAAACTGATTCTTTTTGGTCAAATCGGTGTATGCAGAGTAAGGGGCGCTCTCTGAGCTTCAAATGCCGTGCTCCAACTCGTGGTTGGCTTGCGCTAAAGTGGGGGAAGTCTAAGATGTAAATGGGCTTTTGCTACCGAGCTGAGGAGGAAAGCGGACAGAAAGAGAAGATCACTCTTGTACTGGCGCTTCGCTAGTAAAGAACTGCAGGTCTCTACCTGAGAATTGTGTTCTTTGCTAGTGTGCCACTTAAAGCCTGTGCCAGTCACCTTCTGAACCATCAGACGTACTGCTTCCAGCATCACGCACACAACGAGTGATGCGTGGGTGTACTTATTTGTCTTGAGTCGGCTGTCTAAACATTTTACATATTCCATCACGTACAGTCTTGGCATGACTTGGGAGACCAGCAAACAGATCCACCTCCACACTGGAATCCACTGGGGTTGCAGAGGCTCGTAAGAAAGTACCTGCGTTCCGAATTAACCGAACACGAGGCTGCGTACTTGCATTTCTCGGACGCACGCCATTAATAACAGATTGCGGTCGTCCATGACTTCAGTCGCCTAACGCATCGGCGTGTGCCACCCTGACGAGCAGGAGGGTAAGGTATTGCTGCTACAGCGTAGGACTCTAATATATGTTTCTCAGCACTCTGTTCTTTCGAACTATATTTTTCTTTCTGGAATGGTAGAGTATAGATGCTTGATTGTGGCGTAGTTTTTGTGCCATAGCCCGGATTCATGTGTATGAAGTCAGATAAAGCGATTAGTTTTTCAGCTAGTGTCGTATGTCGATCCCCAGCTGATCACTTTGTTCACCATAGACCCCATGTTAGTGAAAGCGTTTGTCAAATAAAAGTCTTTGTGTGACGTTTCTTTTGTCATTTTTGTTCTCTTGTGATGTTAAGGTTGAATAAATTTATTGTCATTTAGATCACAACTTCTCCTCAAGTTCTGATTAACAGTTCCTTTCGATTTTATTATTAAAGTCTAGATTTGAAACGTAAGTAGAAGGCTTTCAAGTTAAGCACTGAAGCATTCAAGTTAAGGAAAAGTGTAATACTTATGGGTGTAATACTTATGGTCCAAACAATAAGCTGAAAACGCTGTCAGAATCGTAAATTTTAGTAGAAATAGTCACACATATTTGCATTTTAACAATTCACTGCAACTGAAAAAAGTGAGCCTGCATAACTAGTATTTTAACACTATGTAGTGAGCAATGTTTCAGCAAGACAGTAATTCAGACTGAACAAGTTTTAGCTTTCTGCTTATACTGTCCAGTTGTGCAGTGAGGATTTAGCCTCAGCTTTGCAATAAATGACTTGAAATACAAAGACTAATTAACCCCTCAGCACCAATACAAAATTCCTGAAAATCTTCTTCACATAACATCACAGTAATGTGTGAGATCAATCCACACGATATTTAAAAATGGTTCAAATGGCTCTGAGCACTATGGGACTTAACTTCTGAGGTCATCAGTACCCTAGAACTTAGAACTACTTAAATGTAACTAACCTAAGGACATCACACACATCCATGCCCGAGGCAGGATTCGAACCTGCGACCGTAGCGGTCGCGTGGTTTCAGACTGTAGCGCCTAGAACCGCTCGGCCACTCCGGTCGGCCACGATATTTAGCAAGCAGCAATCGTCGAAACAGCATTCGTTGACCTATCTTGTCTGCACCTGAGACCTGATAAATCCAAAGTATTTACTAATATTTTCTGGCTGCAACTCAACATGAGGTTTTCGATGCTTCATAATATTTGTGATGACGCGGATCCACAAAGGTGACAAAAGTCACGGGATACCTCCTAATATCGTGTCAGACCACTTTTGCCGGTGGAGTGCTGCAGTTCGACGTGGCATGGGCTCAATAAGTGGTTGGAAGTCCTATGCAGAAATATTGAGCCATGTTATTGTTGTTGTGGTCTTCAGTCCTGAGACTGGTTTGATGCAGCTCTCCATGCTACTCTATCCTGTGCAGGCTTCTTCATCTCCCAGTACCTACCGCAAACCACATCCTTCTGAATCTGCTTAGTGTATTCATCTCTTGGTCTCCCTCTACGATTTTTACTCTCCATGCTGCCCTCCAATACTAAATTGGTGATCCCTTGATGCCTCAGAACATGTCCTACCAACCGATCCCTTCTTCTAGTCAAGTTGTGCCACAAACCTCTCTTCTCCCCAATCCTATTCAATACCTCCTCTGGGGGACTGATGACCTTCGCTGTTTAGTCCCCCTTAAACATCCCAACAACCACCACCACCAATACCTCCTCGTTAGTTATGTGATCTACCATCTAATCTTCAGCATTCTTCTGTAGCACCACATTTCGAAAGCTTCTATTCTCTTCTTGTCCAAACTACTTATCGTCCATGTTTCACTTCCATACATGGCTATGCTCCATACAAATACTTTCAGAAACGACTTCCTGACATTTAAATCTGTACTCGATGTTAACAAATTTCTCTTCTTCAGAAACGCATTCCTTGCCATTGCCAGTCAACATTTTATATCCTCTCTACTTCGACCGTCATCAGTTATTTTGCTCCCCAAATAGCAAAACTCCTTTACTACTTTAAGTGTCTCATTTCCTAATCTAATTCCCTGAGCATCACCCGACTTAATTCGACTACATTCTATTATCCTCGTTTTGCTTTTGTTGATGTTCATCTTATATCCTCCTTTCAAGACACTATCCATTCCGTTCAACTCCTCTTCCAAGTCCTTTGCTGGTTCTGACAGAATTACAATGCCATCGGCGAACCTCAAAATTTTTATTTCTTCTCCATGGATTTTAATACCTACTCCGAATTTTTATTTTGTTTCCTTCACTGCTTGCTCAATATACAGATTGAATAACATCGGGGAGAGGCTACAACCCTGTCTCACTCCCTTCCCAACCACTGCTTCCCTTTCATGTCCCACGACTCTTATAACTGCCATCTGGTTTCTGTACAAATTGTAAATAGCCTTTTGGCTCCCAGTATTTTACCCCTACCACCTTCAGAATTTGAAAGAGAGTATTCCAGTCAACATTGTCAAAAGCTTTCTCTAAGTCTACAAATGCTAGAAATGTAGGTTTGCCCTTCCTCAATCTAGCTTCTAACAAGGGAACCTCCCCATCGCACCCCCTTCAGATTTAGTTATAAGTTGGCACAGTGGATAGGCCTTGAAAAACTGAACACAGATCAATCGAGAAAACAGGAAGAAGTTGTGTGGAACTATGAAAAAATAAGCAAAATATACAAACTGAGTAGTTCATGTGCAAGATAGGCAACATCAGTGATACTGTGAGCGAAGGAGCGCCGTGGTCCCCTGGGTAGCGTGAGCAGCTGCGGAACAAGAGGTCGTAGGTTCAAGTTTTCCCTCGAGAGAAAAGTTTAATTCTTCATTTTCACTTTATGTGACAAACTTTTATGTTTTCATCACTTTTTGGGAGTGATTATCACATCCACAAGAAAACCTAAATCGGGCAAGGTAGAAGAATCTTTTTACCCATTCGCCAAGTGTACAAGTTAGGTGGGACGACAACATATTCCTGTCATGTGACGCACATGCCGTCACCAGTGTCGTATAGAATGTATCAGACGTCCTTTCCTGTGGAGGAATCGGTTAACATATGACTTTGCGATCAAATGTTTTCTATTCCTATTGGAGAGGCACGTCCTTTCGACTACTAAACGCACGGTCGCACGCTTTTGCGGTGCGGTCGCAAAGAACAGACACTAAACTTATTACAGTGAACAGAGACGTCAATGAACGAACGGACAGATCATAACTTTGCGAAAGTAAATAAAGTAAAATTTTCGCTCGAGGGAAGACGTGAAACAAGGATCTCTCGTTCCGCAACTGGTCACGCTAACCACGGGACCACTGTGCTTCTAACTTCAGACAATTCTGATGTTGCCTATATTGCACATGAACTACTCAGTTTGTATATTTTGCTTATTTTTTCATAGTTCCACACAGCTTCTTCCTGTTTTCTCGATTGATCTTTGTTCAGTTTTTCAAAGCCTGTCCACTGTGCCAACTTATAACTAAATCTGAAGGGAATGTGATGGGGAGGTTCCCTAGTGAGATAAGCCGTAGGGTCAGTATTGCCTCACGTGTTCCAACATTTCTACGGAATCCAAACTGATCTTCCCCGAGGTCAGCTTCTACTAGTTTTTCCATTCGTCTGTAAAGAATTCGCGTTAGTATTTTGCAGCTGTGACTTATTAAACTGATAGTTCGGTAATTTTCACATCTGTCAACACCTGCTTTCTTTGGGATTGGAATTATTATATTCTTCTTGAAGTCTCAGGGTATTTCGCCTGATTCATACATCTTGCTCACCAGATGGTAGAGTTTTGTCAGTACTGTCTGTCCCAATGCCGTCAGTAGTTCTAATGGAATGTTGTCTACTCCGGGGACCTTGTTTCGACTTAGGTCTTTCAGTGCTCTGTCAAACACTTCACGCAGTATCGTATCTCCCATTTCATCTTCATCTACATCCTCTTCCATTTCCAGAATTCTGCCCTCAAGTACATCGCCCTTGTATAGACCCTCTATATACTCCTTCCACCTATCTGCTTTTCCTTCTTTGGTTAGAACTGGGTTTCCATCTGAGCTCTTGATGTTCATGCAAGTGATTCTCTTATCTCCAAAGGTCTCTTTAATTTTAGCCTCTACATCCTTACATTTGTCCTCTAGCCATCCCTGCTTAGCCATTTTACACTTCCTGTCGATCTCATTTTTGAGACGTTTGTATTCCTTTTTGCCTGCTTCATTTACTGCATTTTTATATTTCTCCTTTCATCAATTAAATTCAATATATCTTCTGTTACCCAAGGATTTCTACTAGTCCTCGTCTTTTTACCTACTTGATCCTCTGCTGCCTTCACTACTTCATCCCTCAGAGCTACCCATTCTTCTTCCACTGTATTTATTTCCCCCATTTCTGTCAATTGTTCCCTTATGCTCTCCCTGAAACTTTGTGCAACCTCTGGTATAGTCAGTTTATCCAGGTCCCATCTCCTTAAATTCCCACCTTTTTGCAGTTTCTTCAGTTTTAATCTACAGATCATAACCAATAGATTGTGGTCAGAGTCCACATCTGCTCCTGGAAATGTCTTACAATTTAAAACCTGGTTCCTAAATCTCTGTCTTACCATTATATAATCTATCTGAAACCTGTCAGTATCTCCATGCTTTTTCCATGTATACAGCCTTATTTTATGATTCTTGAACCAAGTGATAGCTATGACTGAGTTGTGCTCTGTGCAAAATTCTACCAGGCGGCTTCCTCTTTCATTTCTTAGCCCCAATCCATATTCACCTACTACGTTTCCTTCTCTCCCTTTTCCTACTACCGAATTCCAGTCACCCATGACTGTTAAATTTTCGTCACCCTTCACTATCTGAATAATTTCTTTTATTTCATCATATATTTCTTCAAATTCTTCGTCATCTGCAGAGCTAGTTGGCATATAAACTTGTACTACTGTAGTAGGCGTGGGCTTCGTATCTATCTTTGCCACAATAATGCGTTCACTATGCTGTTTGCAGTAGCTTACCCGCATTCCTATTTTCCTATTCATTATTCAACCTACTCCTGCATTACCCCTATTTGAATTTGTGTTTATAACCCTGTAGTCACCTGACCAGAAGTCTTGTTCCTCCTGCCACCGAACTTGACTAATTCCCACTATATCTAACTTTAACCTATCCATTTCCCTTTTTAAATTTTCTAACCTACCTGCCCGATTAAGGGATCTGACATTCCACGCACCGATCCGTGGAACGCCAGTTTTCTTTCTCCTGATAACGACGTCCTCTTGAGTAGTCCCCGCCCGGAGATCCGAATGGCGGACTATTTTACCTCCGGAATATTTTACCCAAGAGGACGCCATCATCATTTAACCATACAGTAAAGCTGCATGCCCTCGGGAAAAATTACGGCCGTAGTTTCCCCTTGCTTTCAGTGGTTCGCAGTACCAGCACAGCAAGGCCGTTTTGGTTAGTGTTACAAGGCCAGATCAGTCAATCATCCAGACTGTTGCCCTTGCAACTACTGAAAAGGCTGCTGCCCCTCTTCAGGAACCCAGTTCATTTCATGTAAACACAGCCCAGTGCAACATGACGCCCCCACCAGCTTGCACACTGCCTTGTTGACAACTGGGGACCATGGTTTAGTGGTGTCTGCGCCACACCCGAACCCTACCATCAGCTCTTACCAACTGAAATCGGGACATCTGACCAGGTCACGGTTTTACAGTTGTATAGGGCCGAACTGATATGCTCACGAGCCCAAAGAGCCGCTGCAGGCGATGGCGTGCTATTAGCTCAAGTCGGTCGTCTGCTGCCATAGCCCATTAACGCCAAATTTCGTCGTTCGTCGTACGCCCTACGTTGATTTCTACGGTTATTTCATGCAGTGTTGCTTGTCTATTAACACTGACAGCTCTACGCAACTGCTGCTCCTCTCCGTCGTTAAATGAAGGCTGTCGGCCACTGCATTGTCCGTGGTGAGACGTAAGGGCTGAAATTTTGTATTCTCGGCTCACTCTTGACTCTGTGGATCTCGCAATATTGAATTTCCTAATGATTTCCTAAATGGAATGTTCGATGCGTCTAGTTCTGACTACCATTCCGTGTTCAGAGTTTGTTAATTCCCGTCGTGCGGCAACAATCACGTCGCAAACCTTATCGGAAGAATCACCTGACTAGAAATGAATGCTGCGCCAATGCCCTGCCTTTTTATACCTTGCGTACGCGATATGGCATTTTATACCTTGTTTATGCGTTGCTGCCGTCATCTGTATATGTGCATATCGCTATCCCATGTTTTCGGAACCTGAGTACATAGAGGGTGTACAAACTCTAGGGATTTATCTATGAGAAGATACGTAACAAAAAAGATCTAATTAACTTATGTCTGTGCGGCTGATCCCGGCAGAGGTTCGAGTCCTCCCTCGGGCATGGGTGTGTGCGTTTCTCCTTAGGATACTTTAGATTAAGTAGTGTGTAAGCTTAGGGACTGATGACCTTAGCAGTTAAGTCCCATAAGATTTCACACACACATCAACTTATGTCTGGAAATGCATGGTTTCCATGCTAGAGACAATTTATTCAACTATACAGGGTGTCCGAAAACTCTTTCCCTGATTACATAAATTGATAACACAGGCTAGAAGTAAGATACAAATATGAAACTGGTGTCTAATTGTTTAAAAACTATCGAAGTTTTTTTCACACATCAGTAAACTTCCACATGAGCACCCTTGGTAGCACGTAGCACATCTAGCCGATATTCAGTTTCCGTCCACACATTAGCCAACATCACTGGAGGGATCGAGTCAACGACTGTGGTTATCCGTTGCCGCAGGGTTTCAAGATCTGGTACACGTGTTCGGTAGACCTCGTCCTTGACATAACCCCATAAAAAGAAGTCTAATGGGGTTATGTCAGGAGAGCGTGGAGACCAAACTGTTGACCCATCACGACCAATTCGTCTTGCTAAAACGAGACATCGGGGTGATACTGAAGCAGCTGAGGAACAGCATACAGTTGCAACATGTCCAGATACATTGCAGATGTGATGGTAGCCTCAGCGAAGAAGAATGGGCCGGTGATTCGATCTTGCAATAGCGCGCACCAAACATTCACCTTTGGACTGCCTCTGGTGCACTCCATGACCTCGCCAGGGGGTGGTGAACCCCAAATGCGCACATTATGGTGATTCACTACTCCTCTGACTCTTCGGAAAAATCAATTCGTCTGAGATAACCATCATCGTCCTCAATACGTGGTAACATTTCGACCGCAAAGTCATATCGACGTGTATTGTCATTGGGCGACAAGGCCTGAACGATTTGCACTTTGTATGCACGAAACAATAAACGTTTGTGTGAAATGTCATGGAGAGAGCTTTTTGGCATCTGTAATTCACGTGAGGCCCTGCGCACCGATTTCTTCGGACTTCGCAGAAAAGACTACCTTACAGCTTCCACGCTATCTGCTGAGGTTTTTGGTTGACCAGACCTCGGAAGGTCAGCAACCGATCCAGTGTTCTTGAACTTCTCTCTCTCTCTCTCTCTCTCTCTCTCTCTCTCTCTTTTTTTTTTTTTTTTTTTTTTTCATCAGTCTACTGACTGGTTTGATGCGGCCCGCCACGAATTCCTTTCCTGTGCTAACCTCTTCATCTCAGAGTAGCACTTGCAACCACGTCCTCAATTATTTGCTTGACGTATTCCAG
Source organism: Schistocerca piceifrons (assembly GCF_021461385.2). Lineage (NCBI taxonomy): Eukaryota > Metazoa > Arthropoda > Insecta > Orthoptera > Acrididae > Schistocerca > Schistocerca piceifrons. The sequence continues at coordinate 345,271,511 of NC_060143.1, read as the reverse complement.
TCTCTGTCTTCCTCTACAGTTTTTGCCCTCTACAGCTCCCTCTAGTACCATGGAAGTCATTCCCTCATGTCTTTGCAGATGTCCTATCATCCTGTCCCGTCCCCTTATCAGTGTTTTCCACATATTCCTTTCCTCTCCGATTCTGCGTAGGACCTCCTCATTCCTTACCTTATCAGTCCACCTAATTTTCAACATTCGTTTGTAGCACCACATCTCAAATTCTTCCATTCTCTTCTGTTCCGGTTTTCCCACAGTCCATGTTTCACTACCATACAATGCTGTACTCCAGACGTACATCCTCAGAAATTTCTTCCTCAAATTAAGGCCGGTATTTGATATTAGTAGACTTCTCTTGGCGAGAAATGCCTTTTTTGCCATAGCGAGTCTGCTTTGGATGTCCTCCTTGCTCCGTCCGTCATTGGTTATTTTACTGCCTAGGTAGCAGAATTCCTTAACTTCATTGACTTCGTGACCATCAACCCTGATGTTAAGTTTTTCGCTGTTCTCACTTCTACTACTTCTCATTACCTTCGTCTTTCTCCGATTTACTCTCAAACCATACTGTGTACTCATTAGACTGTTCATTCCGTTCAGCAGATCATTTAATTCTTCTTCACTTTCACTCAGGATAGCAATGTCATCAGCGAATCGTATCATTGATATCCTTTCACCTTGTATTTTAATTCCATTCCTGAACCTATATTTTATTTCCATCATTGCTTCCTCGATGTACAGATTGAAGAGTAGAGGCGAAAGGCTACAGCCTTGTCTTACACCCTTCTTAATACGAGCACTTCGTTCTTGATCGTCCACTCTTATTATTCCCTCTTGGTTGTTGTACATATTGTATATGACCCGTCTCTCCCTATAGCTTACCCCTACTTTTTTCAGAATCTCGAACAGCTTGCACCATTTTATATTGTCGAACGCTTTTTCCAGGTCGACAAATCCTATGAAAGTGTCTTGATTTTTCTTTAGCCTTCCTTCCATTATTAGCCGTAACGTCAGAATTGCCTCTCTCGTCCCTTTACTTTTCCTAAAGCCAAACTGATCGTCACCTAGCGCATTCTCAATTTTCTTTTCCATTCTTCTGTATATTATTCTTGTAAGCAGCTTCGATGCATGAACTGTTAAGCTGATTGTGCGATAATTCTCATACATTCTACACACCAACGTGAATAGTCGTTTTGTTACCACTTCCCCCAATGATTTTAGAAATTCTGATGGAATGTTATCTATCCCTTCTGCACCTTATTTGACCGTAAGTCCTCCAAAGCTCTTTTAAATTCCGATTCTAATACTGGATCCCCTATCTCTTCTAAATCGACTCCTGTTCCTTCTTCTACCACATCAGACAAATCTTCACCCTCATAGAGGCTTTCAATGTATTCTTTCCACCTATCTGCTCTCTCCTCTGCATTTAACAATGGAATTCCCGTTGCACTCTTAATGTTGCCACCGTTGCTTTTAATGTCACCAAAGGATGTTTTGACTTTCCTATATGCTGAGTCTGTCCTTCCGACAATCATATCTTTTTCGATGTCTTCACATTTTTCCTGCAGCCATTTCGTCTTAGCTTCCCTGCGCTTCCTATTTATTTCATTCCTCAGCGACTTGTATTTCTGTATTCCTGATTTTCCCGGAACATGTTTGTACTTCCTCCTTTCATCAATCAACTGAAGTATTTCTTCTGTTAACCATGGTTTCTTCGCAGCAACCTTCTTTGTACCTATGTTTTCCTTCCCAACTTCTGTGATGGTCCTTTTTAGAGATGTCCATTCCTCTTCAACTGTACTGCCTACTGCGCTATTCCTTATTCCTGTATCTATAGCGTTAGAGAACTTCAAACGTATCTCGTCATTCCTTAGTACTTCCGTATCCCACTTCTTTGCGTATTGATTCTTCCTGACTAATGTCTTGAACTTCAGCCTACTTTTCATCACTACTATATTGTGATCTGAGTCTATGTCTGCTCCTGGGTACGCCTTACAATCCAGTATTTGATTTCGGAATGTCTGTCTGACCATGATGTAATCTAATTGAAATCTTCCCGTATCTCCCGGCCTTTTCCAAGTATACCTCCTCCTCATGTGATTCTTGAACAGGGTATTCGCTATTACTAGCTGAAACTTGTTACAGAACTCAATTAGTCTTTCTTCTCTTTCATTCCTTGTCCCAAGCCCATATTCTCATGCAACCTTTTCTTCTACTCCTTCCCCTACAACTGAATTCCAGTCGCCCATATTAGATTTTCGTCCCCCTTTACATACTGCATTACCTTTTCAATATCCTCATACACTTTCTCTATCTGTTCATCTTCAGCTTGCGACGTCGGCATTTATACCTGGATTATCGTTGTCGGTGTTGGTCTGCTGTCGATTCTGATTAGAAAAGCCCGGTCACTGAACTGTTCACAGTAACACACCCTCTGCCCTACCTTCCTATTCATAACGAATCCTACACCTGTTATACCATTTTCTGCTGCTGTTGATATTACCCGATACTCATCTGACCATAAATCCTTGTCTTCCTTCCACTTCACTTCACTGACCCCTACTATATCTAGATTGAGCCTTTGCATTTCCCTTTTCAGATTTTCTAGTTTCCCTACCACGTTCAAGCTTCTGACATTCCACGCCCCGACTCGTAGAACGTTATCCTTTCGTTGATTATTCAATCTTTTTCTCATGGTAACCTCCCCCTTGGCAGTCCCCTCCCGGAGATCCGAATGGGGGACTATTCCGGAATCTTTTGCCAATGGAGAGATCATCATGACACTTCTTGAATTACAGGCCACATGTCCTGTGGATACACGTTACATGTCTTTAATGCAGTGGTTTCCATTGCCTTCTGCATCCTCATGTCGTTGATCATTGCTGATTCTTCCACCTTTAGGGGCAATTTCCCACCCCTAGGACAAGAGAGTGCCCTGAACCTCTATCCGCTCCTCCGCCCTCTTTGACAAGGCCGTTGTCAGAATGAGGCTGACTTCTTATGCCGGAAGTCTTCTGCCGCCAATGCTGATTATTTATCAAAATTTAGGCAGTGGCGGGGATCAAACCCGGGACCGAAGACGTTTCGATTATGAATCAAAGACGCTACCCTTTTTTTTTTGTGTAATCTCATTTTGTTCGTTATCGTTCGTTGCAATTGTTCGTGGTGGACGTCCCCAGACGTCCTTTGAATTTCGTTATTGATCCATTCACTCAGCTTTTTTATTACAGAGGGCAGCTAACCCTCTGACCGAACACGCTGAGCTACCGTGCCGGCATCCCTAGACCACGGGTGTCCCTCTGAACTTCTCATACCAGGCTTTAATGCTCTTGACATCATGTGGATTCCTTCCAAATGTTGTCTGGAAGTGTCTCTGCACTGTGGTTGGTGATCGTGTCTCATGGTACCACAGGACACACAGTGCCTTGTCCTGATTGGTTAACATGGCTTCTTGGACACTGCACCTCATCCACTACTTACGTACTGCGAACCTAAAACAGAAAAAAAACTTTGATAGTTGTAAACAATTCGACACAAGTTTCATATTTGTATCTTACTTCTAGCCTGCGTTATCAATTTATGTAATCAGGGAAAGACTTTTCGGACACCCTGCACTTTGTTACAGAGACTGCGGTCTAATACGCGATGTACCATGCAGCCAAAGTTATGGTATGTGTTGTGTACGCGCCGTAGCATGTTCTGTCTCACACTTTGACATCGGCCAGGCTGCACATGAACAGTGTCAAAGGCAGCATGAGTACGCTGCTCCATTGTCTCCACATCTGGAATGAGCTCTGCATACACGATACTTTTGAGATGGCTCCACAACCAGAAATCACACGGATTGATATCTGGTGAACGAGCTGGCCATTCAACTGGACTCTCTCGTCCGATCCATCGAGCAGGCTAAATGGGCGGAAACCCCATCATGTAGCGGCCACATAACCCATAGAATCATTAAATGGAACAATGCCTATTGACATTAATAAACTAAAAGTAGGATGAATTAGAATGGAAGTGTTGTTTGTTGCAGGTTTATAGTGCAAGTCGTTTACGGGGTATCTTATTACGAAAAGTTCCCACCCACTTGTACAGTAGCTGTGATAGCACACACTTAAGAACAATACAGCTGCATGCACTAGTTATGTGGATTCTGACCACCACAGGTTGTGTTCAAAATGACCACCGGCAGTGGCAATGCACGCTTCCAGTCTGGTTTGCAAAGAATGCTGCACACTTGCTAGCATTTCAGCGGAGATGTCCCAGCACGCTGCCGTAATACGTCGTTGCATGTCATCGGGTGTATACTCTGTTCATCGTAAGAATAAACCTAATGTAATCATTACGCCACGTATTCTTCTGCGTTTGCTTGAATTTTAGTGGATTTCGTTTGACGTGGAGTGGAAGCGACGCTGTATTCTTGTTATTTTTCGGGTCAAATTCCTTAACTTGGCTCCAGATCAGTTCTGTTGGGTTCATATCGTAATGGAACAGTGGCAAATATAAAAATGCAGAATTTGTATGGTGTGCTCGATGCTGTGAAAATGATTGTTTTTGAGATTTCTGCGACACTTGTCACTCTGATTCGTGTGAGACTACATCTGTGGTATAAAACAATGGACATAGTCCAAATAAAGAGTATTTGGTTTTTCATTTTTGTCCTAAAAATTACATTGTTATTTTTTTTAAATTTCAGCAACCTTCGTTAACAATCTTTCATAAAATATCGATAATAAAGAATTTATATTTGAGGTGAAAACATGAATTTCGCGTGTAATATATAATTAGAAACAAGAAGACGTGCATTATTCATAAAACATGATGATGAATTTTACAATAACGTAATGGAGGTATTTCAAATAGAATGAAAAAGAAATGAATAAAACGACGCTTGAACCAGCGATCCATTTACTGCTTAGGTTATCAATTTACTACGCTACCGATTCCGCTGTAGAGCCCAACGGGCATTTGTATCTCAACTGTATAAAACATAACCCCTCAGAAAACTTCAAAGCCGATTTTTTCTGTAAATTTATGAAAAACATTAAGAACAACCTATGTCTCGGCCCTTTTTAACCGTGTTCCACATGCGTATTTCTCTACGGAACGGGAATCAACCTGAGCCATCTTCATATCGCGTATTAGCAGAGCGACAATCAAGAGCCCAAAAGTGTAGAGACTGTAAATGTACATGATTTTTGAAGTATAAACTACGTAGCTAAAGCGTTATTAAGAAAAACGTTGGTGGCTGTTAATACATTAGAATATCTTAAAGCTTCATTTGACGTAACTTAGTAATAATATATCTAACACATAAGTAGGATCTACTTACAAGAGCGTAACAACACCAGTGTACGTGTGCTACGGCTTCTGACCAGTCATCGCGTCTGTGTTTGTTTACATCAGGTTTATTCTTATGCTGAACAGAGTTTAGTTCGTATGTACCTGTGGACAGCGTCACTCAGCTTCCCCCACAGAAAAGAGCCTACAGGCGTCAAATCTGGGGAACAGTTCGGCAAGGATATTGTGGTCCCCTGGTTCCAGTCGAACGATCTGGAAACAAATTGTGAAGACACGCTATAGTATTTCGTACCGTATGATAGGACAGCCACCACGTTCATACCACAGGTTGCTCCTAGTCTGCAGAGGAAAGTCGTCTAGGATCCGTGGAAGAGGGTCTGTTAGGAGGTTGCGATACTGGTGCGCGTTCAGTTTACCGTCTATGAGAAACGCCATATGAGCTGACGTTCCACTATCCCACACCACACGTTTACATTCCATGGATGTTGACGTTACGCCTGACGAAGCCAACGCGGTTTGTCAACAGACCAATAGTGCACGTTTCGGAGGCTTACCTGGCCATGATTCGTAAATGTGACTTCACCACTAAACAAGATGCATGATACATCTGCGGTATCCTGCCGTAATGCCCATGTACAGAAGTTAACACGATTCTCATAACCGTTCCCACGCAGCTCTTGACGGAGAGAGGAGAATGTGTAGAACACTTGTCTGACTCATACCACTTCCTCGCGTGATTACGCGGGAGCTAACTTGCGGATCAACTGCAACTGCAGCAAGAACATTGTTCTGTCATCACTTGTTTTCTTCTATTACGTTGTCTAGGTGTTACACTTTCACGTAAGTGGTTGAAGAGCTTGACAAATAATTGCCGAGATGGTCGACGTCTACTGTGGTATCTATCCGCATACACCGCACAAGAACGAATTGCCTTCTTTCTGCACTCTCCACACAGCATGAGTATATCGGCTTTTTCTGCGTGGCAATTGAATAGTCACACAGTAACTGACCAGCAAGTAGTAAAGCACTGAGGGATCGCACAAGCACACTGTAAGCAAACATAACAACATCGTATCTAGCAACTACGAAGACTGAATGGCACAAACAGGTGTCGGCGTGGAAACTTTTCAAAATATGAAATCTCATAAAGGACTCTCGCTAGAATACAGCAACAAACACGGTGGATTCTAATTTATCCTACTTTTTGGTTGTTAATATCAACAGGCTTTGTTCCCTTTTTAAAAAAAAATGTATGTTTGCGCAAAAAATGTAGTTTTAGGTATTATTATAGTCTGTTTATTGGCTAACGATGCGAGCCCCTGGATACCAATCCATTCTGTGAAAACCGAACATCAATAGCACTTTCCATATCCGCAATATTTCTGGTGAAAGTCTTCGGTGATTCAATTTACGAAATTCAATTTCAGTATAACTAATCGGTACATTACGTTGCCAGACCACGACTTTGAACAAAATAATATTTTCTAATTTACGAGAAGGTGACATGTTTGAACTTACAGCATGATGAATTGAAAGAATAATATGAGACGCTATAAGCAGCTTCCATTTAATCAAGTATGAGCACCCTACGGGTTTCCATTTTACCGCATGTAGGAAGACTGCTGCCCGCTTAATCCTGGAGTAATCGTGAAAACGCGGTGTCGAAATAGCCAAATTACTTTACCTAAGCTTCACAAGGGCAAATAACCGAAATGGTCTCATCCAATTGTGCTGGTTCTCTTTTTACGTAAGTGTATTATTGGTATTTATTTGTTATTCAAAGTTCGAGTTAGTCTGGAAAGTTATTTACGCCACGGACTCAGTTATGGTGCTTCTCGCAGGTAGGTTGTCCGACAAGTGTTTTAACATCAAAAGACACCACAACCACTACACGATTATCTGAATGTACAGCTATGGTTTACTTTTGTTTTGTGGAATGGCAATGCTGAGGAGATTTGTGCAATATCCGTTAAGTGGATATCATTCAAATTTACTGCAATGGCTTGAAATGAATCTGATTCAATATTAGAAAACTGACTATTACTATTGTTTCAAAAGAAGGATCAAAAATCGTGAGAAATATCCTAAATTTACATTTGTTTTTAAGTACTCGTTAAAATTAGCAAATGTTAAAATATTTATTACGACTCTAGGTTCAAATGGCTCTGAGCACTATGGGACTCAACTTCTGAGGTCATTAGTCCCCTAGAACTTAGAACTAGTTAAACCTAACTAGCCTAAGGACATCACAAACATCCATGCCCGAGGCAGGATTCGAACCTGCGACCGTAGCGGTCTTGCGGTTCCAGACTGCAGCGCCTTTAACCGCACGACCACTTCGGCCGGCTTACGACCCTAGGCCCGTATAATTTAGAACCATGGCGTTGACCTCTGCGCCAGTGTTTCTCTATAAAATTTGCATGTATCGTTAATATGTATCATTTCATGAATATACTAGTTGTTACAGTAAAACATTAGCGACACTTTTCAGTAATGTTTGATTATATTTAGTCTAAATATTACATGAAACTTACACATTTCGTGCCTCGTCACAAAAATGGCTTCTTACATTATTAAGAAACAAAAGGGATATGTTGTGATCCTTTATCAAAAGGAACAGCGATTACAATAACAATCACCGATCATATTAGTTGATTACATAGTCTTTCCGATTTTATGCGATAATATTTATTTCGTTACGATGTCGGTTTCGTTAAATTTACGAAATTCTTCAATATTATTTCTTCACGTTACTTGGCGTACCGCCACATGGGGCCCCTAGTGAGGGGGTTCCAAAATATTTCCAATGTTGGATCTCACTCACTACACCTACAGTATTTGTTTACAAAATAGTTTTCAGCTTTACAATTATTTTGTCAGGGCTTGTGTTTAACTAACTCTTTGCCCTGTGTCTGCAGATGAAGGCGAAGAGTTCGGAATAATCTATGACCCTATAAAAGGGTTATACTCCTCCCATTCGGGTTACAGGCGCATGGGAAAAAACAGGTCGAGAGTAAGCCGGTCGGAGTCTTCGAACTGTTTACTCTCCTGTGATATTTAATGATTTTTTTCGAATGATAGACATTTAAACATCCATATATAAAACAATTACGATAAAACAATATTTAGATCAAGACAAAAGAAAAATAGTTCATGTAGAGGTTGGTTAAAATGCAAATTATTTTAGAAACTTTTTCATTTCCGCTGGTTAAGAGTGTCCATGACATGTTTTCTTACTTAAGATTCAAGTCCGTAACAACAAGTTATACTAGTTTCACGTATTAGATAAAAGTCTTTGTCAGTTTGGCAATATTGCTGTAGCACATCAAGTTGATTTGTTATTTCTTTATTCTCCCAAACTAGTTTCGGCGACAAATATCACCATCATCAGTGGGGTTTTTTCATCTAAAAAATGCAGAAAATAGCATTGTTATACAATAACAGTAGCACGTTATTACATTTTTGCTATTCGTTTTTTTAAATGTTGTTTTCTATGGACACTTTTATACTACATTATTTATGGTATGTTGTTGTTGTTACAGCATGTTTTAAGCAATTATTGTCGCTGTCTGAGACATATTTTCTGTGCGCTCTTTGTTTCTGTTGCCGTTTTTTACTTAGCGAACATCATGTCATCTGCAAACATGTGAGCGGCTGTTAGTAAACAAAATACTAAAAGGTGAACTTCGTATGTCTGCAATATATACTTCGGGTTGTGGTAGTGTTGGTTTTCCACGCACCAGCTCGCCACTCGCGTGACATGAAAAGTAACCCACCGAGCATTAGATTTCTCACCAGCCGTATTACAAAATACACTGGCTGTAAGGGAAACGTTATTAGGCCATACGCTCCACAGTGACACGTGTATTTCTAAGTGTCTGTAGCACGTTGGTCGAGAACAGACAATAACAGCACTTCACTTGGGATTTTGGTTTTTTCAGATCACTCTTTTACTGTACGGAAGTAGTGATTCGTAACATACGTGTTCACTATGATTTTCCTGTACGTCGCTCTGGTGGGCGTCCGTACAAGGTCTATCGTTATGATACTTTCACACTGTTCCGCTAACACTGAAAGCGTTCACTTGTGATTTTAGCTCGCGATTGGCTGTTTCTTAACCACACAGTTTTTCTACTGTCCTGCAATAAACACCACTGTTTCTTGCTATGCACAGTTGTGTGAAACTATAACAACCATGTAGCCCTTATTACAGTTAGCCATATGTGACGGACATTTACGTTTACTTTATTACTGCTGCACTTTGGTACAGTTTATCAATGCTTTGCCTAGCTATAACACGTACAGTCTGTTTCATTCTTGTCTCGTGGTCGTGCGGTAGCGTTCTCGCTTCCCGTTCCCGGGTTCGATTCCCGGCGAGGTCAGGGATTTTCTCTGCCTCGTGATGGCTGGGTGTTGTGTGCTGTCCTTAGGTTAGTTAGGTTTAAGTAGTTCTAAGTTCTAGGGGACTGATGACCATAGATGTTAAGTCCCATAGTGCTCAGAGCCATTTGAACCATTTTTGTTTCATTCTTGTTTTGTTTAAAGTTTGTACCGTGTGAGTAACTTCTTTCCTCGTGTCACTATCCGAGTGTCCGAATAAATACTGCACATTAAAGGCACATTGAGCACATTCTGATCCTTTTCATTAAAAGTAGATACATAAATACATATACGATAGATATTACATTTTCCGTCCGTTTGACCGACAAATAATTTATTCAGTAATATGATTTGTCTATTACAAAATTATCATGTTCTTTACCAAATCCTCTTATTCATGAAGTGTCGGCCATTTGGTCACTGCAGCGCACTGGACGCCTTGACACGGTTCGCGCGGCTCCCCCCGTCAGAGGCTCGCGTCCACCATGGGGCATTGCTGTGTGTTTTGTCCTTAGTGTAGGTTAGTTTAAGTTACATTAAGCAGTGTGTAAGCCTACAGACTGATGGCCGTAGCAGCTTGGTCCCATAGGAACTTACCAAAAATTTCCAATTTGGCCACTCTTATATAGTAAGTGCAGTAAATTCTGTACATAATACTGTCGTTCAACACAGAATGATTCGCTTAACGTAGATTGCTGCCGTTCATGTGAGAGCACAGCCGCAAGCACTTGTAGCTGGTATTCGAGCTAAATCTATCAAGCGGTACTGTCGTAAAAATGAAAAATACAAACGATTCAATGGGACAAATTCTCGGGTGCACGCAATCTGCTCAGTGTTAGTATGTCATCTATGGACACGTGCGTCCGATTCACTTGCTAATATGTTAGTTCATGTACATACAATTCAACTCATTCAAAAACACACATACTTACACACTAAACACGACAGTAGCGGGACAACCTATGTGCCACCCCACTCCCTATTGTTGCCAAATTTATTCAAGATGGTGGCGATGACGTCATCCGAGATGGCGGCATGTAGACTTGGCAACATCGCATGACGTCATCCAAGATGGCGGCTTTTGGCGGGAAAATTGTCCAATCGTGCTACATCCACTAACCTAACCTCAAGAAAAAAGGCGGGAAGTTTGAATTTTGGCGGGAAAATAGCCCAATTGTGCTACTTCCACTAACTTAAGCCTCCAGAAGAAAAAAAATGGCGGGAAGTTTGAATTCCAACAGGACAATGCATTAAAAGACTGTACTTGTCTTTATTATTATTATTGATTATCATTTATTAACATTCATTATCATTCATTATCAATCATTGTCATTTATTATCATTTATTATCATTTATGATTATAGGCCTACCTCCACTAGAAAATTGTGCCAAATTCAAATTCCAACACGATACTCTCTCTCGAAAACTGTACTTCTGAGTATTATTATAATTTATTATTTATTCAAGATCTCCGATTTTCTCGGTGAGAAAGCCATTCTCCTTACATTCATAACAAAAATCTATGACAAGTTCAAAACCCCAACACCATAACTGATCACAGGTATGAGCTTTCTCCATCACTTATATTTTTTCACTGGTAGCCTATCATAATTGCGTCAAATAATAAACTGCACTTATAGTAATGTAATTCACGTCCTTTGATTTTGCAGGGGGGAAGGGAAAGAAGACTTTATTTCAAGCAGTACGGTCATCACTTGTTCTCCGACACAATCAGCACACACATCTTTGATATTGCAGTGCAGTCATCACGACGTCCGCGCTCCATCTGAATTAGTTCAAATCCTCGCCACCCCCTGGCCAGCACGCGGAGACACTGCCTACGCCTGTCAAGTGAAGCGCCTGGCCACTAGCACGGGGGGCGAACCCAGCGATCGCTCCCACGTCGTAAACATGTTTTCGCTGGACACGCTGGAACTTGTCGAGTTTGACGTCACAGCGGCCCCTTGTTCACTCACCACGTGTATTCGTCAATTCCGCATGTTTCCCGCCAAAATTGTCTGCCTCGGAGCTGAATCACACAACGGTCGACCGTTCTCTGAGCAAGTCCGAACCTGCGGATACCGACCTCACACAGCCGTTCGCCACGTGTCCTTGTGCGATCGAGAATGCAGTGCTACACTTTTGGCGGCAAAGTTTGCTCGACAGTGGAATCCGTCATGACTATATAACATCACGTTCGGACCGCACTAGAATGCCCGCTAATTGACTTGATCTCGCGCAAGCGTAATAACTGTACAATCGCTTCGCCATCACCCCGCCTACATCACACACCCTCCACACACGCAACGGACATAGCCTTCTGCAAATACCTGGAAAAAGACTCTTTATTTCAGACATTACGGTCATGCAGGTGTATTCCAACTGACTTCTCCATGCTCACACAGCGAAACTCCAGAGCGCAGCTGACGTACGCGCAGCAACTGATCCCGCTCACTGGCCGGCTGACGTCAAGTGGTTTAAGGTGCCTGCACAGCCCCCACGGCCAGCGCGCCAGGAAGCGGCGGCACCACAAACGGTCGGCCGCGAGCACTTAACACCGGACACGATGTTTCCTGTCGACCACGTGCCGTGCAAAGGATACATTTGGCGCCAGAGTTTGATCGATCACTTGCGCTTCTGCCACCAACCTAAGAAAATTGTTTCAAACTAAGCCACCAGCACTCAACCTCTTCCTATACGTTTCTGGTAAATGGAATGTTTTTTCGACCGAGTTGGAAACTTCCTTGACGTCACAACGCGCGATCGACCACGTGGCTCTGTCAGACAAAGAACGCTCTCACTAGGTTAACTGATCACCTGATTCTCATTAGTCAGCCAACATGCTAGGATTATCTAATCCAGGATCTTGGCGAAAACACACGTCCTTACACATGAGCCATCGCGCGCACCTAGCTTAGTACCTCCACAAGTGAATGTAAATAAGTCCACATGACTGTTTAATTAATCTGATCAATTAATTAACCTCCCTGATGCGGAAAACTGCCACGTCCACCTAAACTTGGAATCAATTTTCGCCACTGCCACACCCACCCACCTGGACGTGAAAGGAAATAGTTAAAGTCCCTACCGACCACCACGTTCTTTTACCGACCCATGTTCGTTGGCTAACATGTACTAATGCTTGCTTCCGTTTACTAACGTGCACTAACGTGTACTAACCCACATTAATTTATATCACATTCTGTCTATACAAATATGCCAAGCTTCAATTCTGATGGTCAGTTCGTGTTTCGCTACCAAACACAAGAAAATTGTGGCAAACGAAACCACTAACCTAAGTCACCTGTGATGACTCAAAATCGTCTGCTTTGCCTTTCTCACAAACCACGAGCGCAGGACCGCCCACATCACAGTCTGGACCTTTATACTAGCGTCGGACATACTCCTGTATAAATATACTAGCTAAACTATGACCCTAATACTGTTTTTCAATCAACACGGACTAGCACATGGCCAGAGCACACCCCCAGTACCTAAGCTGAGAACATTGCTCGCCCCATCTTTAATTAACCGCTGAGAGATGGAGATATGCTGCAATCACATTCCTCGCGCTCTCGTAGCCACTCACCTCAGCAATTCGATCTAACAAACCCTTCAAGTAGAAAAAATAACAACCAACTCGAACTCTATCATATTCTGTATCGTCCCACAAATACTTAACGTACATTTTATTTACGCATTGAGTATACCTATCATTCTCATACGAAAAACACTCGTCCTGATATACATGGTGTCATGTTGCACAGTCGACAGACACGCAAACAGCAAAGTAACTCAACAGACGCGCGCAATCAACCTATCCCACATTAAGTCACACGTCCATCAGCTCTCAATTCGCTCAAAGGCCTCTGTTCGACCAATCTAACATAATTTGATAACAGCGGCATTCACACCAAACACCTAAGAAATTCATATCAGCTACACGCCGAACATGACTATCCAAGCCAGGCCACGCGAGTCGTCTGTCACCGTCCTAACTCAGTGCGGTCCAACACACATGTTAAGGCCGCATTCCATTGCTTGCCGGCCTATATGCGACACATTTCCACCTTCACGTCTGTTGTCAGAATAGCCGAGAGCGAGTTCACACACACACACTGTCCAAACACATCCCAGCGCTTGTCACCCCTGTCAATCTAAAACGATCATTTGAAAATTATAAAAAAAAAAAAATAAGAGCCCAGTCAACCTCTCCGAAATTGTATAGTGCCCCCAAAAACAGTTAACGCTCGCTTTCGTGTTTTCTAAGGTTATTTGTAAATTCAAATTCTTATCCTAACAGAACTTGTTCACCAAAATAATACTGAATGCGCTCCCCACCTCCTACCATTCCAGCTCTCAACATACGCAAATGTTCTCAACCCTCCTATATCCCAGCACAACCGATTAATCATTCTTATTCCTTCTTATCGAATTTACTGCTTTAATTTCCCAAGGACCCGTTATCGAAGTATCATCCTGCTTTTCTTTCTGATGCTTCCTGTGCTTACTTTTACAGAGGTCGCTAAATTACCTCCACAGCCCCCCTCAATCTACACACACACACACACACACACACACACACACACATACGGTCATCCTCTCTACTCATCCCATAACATAAGCATTAGTAACTTTACAATACATTATATACAAACCCTACACAATGTAAACCACATTAGCTTTACAATACCCACTACATGCCCCAATTCTCTCAATTTCTAAGGAAGCGCTGTGAACCTGCTCTTTCTTTCTACACACGCCACACTCAGCGGTAATCAGCCCTTCTGCATCAACGGACGAAAGCCCCTCTTAGAATTGTTCCACAAATTCGGCACGACTCATCTACAACTGTATCATTAGGACATGTAAATAAATGTCGGATAATCTAAACTGAGGTCATTTTTTTTCTTTTTAATCATATGTATGACTTCTGCTTGGAGTTATGTTTGTCTATTTGTTCTAAATGAATACTCATCTTTGCTTAGAAAGTGAGTTTTGACAGAATTGTCGGTGCAACGTGAATGACGACGGGTTCGCTGGCTGGGGGACACACTGTTTACATGTCGAGTTGGAGATGCAGGGGAGGACAGAGATCTGCACTATTCAGGAATCCGTCTGTGTAGTGTATGTCGTTAGACAATAGCTGGAGAGCAGGAATAGAGAGAGAGCCCACTACGGCATGCTGGTCCTGGGGCTTATTGGATGGCTGTTCGGATGGACAGATATGTGGCTTTGACATGCCTCTGGCGGCGCTTGAATTTCAGGCGAATGGTCAAGACAAGGTCCTGCTGCAGTAACTGAGGTCATTCTGCTTGTAGACAGGCTGCAGAAGGTAACTGATATGTCTTTCTCCGACTTAAAATGTATATATCAGATGCGCAAAGATCTGGAAATGGGATCAGTTGAACGATGTGTAGGGTGTGACTAAAGCCAAGTTGGAATTTTAATGTAGCATGCAGGTTGGGGAAAGGTGACACGTTTCACACTGGGTGGAGCCGTCTTGAATAATGGTAATTGCGTAATCAACTGACGTGATGACAGAGCGCTCTGGTGGTTGTCATAGGAGCTAAACACAGTTGAACTCGGAGCCATTTTTGTTAGGTAACATGATACAAATAATAATAAATAACAAATTATAATAAATAATAATAAATCATCATAAATGATAATAAATCATAAATGATAATAAATAACTGGAGCAGCTGTCCGAATGCAGAGACCTGTTGGGGTGTATGGATCTGTAAGAGCGAACTTTGATGTGCTCTAGACGACCGAATAGCGAAGTAATATTATGTGTTGGGCGGCTTTGGTGATCAAGCCAGAATTTGAGAAGATGATTGATTTGGGTGGGAGTGTTATTAGATGGGTTGTAGATTGTTCCGTTGACTACTTCTGCACATTTGCTTCCTTTATTTAGCTGAGTGAAGATCGATTGTGGTGTGTTGGATACATGCTTGTCTGTTCTCTAGACCTGGGACAGACCTTAGTTAACGTGTAAATTATAGCCAAGATCTCGAAAATGTTACATGACTGAGACCGGTATTCGAGAGTGGAAATATCATTTTGCGTATGTTTGTTTCTAGTTAGTCAGTGGTTTACAGCATGCTGCACATAGATTAAGTTCGGCGTTTGTAGAGAATTAATTTGAAGTCTATATCTTGGGAATTATGATGAACTAGTGATCGGTAGGGTGCAGCCTAGTGCATGATATTGAGAAGTACAGCTAAAATGGTGTAATATTATGGAGAAAGTACATGTGTTCTTGCAGTCTATGAGTCTGAGGATGTTTGAAGAAAAGTGAACAGATAAGGAAGGAGAGACAGTAAGGCGTTTGTGCTGAGGAGGGGACAATACCGAATTTGTAAAAAAGAGTTCTGAGGGTGACTTAGGTCCGCTGATGTAAGAGGGAAGAGCAGCTCTGAATGTTGGGTCTGTAGAGAGAACAGGTTGACGGTGCTTTCGTAGGATTGGGGAGCATTGCTGTATATAGATGCTGTAGGGATAGGATATTTTTTTCGCATGCTGTAGAGATATACTGGATAAGTGCACTGTTTTGTGTCAAATGTGTATATACTGTGCATGGGGGCTTAATTAAATATGATTGAAAATATTTTTAGTTTTTAGTAGCTGTATGTCCGATTACGCTGTTTCGTAATCGGTTGGCCCTGACTAGTATTATTACGCTATCTGACTGCAAAGAACAACAACAAGAATGAAATGAAATTTTTCGCTGACACAATTAATTAATTAAGTCCCCAGCAACTATAAAACCTACTAAACCAAAGCACAAGTATAACTGTTCTGTATGTGGGAGTGTGACTCAACGTACACCTGGCACGGTTCTTCTTCAACAAGACAAGAATTTTTAAATACCAATTATACTGACGTGATAAAAGAAAATTAGAAATACCATAATTGCTCAAAGAAAGTAGAATTACACTCTAATACAAGAACACACGTCAGATGCTTTGCTGACTGAACCTGTAATGACGCATTATTTAGGACACTAAAAAAATAAAAACAAACTGAGTTAATTACCTCATTTATATTGACGAAAATCATTCTAATCCTTACATTATATCTCAACCAGAACTCTCCAATATCACATCTCAGTAAGCACTGCCTAATAGCACATCTCAACAAACACTCTCTGCTACAACATCTCAGCACAGATTACCACGAGACCTCGACAGGCACTGACTACTACGAGCTCTCTCCAAGCACTGACTTCTACGAGTTCTTAACAGGCACTGACTTCTGCGAGTTCTTAACAGGCACTGACTTCTACGAGCTCTCAACAAGCACTGTGGAGGCGGCAGAATAATACTCTTTGGCGCAATCTCTGGCGCAGTGGCTCAGTGTAGCCACCTTTCAACTGTATTGTGAAGTGAATGTGGTTTACATTGTGTAGCGTTTGTATATACTGCACTGTAAAGTTAATATTGATTATGTTATGTGACGAGTAGAGAGGAAGTCGTAAGGACGGTAGAGATATTTCCAGAGTAACAGCGGTCAAAAGAGTGTATTTGCGATACTTAGCTCATTGTGGAATGCCAATCAAATGAGACCGCGATCGTAAGATTTAACTGTATAAGTATAATGAGATCAACGACTTCGGTATTCGAGAGTGCGAATATAATTTTTTGGTCTGTTTGTTTCTAGTTATTGGGTGGTACTTAGAAAAAAAAATGGTGTGCTCTTGTAGTCTATGAATCTGGATAAGTTTGTAGAAAAAAAGCGAGCAGGCAAGGAAGAAGAGAGAGTAACGCATTTGTGTTGAGGGGAAACGATCGCCGAATTTGTGGAACAGTTCTGAGAGGGACTTCCGTCCGTTGATGCAGAAGGACTGATTACTGCTGAGTGTGGCGTGTGTAGAAAGAAAGAGCAGGTTCGCAGTGCTTCCTTAGAAATTGAGAGAATTGGGGCATGTAGTGGGTATTGTGAAGCTAATGTGGTTTACATTATGTAGGGTTTGTATATAATGTATTGTAAAGTTATTAATGCTTATGTTATGGGATGAGTAGAGAGGATGACCGTATGTGTGGGTGTGGGTGTGTGTGTGTGTGTGTGTTGATTGAGGGGGGCTGTGGAGGTAATTTAGCGATCTCTGTAAAAGTAAGCACAGGAAGCATCAGAAAGAAAAGCAGGATGGTACTTCGATAACGGATCCTTAGGAAATTAGACCAGTAAATTCGATAAGAAGGAATAAGAATGAATAATCGGTTGTGCTGGGATATAGGAGGGTTGAGAACATTTGCGTATGTTGAGAGCTGGAATAGTAGGAGGTGGGGAGCGCATTCAGTATTATTTTTGTGAACAAGTTCTGTTAGGATAAGAATTTGAATTTACAAATAAGCTTAGAAAACACGAAAACGAGCGTTAACTGTTTTTAGGGGCACTATACAATTTCGGAGAGGTTGACTGGGCTCTTATTTTTTTAATTTTCAAATGATAGTTTTAGATTGACAGGAGAGAGAAGCGCTGGGTTGTGTGCGGACGGTGTGTGTGTGAATTCGCTCTCAGCTATTCAGACAACGGACGTGAAGGTGGAAATGTGTCGCATATAGGCCGGCGAGCAATGGAATGCGGCCTTAACATGTGTGTTTGACCGCACTGAGTTAGGTGACAGACGACTCGCGTGGCCTGGCTTGGATAGTCATGTTCGGCGTGTAGCTGATATGAATTTCTCAGGTGTTTGGTGTGAATGCGGCTGTCATCAAGTCATGTTTGAAGGGTCGAACAGAGGCCTTTCAGCGAATTGAGAGCTGATGGACGTGTGACTTAATGTGGGATAGGTTGATTGCGCGCGTCTGTTGAGTTACTTTGCTGTGCGTTATTTGGACATATTACGACTACTGATGGTGTTTACAGTTATGTGTACTGCATTATTTAGGAGCAGTTTGATATTGTGCACTGAAATTAGGAGCAGTCTGCGTGTCTGTCGACTGTGCAACATGACACCAGGTATATCAGGACGAGTGTTTTTTGTATGAGAGTGATAGGTATACTCGATGCGTAAATAAAATGTACGTTAAGTATTTGTGGGACGATATAGAATATGATAGAGTTCGAGTTGGTTGTTATTTTTTCTTCTGGAAGGGTTTGTTAGATCGAATTGCTGAGGTGAGTAGCTGCGAGAGCGCGAGGGATGTGATTGCAGCATGTCTCCGTCTCTCAGCGGTTAACTAAAGGTGGGGCGAGCAATGTTCTCAGCTTAGGTACTGGGGGTGTGCTCTGGCCATGTGCTAGACCGGGTGGATTGAACAACAGTATTAGGGTCATAGTTTAGCTAGTATATTTATACAGGAGTATGTCCGACGCTAGTATAAAGGTCCAGACTGTGATGTGGGCGGTCTCGCGCTCGTGTTGGGTGAGAGAGGCAAAGCAGACGGTTTTGAGTCATCACAGGTGACTTAGGTTAGTGGCTTCGTTTGCCACAATTTTCTTGTGTTTGACATCAAAACGTGAACTAACCATCAGAATTGAAGCTTGGCTTATTTGTATAGAGAGAATGTGATATAAGTTAATGTGGGTTAGTACACGTTAGTGCACGTTAGTAAACGGAAGCAAGCATTAGTACATGTTAGCCATCGAACGTGGGTCGGTAAAAGGACGTGGTGGTCGGTAGGGACTTGATCAGATTAATTAAATAGACATGTGAACTTTGTTACATTCACTTGCGGAGGTACTAAGCTAGGTGCGCGCGATGGCTCATGTGTACGGACGTGTGTTTTCGCCAAGATCCTGGATTGAATAATCCGAGCATGTGGGTTGAATAATGAGAATCACGTGATCAGTTAAATTAGTGAGGGTGTATTTTGTCTGACAGAGCCACGTGGGCGATCGCGCATTATGACGTCAAGGAAGTTTCCAACTTGGTAGAAAAAATATTCCATTTACAGAAACGTGTAGGAAGAGGTTGAGTGCTGGTGGCTTAGTTTGAAATTTTCTTAGGTTGGTGGCAGAAGCGCAAGTGAGCTTTGTTTACTGGCGGATTTCAAACTTGGCGCTGGTTCCTAGGAGGAGGAGGCGGCGTTCTGGTCCTCGAAAAGTAGTTGGTATTAGGGTTTTGAACACATTTGAATATGTATATGAAATTTTAAATGGAGTTATTTAATATAGCGGTGGTGAGAGTGAATTAGCGAGCGTTCTCACGACGAGCAAACGCGCTGTTATATGATCAGGGTGGATTCCACTGTCGGTCAAACTCTGGCGCCAAACGTATCCTTTGTACGGCACGTGGTCCACAGGAAACATCGTGTCCGGTGTTAAGTGCTCGCGGCCGACCGTTTGTGGCGCCGCCGCTTCCTGGCGCACTGGCCGTGGGGGCTGTGCGGGCACTGTAAACCGCTTGACGTCAGCCGGCCAGGGAGCGGGTTCAGTCGGCCGCGCGTACGTCAGCTGCGCTCTGGAGTTTCGCTGTGTGAGCATGGAGAACTCAGTTGGAATACACCTGCATGACCGTAATGTCTGAAATAAGGAGTCATTTTCCAGGTTTTTGCAGAAGGCTATGTCCCGCATGTGTGGAGGGTGTGTGACGTAAGCGGGGTGGTGGCGAAGCGATTGTACAGTTATTATGCGTGCGCGAAAGCAAGTCAATTAGCGGGCATTCTAGTGCGGTCCAAACATGATGTTATATAGTCATGACGAATTCCACTGTCGAGCAAACTTTGCCGCCAAAAGTGTAGCACTGCGTTCTCGATCGCACAAGGACACGTGGCGAACGGCTGTGTGAGGTCGGTATCTGCAGGTTCGCACTTGCTCAGGGAACGGTCGATCGTTGTGTGATTCAGCTCCGAGGCAGACAATTTTGGCGGGAAACATGCGGAGTTGACGAATAACGTGGTGAGCGGACAAGCGGCCGCTGTGACGTCAAACTCGACAAGTTCCAGCGTGTCCAGCGAAAACATGTTTACGACGTGGGAGCGATCGCTGGGCTCGCCTCCCGCAGTAGTGGCCGGGCGCCTCACATGACAGGCGCGGGCAGTGTCTCCGCATGCTGGCCAGGGTGTGGCGAGGATTTGAACTAATTCAGATGGAGAGCGGACTTCGTGGTGACTGCACTGCGATATCAAAGATGTGTGTGCTGATTGTGTTGGAGAACAAGTGATGACTGTACTGCTTGAAATAAAGTCTTCTTTCCCTTTCCCCCTGCAAAATAAAAGTACGTGAATTACGTTACTATAAGTGCAGTTTATTATTTGACACGATTATGATAGGCTACCAGTGAAAAAAGATAAGTGACGGAGAAAGATGTGATCAATTATGGTGTTGGGGATTAGAACTTGTGATAGATTTATGTTGTGGATGTAAGGAGAATGGCTTTCTCACCGAGAAAATCGGACATCTTGAATACATAATAAATGATAATGATACGTAGAAGTACTGTTTTTGAGAGAATATCGTGTTGGAATTTGAATTTGACGCAATTTTCTAGTGGAGGTAGGCCTATAATAATAAATGATAATAAATGATAATGAATGATAATGAATGATAATGAATGACAATGAATGATAATGAATGATAATGAATGTTAATGAATGATAATCAATAATAATAATAAAGAGAAGTACGGTCCTTGAATGCATTATCCTGTTGGAATTCAAACTTCCTGCCATTTTTTTTCTTCTGGAGGCTTAGGTTAGTGGACGTAGCACAATTGGGCTATTTTCCTGCCAAAATTCAAACTTCCCGCCATTTTTTCTTGAGGTAGGTTAGTGGACGTAGCACAATTGAACTATTTTCCCGCCAAAAGCCGCCATCTTGGATGAAGTCATGCGATGTTGCCAAGTCTACATGGCGCCATCTTGGATGACGTCATCGCCGCAATCTTGAATAAATTTGTGCAACAATGGAGAGTGGGGTGGCACATAGGTTGTCCCCCTACTCACGACAAGAAAATTGATGCACAAAAATGAACAAAGCACACATAAATCACTAAAATACATATTCAGACTAACCTAAATTTTTTCGAAGTATACTTGCTTATCGAGTGCGAATCTATTTACAATTTTCACAGTGTGATTTCGATTTCCCTTCCTACCGCCTGTTTTTTCGACCAGGGGATAGAACAGGTAGTGCGGCAGAATGTATCGTGTGCTTGGACTTGCATATTGTACTCACACCCTGTGATTACATAGGGTCTTTCGGTAAATACATCGGCATGTTGGCTGAGCAACTGTGTCAGTTCACTTTGTTGCTGGTCATTCAAATAATTGGATTCGGCCACCTTTTCGACAATATTTTGCTTAATGTTCCGTGATTCCTGCACCCAGGCTTCTTCCATATCATTTTCAGTCTCTACTGAGAGATTATTCACTTCCATTAATGTGGGGCTGTCAGGGATCACTATGCTAACGTGCCGACGATAGTTCGTGCACGCATCTGGCGTCCTGATTAACACCAGTTTAATCTCCTTATCATGGTATATTAAGGTGCAGATGCCCCGTGCCAGGTCAATTTTCGCCTTCATTTTACGGAGAGCATCTAAAACCAGGATATGGCGAGATTTCTAACCACCAGGAATGAGATTGCAAATGCTTCTTTCTCCAGTGTTAGCTCTAGCCGCACCTAGTTTTTTATTAACTGCTCCTTCTCTCGTAGGACTTCTATCACTCTACAGTTTTCTACTGGTAACATCGGTAGCTTCCTTATCTTTTCCACACAACGGAACAATTGTTGATTATCACAGATGTGCTGGCACCGGTGTCCAGAATCACTGTTATTAAAGTACCGTTAATTTTATCCTGGAAGGCTGTTGCAGGTTCATTTATTAGTTCGTCCCTTAAATGCTGGCCATCGTTGTTCCTCAGCACACACACGTTTACTTGCCGCGCGCCCCCTACTTCTCCATCGCCGACCGACTGGAAGGGGCCTACAGCGGTCGGCCGATGTTTGACAGCCTGTCTCCAGCCACAGGTGTCTCATTTGTGGCGTCCACAATACTCACGCTCTCGCTTTGAACGCAAGACTGACCCTGTGGTACATACACATGGGTATTGGGGTTATGTGGATGCGGCGGTGGCGGTGGCACGGGTATAACGTTTATGTGATGGATCGGTACATTAGTACTTGACATTTGACTTTGTGCCTGCCAGTTTGCCGGCCCTGGGCATTGCCAGTGGTGGTTAACAGTCCTCATGTTTTTCTTTTAGGGTTGTAATTTTCATTTCCGTTTTCACTCGGTGATTAAGTAGGTCATGAATACTGGTTTCCTTCCGCATGGTTAGGATGCCATTTACTGTTACTCGGTTGCCGGTTATGCCCCGCCTGCCTTTTATTGTACGCTTTACCATTTGAAGAGTCATTATTTTTCACGAACCCGTTCGTTCTGGGGCTGCTACTAGTCGACTGTGATGATTTATTGTTGTTGATTACGCCCCGCATTGCCACATTCGTTTTGGCGTGCATCTTCCTGGATTAAATCCAAAGAATCTAGTGTTGACATAAATTGTTCTATGTCCGTGTCTGGTGTATGCGCGAGTTTTTCTCGATTGGCAATGGGTAGTTTTCCTTTAAGAATTCTCAATACACCTCTTGCCAACAACGGTTTTCTTAAATTCCCCTCGCGGGGGATGAACAGTTCGTGGTTGTAGACCTGTTTTCTTAAACGTTCTTGTACAGATCGGGACCAGAACCGTGCAAGAAATTTGTTTCCAAAATCAGAAAACTAACATGTCCATGAGAGAGACAAAACGTTTTTAAAACTCTTTATAAAGACGACACGATGCACAGCCTTTCTCTATTTGTATATCAGAAACTATGTTTTATTAACGATTCCTTAAGTTTTACTTGGATTCCGTAGGAATATTGGAACACGTGAGGCAATACTGACCTTACGACTTACCTTAGAAGAAAGATTTGTAGAGCTTAGAGAAAGCTTTTGACAATGTTGACTGGAATACTCTCTTTCAAATTCTAAAGGCAGGGGTAAAATACAGGGAGCGAAAGGCTATTTGCAATTTGTACAGAAACCAAATGACACTTACAAGAGTCGAGGGACATGAAAGGCAAACAGTGGTTGAGAAGGGAGTGAGACAGGGTTGCAGCCTCTCTCCGATGTTATTCAATCTGTATATTGAGCAAGCAGTAAAGGAAACAAAAGAAAAATTCAGAGTAGGTATTAAAATCAGTGGAGAAGAAATAAAAACTTTGAGGTTCGCCGATAACATTGTAATTCTGTCAGAGACAGCAAAGGACTTGGAAGAGCAGCTCAACGGAATGGACAGTGTCTTGAAAGTGGGATATAAGATGAACATCAACGAAAGCAAAACGAGGATAATGGAAAGTAGTCGAATTAAGTCGGGTGATGCTGAGAGAATTAGATTAGGAAATGAGACACTTAAAGTAGTGAATGAGTTCTATTTAGGGAGCAAAATAACTGATGATGGTCGAAGTAGAGAGGATATAAAATGTTGACTGGCAATGGCAAGGAACGCGTTACTGAAAAAGAGAAATTTGTTAACATCGAGTATAGATTTAAGGCCGCGCGGGATTAGCCGACCGGTTTAAGGCGCAGCAGTCATTGACTGTGCGGCTGACCCCGGCGGAGGTTCGAGTCCTCTCTCGGGCATGGGTGTGTGTGTTTGTCCTTGGGATAATTTAGGTTAAGCAGTGTGTAAGCTTAGGGAACCCTCATTCTGCCAACGGCCTTGTCAAAGAGGGCGGAGCAGCGGATAGAGTTCAGGGCACTCTCTTGTCCTAGGGGTGGTAAATTGCCCCTAAAGGCGGAAGAATCAGCAATGATCAACGACGTGAGGATCCAGAAGGCAATGGAAACCACTGCATTGGAAATGGAAATGTCGTGTGGCTAGGGCCTCCCATCGGGTAGACCGTTCGCCTGGTGCAGGTCTTTTGATTTGACGCCACTTCGGCGACCTGCGCGTCGATGGGGATGAAATGATGATGATCAGGACAACTCAACACCCAGTCCCTGAGCGGAGAAAATCTCCGACCCAGCCGGGAATCGAACCTGGGCCCTTAGGATTGACAGTCTGTCACGCTGACCACTCAGCTACCGGGGCGGACTAGATACGTAACGTGTATCCACAGGACATGTGGCCTGTAATTGAAGAAGTGTCATGATGATCTCTCCGTTGGCAAAAGATTGCGGAAAAGTCCCCCATTCGGATCTCCGGGAGGGGACTGCCAAGGGGGAGGTTACCATGAGAAAAAGATTGAATAATCAACGAAAGGATAACGTTCTACGAGTCGGGGCGTGGAGTGTCAGAAGCTTGAACGTGGTAGGGAAACTAGAAAATCTGAAAAGGGAAATGCAAAGGCTCAATCTAGATATAGTAGGGGTCAGTGAAGTGAAGTGGAAGGAAGACAAGGATTTATGGTCAGATGAGTATCGGGTAATATCAACAGCAACAGAAAATGCTATAACAGGTGTAGGATTCGTTATGAATAGGAAGGTAGGGCAGAGGGTGTGTTACTGTGAACAGTTCAGTGACCGGGTTGTTCTAATCAGAATCGACAGCAGACCAAAACCGACAACGATAGTTCAGGTATACATGCCAACGTCGCAAGATGAAGATGAACAGATAGAGAAAGTGTATGAGGATATTGAAAAGGTAATGCAGTATGTAAAGGGGGACGAAATTCTAATAGTCATGGGCGACTGGAATGCAGTTGTAGGGGAAGGAATAGAAGAAAAGGTTACAGGAGAATATGAGCTTGGGACAAGGAATGAAAGAGGAGAAAGACTAATTGAGTTCTGTAACAAGTTTCAGCTAGTAATAGCGAATACCCTGTTCAAGAATCACAAGAGGAGGAGGTATACTTGGAAAAGGCGGGGAGATACGGGAAGATTTCAATTAGATTACATCATGGTCAGACAGAGATTCCGAAATCAAATACTGGATTGTAAGGCGTACCCAGGTGCAGATATAGACTCAGATCACAATATAGTAGTGATGAAATGTAGGCTAAAGTTCAAGACATTAGTCAAGAAGAATCAATACGCAAAGAAGTGGGATACGGAAGTACTAAGGAATGACGAGATACGTTTGAAGTTCTCTAACGCTATAGATACAGGAATAAGGAATAGCACAGTAGGCAGTACAGTTGAAGAGGAATGGACATCTCTAAAAAGGACCATCACAGAAGTTGGGAAGGAAAACATAGATACAAAGAACGTAGCTGCGAAGAAACCATGGGTAACAGAAGAAATACTTCAGTTGATTGATGAAAGGAGGAAGTACAAACATGTTCTGGGAAAATCAGGAATACAGAAATACAAGTCGCTGAGGAATGAAATAAATAGGAAGTGCAGGGAAGCTAAGACGAAATGGCTGCAGGAAAAATGCGAAGACATCGAAAAAGATATGATTGTTGGAAGGACAGACTCAGCATACAGGAAAGTCAAGACAATCTTTGGTGACATTAAAAGTAACGGTGGTAACATTAAGAGCGCAACGGGAAATCCACTGTTAAATGCAGAGGAGAGAGCAGATAGGTGGAAAGAACACATTGAGAGCCTCTATGAGGGTGAAGATTTGTCTGATGTGATAGAAGAAGAAACAGGAGTCGATTTGAAAGAGATCGGAGATTCAGTATTAGAATCGGAATTTAAAAGAGCTTTGGAGGACTTACGGTCAAATAAGGCAGAAGGGATAGATAACATTCCATCAGAATTTCTAAAATCATTGGTGTGTAGAATATATGAGTCTGGCGATATACCATCTGACTTTCGGAAAAGCATCATCCACACAGTTCCGAAGACGGCAAGAGCTGACAAGTGCGAGAATTATCGCACAATCAGCTTAACAGCTCATGCATCGAAGCTGCTTACAAGAATAATATACAGAAGAATGGAAAAGAAAATTGAGAATGCGCTAGGTGACGATCAGTTTGGCTTTAGGGAAAGTAAAGGGAACGAGAGAGACAATTCTGACGTCACGGTTAATAATGGAAGGAAGGCTAAAGAAAAATCAAGACACTTTCATAGGATTTGTCGACCTGGAAAAAGCGTTCGACAATATAAAATGGTGCAAGCTGTTCGAGATTCTGAAAAAAGTAGGGGTAAGCTATAGGGAGAGACGGGTCATATACAATATGTACAACAACCAAGAGGGAATAATAAGAGTGGACGATCAAGAACGAAGTGCTCGTATCAAGAAGGGTGTAAGACAAGGCTGTAGTCTTTCGCCCCTACTCTTCAATCTGTACATCGAGGAAGCAATGATGGAAATAAAAGAAAGGTTCAGGAGTGGAATTAAAATACAAGGTGAAAGGATATCAATGATACGATTCGCTGATGACATTGCTATCCTGAGTGAAAGTGAAGAAGAATTAAAAGATGTGCTGAACGGAATGAACAGTCTAATGAGTACACAGTATGGTTTGAGAGTAAATCGGAGAAAGACGAAGGTAATGAGAAGTAGTAGAAATGAGAACAGCGAGAAACTTAACATCAGGATTGATGGTCACGGAGGCAATGAAGTTAAGGAATTCTGCTACCTAGGCACTAAAATAACCAATGATGGACGGAGCAAGGAGGACATCAAAAGCAGACTCGCTATGGCAAAAAAGGCATTTCTGGCCAAGAGAAGTCTACTAATATCAAATACTGACTTAATTTGAGGAAGAAATTTCTGAGGATGTACATCTGGAGTACAGCATTGTATGGTAGTGAAACATGGACTGTGGGAAAACCGGAACAGAAGAGAATCGAAGCATTTGAGATTTGGTGCTACAGACGAATGTTGAAAATTAGGTGGACTGATAAGGTAAGGAATGAGGAGGTTCTACGCAGAATCGGAGAGGAAAGGAATATGTGGAAAACAGTGATAAGGAGAAGGGACAGGATGATAGGACATCTGCTAAGACATGAGGGAATGACTTCCATGGTACTAGAGGGAGCGGTAGAGGACATAAATTGTAGAGGAAGACAGAGATTGGAATACGTCAAGCAAATAATTGAGGACGTAGGTTGGAAGTGCTACTCTGAGATGAAGAGGTTAGCACAGGAAAGGAATTCGTGGCGGGCCGCATCAAACCACTCAGTAGACTGATGACCAAAAAGAAAAAAAAAAGCTTAGGGACTGATGACCTTAGCAGTTAAGTCCCATAAGACTTCACACACATTATCATTATCATCATAGATTTAAGTGTCTGGAAGTCGTTTCTGAAAGTATTTGTATCGAGTGTAGCCATGTATGGAAGTGAAACGTGGACGATTTATAGTTTAGACAAGAAGAGAATAGAAGCTTTCGAAATGTGGTGCTACAGAAGAATGCTGAAGATTAGATGGGTAGATCACATAACTAATGAGGAGGTATTGAATAGGATTGGGGAGAAGAGGAGTTTGTGGGACAACTTGACTAGAAGAAGGGATCGGTTGGTAGGACATGTTCTGAGGCATCAAGATATCACCAATTTAGTATTGGAGGGCAGCGTGGAGAGTAACAATTGTAGAGGGAGACCAAGGGATGAATACACTAACGATATTCAGAAGGATGTAGGTTACAGTAGGTACTGGGAGACGAAGAAGCTTGCACAGGATAGAGTAGCATGGAGAGCTGCATCAAACCAGTCTCAGGACTGAAGACCACAACAACAACAAGTTTTGCTTGCTTGGGCAAGGGGTGGTAATACGCTGGAATCTGCGGCACCAACAATACCCGTAAAAGTCGGTGGAGTCTGACTAGGCTGACTCTCACAGACAAATCTCTCGCCAGGGCGTATAGTAACGGGAAATTTGCCGCATTGTGACATTATAATGCATGATCTCAATTGACTTGTTGCTCCACGGTGCCACTTAATGTGATAGGCTGGTCGCTCTGCAACAGGCCTATCGTCTCATCCATGCGTCGGTCGAACCTTTACTTGTTCGTGGTGCAAGGCATGGGTAGTGTAGCTGACTTTCACTGGAACATCTTTGTTTTGTTCTATAAGTTCCGAAAGTTGTTGTGTTATCAGATGCATATTTTGCGATAGATGTGAGATGGTAGCCTTATCTCGTTCTTTGGAAGCTCGTTCAATTTGTGCACAAGAAGTGCGTCACGCTCTCTCTCTCCTTTCTCCCTAGCCAAGGCTTCAGCCTTCTCTCTTCCTTCCACAGCTTTGGCTTGTACCCTTTCCCTTTCCTCAAGTTCGTTACGTTCTGATTGTAACACGCCTTTTACCTGACGTAAAAGCGTTTGTCCGCATTGTTTGTCACGGATATCCAATTGTGCTAACAACACCACAAGAAAATAAGGACTGGGACCTGCCGCTACTGATGCACCATCAGATGATGCTGTGATATCAGTCTTCGGTTCTGGCCTAATCTCATGAACACGTGTGCTCACTTGAGCTTGTTCAGTAAAATCGTGAAATGTTGGTCCCTGTTCTGTTTCCTTCTGAGGAATTTGCGGCCAGGTATTCTCCGCTGGGTCTGTTATTCGGAGCTCGTGGACATTATCGTCCACTTCCGTATCAGACGGAGACTCACTCTCGGTACGTTTCTCTCTACGTGGGCTACCCATGCTTATTCAATGACAATATGCACAAGACACACATAAAAGCACATGAAATATAATACAAACCTTAAGTGAAATTGCCGGCTGGAGTGCGCCTGCCCCGTGCATGGATGTGTGTGATGTCCTTAGGTTAGTTAGGTTTAAGTAGTTGTACGTTCTAGGGGACTGATGACCTCAGAAGTTAAGACCCATAGTGCTCAGAGCTATTTCAACCACTTGAACAAAATGCGGCATTTACGACAATCTGCAGAATACACTCAAATACGCTATCGTTATTATGCATGCAGGAGAAAGAAAACTGGCGTTCCACGGATCGGAGCGTGGAATGTCAGATCCTTTAATCGGACAGGTAGGTTAGAAAATTTAAAAAGGGAAATGGATAGGTTAAAGTTAGATATAGTGGGAATTAGTGAAGTTCGGTGGCAGGAGGAACAAGACTTTTGGTCAGGTGAATACAGGGTTATAAATACAAAATCAAATAGGGGTAATGCAGGAGTCGGTTTAGTAAAGAATAAAAAAATAGGAGTGCGGGTAAGCTACTATAAACAGCATAGTGAACGCATTATTGTGGCCACGATAGACACGAAGCCCACGTCTACTACAGTAGTAGAAGTTTATATGCCAACTAGCTCTGCAAATGACGAAGAAATTGAAGATATGTATGATGAAATAAAAGAAATTATTCAGGTAGTGAAGGGAGACGAAAATGTAATAGTCATGGGTGATTGGAATTCGGTAGTAGGAAAAGGGAGAGAAGGAAACGTAGTAGGTGAATATGGATTGGGGCTAAGGAATGAAAGAGGAAGCCGCCTGATAGAATTTTGCACAGAGCACAACTTAATCATTGCTAACGGTTCAAGAATCATAAATGAAGGTTGTATACATCGAAGAAGCCTGGAGATACTGACAGGTTTCAGATAGATTACATAATGGTAAGACAGAGATTTAGGAACCAGGTTTTAAATTGTAAGACATTTCCAGGGGCAGATGTGGACTCTGATCACAATCTATTGGTAATGAACTGTAGATTAAAACTGAAGAAACTGCAAAAAGGTGGGAATTTAAGGAGATGGGACCTGGATAAACTGAAAGAACCAGAGGTTGTACAGAGTTTCAGGGAGAGCATAAGGGAACAATTGTCACAAATGGGGGAAAGAAATACAGTAGAAGAAGACTGGGTAGCTTTGAGAAATGTAGTAGTGAAGGCAGCAGTGGACCTAGTAGGTAAAAAGACGAGAGCTAGTAGAAATCCTTGGGTAACAGAAGAAATACTGAATTTGATTGATGAAAGTAGAAAATATAAAAATGCAGTAAATCAAGCAGGCAAAAAGGAATACAAACGTCTCAAAAATGAGATCGACAGGAAGTGCAAAATGGCTAAGCAGGGATGGCTAGAGGACAAATGTAAGGATGTAGAGGCTTATCTCACTAGGGGTAAGATAGATACTGCCTACAGGAAAACTAAAGAGACCTTTGGAGAAAAGAGAACCACTTGTATGAATATCAAGAGCTCAGATGGAAACCCAGTTCTAAGCAAAGAATGGAAAGCAGAAAGGTGGAGGGAGTATATAGAGGGTCTATACAAGGGCACTGTACTTGAGGACAATATTATGGAAATGGAAGAGGATGTAGATGAAGATGAAATGGGAGATACGATACTGCGTGAAGAGTTTGACAGAACACTGAAAGACCTGAGTCGAAACAAGGCCCCAGGCGTAGACTACATTTCATTAGAACTACTGACGGCTTTGGGAGAGCCAGTCCTGATAAAACTCTACCATCTGGTTAGCAAGATGTATGAGACAGGTGAAATACCCTCAGACGTCAAGAAGAATATAATAATTCCGATCCCAAAGAATGCAGGTGCTGACAGATGTGAAAATTACCGAACAATCAGTTTAATAAGTCACAGCTGCAAAATACTAACGCGAATTCTTTACAGACGAATGGAAAAACTAGTAGAAGCTGACCTCGGGGAAGATCAGTTTGGATTCCGTAGAAATATTGGAACACGCGAGGCAATACAGACCCTACGACTTATCTTAGAAGCTAGATTAAGGAAAGACAAACCTAAGTTTCTAGCATTTGTAGACTTAGAGAAAGCTTTTGACGGTGTTGACTGGAATACTCTCTTTCAAATTCTGAAGGTGGGAGGGGTAAAATACAGGGACCGAAAGGCTATTCACAGTTTGTACATAAACCAGATGACAGTTATAAGAGTCGAGGGGCACGAAAGGGAAGCAGTGGTTGGAAAGGGAGTGATACAGGGTTGTAGCCTATCCCCGATGTTATTCAATCTGTATATTGAGCAAGCAGTGAAGGAAACAAAAGAAAAATTCGGAGTAGGTATTAAAATCCATGGAGAAGAAATAAAAACTTTGTGGTTCGCCGATGACAGCGTAATTCTGTCAGATCCAGCAAAGGACTTGGAAGAGCAGTTGAACGGAATGGATAGTGTCTTGAAAGGAGGATATAAGATGAACATCAACATAAGCAAAACGAGTATAATGGAATGTAGTCGAATTAAGTCGGGTGATGCTGAGAGAATTAGATTAGGAAATGAGACACTTAAAGTAGTGAATGAGTTTTGCTGATTGGGAAGCAAAATAACTGATGATTGTCTAAGTAGAGAGGATATAAAATGTAGACTGGCATTGGCAAGGAAAGCGTTTCTGAAGAAGAGAAATTTGTTAACATCGAGTGTAGATTTCAGTGTCAGGAAGTCGTTTCTGAAAGTATTTGTATGGAGCATAGCCATGTATGGAAGTGAAACATGGACGATAAGTAGTTTGGACAAGAAGAGAATAGAAGCTTTCGAAATGTGGTGCTACAGAAGAACGCTGAAGATTAGATGGGTAGATCATATAACTAATGAGGAGGTATTGAATAGGATTGGGGAGAAGAGGAGTTTGTGGGACAACTTGACTACAAGAAGGGATCGGTTGGTAGGACATGTTCTGAGGCATCAAGGGATCACCAATTCATTATTGGATGGCAGCGTGGAGGGTAAAAATCTTAGAGGGAGACCAAGAGATGAATACACTAAACAGAATCAGAAGGATGTAGGTTGCATTAGGTAATGGGAGGTGAAGAAGCTTGCACAGGATAGAGTGGCATGGAGAGCTGCATCAAACCAGTCTCAGGACTGAAGACCACAACAACAACATTATGCGTGGAAACATGCGGTCAGGGGAACTGTAAAAATTTCTATGCATTTCAGCTAATAATCATGGAAATGGACATACTGTGCCTGATACTGTGAAGGAGGACGCAAGAGCGATGAAGGCGGGCACGTCAGCTCGATGGAACGCGGCGTCATGCGTTACGGCAACGTAAACGCAATTTCCGGTACTTGGAGGAATAGCGCGCCTGTGTCGTCTGCTAGCCGCTTTGTGTTCGTGTCGCTGTGCGCGCTGCAGTGCGCATGCGCGGATCTGCGGCCGCTTGCTTTTGATTGGCTTGCGCGACGCGAACTGACAACAGCGCTTCGGTTCTCTAGACCCGAACAGTATCGCTTCCGAAATGCATACTGAATAATGCAGGGGCTCTAATTCGAGTACTACACCGTTTGGTGGTCTTGAGTACCGAAACGATGGGCACAATGGCGGAAAGATACAGAATAGGCACCCAGGCGGCGCTGCGCTTATGTCCTCTTCACGTCGAGGGCGCTGCCGTCGGGTGGTCGTCGCTGAGGGGTTCGGTCGGGGTGCAATTGGCTGACGTCGTCTGTGCAGCCTTCTCTGCGCTAACGTTCTCGTACGGCGTGTAAGCGCTTGACTTTACGTCGGAACATTTTCAATGGGCCGCTGAGTGGAAGCCGGAATTTCGAGTGGAACGACAATTTCTTTTTCTTTGTGGTGATGACAGTGGTGTTGGTGTGTGTGTGTGTGTGTGTGGGGGGGGGGGGGGGGAGATGAGACGGGGGTGCATCGGTGGCGTCCTCAGTCTCCTGGCCCCATGGGCCCTTGAGGACTTCCTCTCCTGTGCCAATCTCTTCATCTCATAGTACCATTTACACCGAATGACCTCAGTTACGATTTGGACGTATTCCTATATTCACATTTTACCCACGACAGCTGTCTCTGGTACTACTGAAAACTTCCCCTGATGTCTTAACGTATGTACTATCATCCAGTCAACTCTTCTTATCAGATGTTTCCACGTGTCTCTTTCCTTGACAGTTTTGCAAAGAAGCTCCCCATTGTTTATATATACAGCATCACACCTCAAACACTTCTATTCCGTAATTGTAATTCCTAGGTATTGAAAACTAAACTAAACTGTCCGAACAGGCCTTGGAAGGCCCAACGGTACTGACCAGCAGCCGTGTCATCCTCAGCCCACAGTCGTTACTGAATGCGGATGTGGAGGGGTATGTGGTCAGCTCACCGCACTACCGGCCGTATGTCAGTTTACGAGACCAGAGCCGCTGCTTCTCAGTCGAGTAGCTCCTCAGTTTGCCTCACAAGGGCTGAGTGCACCCCGCTTGCCAACAGCGCTCGGCATACCGGATGGTCACCCACACGAGTTCTAGCCCAGCCCGACAGCACTTAACTTCGGTGATCTGACGGGAACCGGCGTTACCATTGCGGCAAGGCTGTTGGCATTCCTAGGTATTTACGAGGGTCGGTCAAAAAGTAATGCCTCCCATTTTTTTTCTACTTAAAGAAATTAAGTTAAGTGAAAAATTTGAATTTGACGCCATTCCTCAAACCTTCTTCTGCAATCCACTGCAGTAGTAACTTTCTGTGTCAACAGGTGGCAGCACAGCAGAAGTTTGTAAGATGGCCGACATCGATGTTCGTTTGAGACAGCGTTGTGTGATTGAATTCTTGAATGCAGAAGGTGAAACGCCCATACGCATTCATGAAAGACTGAAGAAGGTGTATGGTGTTGTGACAGTGGATGTCAGCACTGTTAGACGATGGGTTCGTCGTTGTAAGGAAGCTGAAGGGCAAACACCGTTGACTGACGAAAAGCGGAGCGGCAGGCCGGTGAGTGCAGTGACTCCACACAACATTCAGCAAGTTGATGACATCATTCGTGGTGACCGTCGGGTGACTGCAGATGAAGTGTGTCGCATTATTTCTCTTAGTAAAGGCAGTGTGATCACGATTATTAAACAATTGGGGTACTCAAAAGTTTGTGCACGGTGGGTTCCAAGAATCTTAACCGATCAGAATAAAGAGGCAAGGAAAACAATAGCCTCCCAACACTTGCAGCGCTTCCGTTTGGAGGGAGATGAGTTTCTGAAAAAAATTGTGACCGGGGACGAAACATGGGTGCATTTTTTTGAACCCGAATCAAAGAGGCAGTCAATGGAGTGGCGTCACACAAGCTCGCCGAGGAAGAACAAATTCAAAACTG
Organism: Schistocerca piceifrons; assembly: GCF_021461385.2. Taxonomy (NCBI): domain Eukaryota; kingdom Metazoa; phylum Arthropoda; class Insecta; order Orthoptera; family Acrididae; genus Schistocerca; species Schistocerca piceifrons. The sequence goes on along the minus strand of NC_060143.1, from coordinate 345,236,999 downwards.
TGCGATCGGCAGGGAAAGTTATGGCAACAGTTTTCTGGGATACAGAAGGTGTGATTCTGGTTGATTTTTTGGAGCAGGGATGCACAATAAATTCTGTTCAATACGTCACAACCCTCAACAAACTTAAAGCACGTCTTCAGCGAGTTCGCCCAACAAAATCAATGGCAGATGTTCTTCTTTTGCATGACAATGCAAGACCACACACCAGTCGTCACACCTCTGACGAGATTGTCAAAATTGGATGGGAAGTTTTGCCTCATCCCACATACAGCCCTGACCTGGCACCATCAGACTTCCATCTGTTCGGGCCACTAAAAGAAGCTCATCGTGGGATTCATTTTGAAGATGAGGAGGCCGTCAAAACATCCGTGCGTCAATGGCTTAGGAAGCAGAGCTGTGATTTTTACTGTGCTGGGATACATGCCCTTGTTCAAAGATGGACCAAAACTGTAGAGCTGGGCGGAGATTACATTGAAAAATGACAAAATGATCCTCAATGTTGTGGTTTTCAACCTATGTAATTGCATTTAAATTTCCTGACAATTAAACGTAGAAAAAAAAATAGGAGGCATTACTTTTTGACTGACCCTCGTAGTTGAATTAATAGCCTTTTAATTGTCTGGCTTATCGTGTAACTGAAAGTTAGCTCATATTTTTTCGTAATGATGTGGATGACATCACAGTTTTCCGTATTCAGAGACAACTGCCACTTTTCGGGCCACATCTGTATATAGTCAAATCATTCTGCAAATAGTTCTCATCTTCTGATGACTTTACTATACAGTAAATGACAGCATCATCTGCAAACAATCTAAGAGGGCGGCTCAGCTTGTCTCCTGCATGGTTTATGTTAAGCAGTAACAGCAATGAGGTTATGATACTTCCTTGGAGAACGCCGGATATCACTTCTGTTTTACTTGATGACTTTCCAACGTATACTACGTACTGTGACATTTTTGAAAGAAAATCACGAATCCAGTAGCTCGACCGAAGTGATAGTCCACAGCTGCCCGGTTTAGTTGGACGTCTCTTGTAAGGAAGGGTGTCAAAAGCCTTCTGGAAATCTGGACTCAATTTGCGCTCCCATCGATAGTACTCACTACTTCGTGCGAGTAAACAGATAGTTATGCTTCACAAGAACGATGGTTTCTGAATCCGTGATTTGTGTCAATAGACCTTTTTCCTCAAGGTAGTTCCTCATGTTGAACACAGCGGGCCTATATGTGCCATAATTCCGCTGAAAATCGGCGTCAGCGATAGGAGCCTGTAATTCAGTGGATTACTCCTTCTTCCTTTCTTGACTATTGGTGTGACTTGTGAAACTTTCCAGTCTTTTGTTGCTAGCTATGGAGGTACTGTATTAGCATAATCTCAAACGAACCTGTCTGGTACACTATCTGGACCGGAAGACTTAACCTGTATTAAGTTATTTAAACTGCTTCGCCAACTGAGGATAGCTACTTCTAAGTTATGTAGGCAGTTATTTTTGATTGGAATTCTGCAATGCTTCCTTTGTCTTCTTTGCTGAAGAAATTTCGAAAAACTAAGTTTAATAAACGGGATTTAGAGACGCTGTCATCGGTAGTGTTACCGTTGGCACCGCGCAGTGAAGGTATTGATTGTGTCGTGCCAGGGGTGTGCTTTATAAACGACAGAAGTATCTTTTGATTTTGTGTCAGATGTCGAGACAAGAGTTTCGCTGTGGAAGCTATTAAAAGAATCTTGCACTGAAGTTCGCCCTAAATTTAGAGCTTCAGTAAAACATCGCCAATAAAGGAAATTTTAAGTTCTTTTAAATTTGGCGTACTTTTTGCGTCGCTTCTGCAACAGTGTTCTGGCCTGTTTTCAGTATCGTGTGAGATCATTACCATCTTCACTTAATTTATTCGGCATAAATCTCTCAGTTGGCGCAGATACTGTTTCCTTATATTTAAGCCACGTCTGGTCTATACTTAGGGCCTACGTAGTTGGGAAGGAGTGGATACTGTCTCTTAAGATGGAGCCATACGATGCTTTTACTTTTGGTGGATTTGGATATTGCAGTGGTGAGACTCGTTACAATGACCTTGTTTCCACTACGACGCTCCCTCCTTGCTCACAATTACTTATTGCTAAGAAGCCAAGTATGTTTCCGCAACCATTTACATTGGGAATGGGCTCCTGATCTCACTACTCAAAACAATTTTAGGAGAAAGCATGGTACAACTTCTGACGATGTTTTTGTACTACCACCGGATTTCGACATGTACTGTATTTTCGCCAACATACCGAGGGTGGATTGAAGCCGCCGCCAACTATCCGTAAACTGTATGAGTAGGATACTTATTTGAGATGATACCAAGTTTTCTTAGAACTGTTCAGCCGCCGGCCGATGTGGCCGTGCGGTTCTAGGCGCGTCAGTCTGGAGCCGAGTGACCGGTACGGTCGCAGGTTCGAATCCTGCCTCGGGCATGGATGTGTGTGATGTCCTTAGGTTAGTTAGATTTAAGTAATTCTAAGTTCTAGGGGACTGATGACCACAGATGTTGATTCCCATAGTGCTCAGAGCCATTTTGAACTGTTCAGCAACGGAATCATCTGGGTCGGTAGATCAGTAAAAGGAACCAATTATTAATTTCTTCCTGTTGTCAAATATAACTCCCACCCATATTAACTCATAGGAACTATCTAATTCAATTTCTCTGCAAGATAAACTACTTCTAATAGCAACAAACACGCCACCACAAACTTCATTTAATCTATCCTTTATGAACACAGTAGGTCCTTTGTAAAAATTTATACTAATCTTAACTCTGGCTTCTGTCGACTTTCGGTATGTACAACGATTTGGGTGTCAATGCTTTCTATCAGCGCTTAGAGCTGTGGTAATTTAGCAACACAGCTACGACAAAAAAGTTTTCAATGGTGCTGACTCATAGTCATAAAGTATTTTTTGAGAGAATACACCAACGTTCTACTTCATATTACTGTATTTATCTACTGTACAACCTAGATTTTGGCTTTTATACCATTATAAAGTACAATGCTAACAGTTCTTGGACCATTAACACGTCATATCTGGCAAAGTCAGCCCGAAGCAAGTAAACAAGACTGAATGACATGTTAATTGGCTAAAAACTTTTAGCATTGCACTCGACATTGGTGTAAAAGCCGAAATCTAGATTCTACAGAAGACAGAAGGAAGAGAAACACAGGAACATACGGTCAAATGATGGTGTATTATCAAAAAACAAAAAAAAAAAGAAAGAAGACGATTTACAACTACAATACGGTACGGATTTTTGCTGTGTCCATCCCATTTCTGCGTTCGTTCAGCATACTTTGAAACTGAAGCCCTTTCTGCACATTCCTGAGATCTGCTAACCAACAAAACCGCACAGTCCATTCCGCCCATTCCCCGTTACCCGTGTAGCCTCCTTCTGTGTATGTTAGATCCCTAACCTATTAAGCGGAACCCTTCTTTTTCTATTCCCACACAGTCTAGATTTCTCTTACATACAAAGCTATGCTCCAAGCGTACATTTTCGAAAATTTATTCCGGAAAGTAAGACCGATGTATGACACTAGCATTCATCGTTTGTCCAAGAATGCCCTATTTGCGTGCGCTAGTTCGTTTTTTACTTCCTCCTTGCTTCGCCCGTCACGGTTCATTATACATCCAAGGTAGCAGAATTAGTTCAATTCGTCTTGTTCGTGGTCCCCAATTATAAGTTTATCACCAATCTCGGCCACACATAATTACTTTCATCTTTCTTTGGTTCACTTTCAATTCATATTCTGTGTTCAGCAGACTATTCATTCTGTTCAGTATGTCCTGCCAATTTTCCCTCGGTTTCACTAACGATAGCAACGTCATCAGCGAATCTTATCGTTGATGTTCTTTCATCCTGAATTTTAATCCCACTCCTGAACCTACATTTTGTTTCCGTGATTGGTTCTTCGACGGATAGACTGAACAGCAGGAGAGAACGATTACATTCCTGTCTTACAGCCTTTTTTATCCGAGAATTTCGTTCTTGATCTGTCTTCTTGGTTCTCGTGCATACTGTGTCATACCCATCCTTCCCTATAGCTGACACCTATTTCTCCCAAAATTTCGAGTAGTATCGAGGGCTTTTTATAAGTCGGAAAATTACAAAGTTGTGTTGATTTTTTTAAAGCCTTGCCTCCATTATCATTTGCAACTTCAGTACCGCCTCTCTAGTGTGTTTACCCTCCCCATAGCCAACCTGTTTGTTTCGTAAGAGAGCCTCAAATTTCCTTTTCATTTTTCTGTTTATTATTCTTGTCAGCAACTTCGATGCTCTCATCTGTCCTTACTGTATTAGGAGTTGCGTAGATGATACTCTTGCGAAAGTCTGATTATATAAACCAACTTGAATATTCGTTCGTTTGCCTTTCCCCCAGTGGATTTCGTTATTCCGAAGACATGTTCTCCATGCCTGCCGCGTTATTTGATTCCACATGTTCCAAACCTCTGTCAAACTACTCTTACTACTCTTACTACGTCTTCCATATTGACTCCTATTTCTTCTTCTATCACTTCCTCTTCGTAAAGGATTTTAGTGTATGTTTTCCACGTTTCGGCTCTCTTACTCTCTAGTGTATCCTTTCCAGCTTTCCTCTCTCTCTGTTTCTGTCTCTCTCTCTCTCTCTCTCTCTCTCCTCTACAGTTAACAGCGGTATTCCTCCTGCGCTCTTAATCATGTCACTTTTGCCTCTAATCTCACCGTATTTATTTTCTTGTGCTGAAGATGTCTTTTCGACTGCCATTTCTTTTTCAGGTTCTTCGCATTCTTCCTGCTGCCACCTTCGCCATAGCTTCCCTGAACTCCCTATTCATTTGATTCGCAAGTGACTTACACTGCTGTGTTCCTACCTTATCTTGAGCATTTTCGCACTTCCTTCTTTCGTCGATCAATTAAAGTACTCCTTTTGTTACCCAAGGTTTCTTTGCTGTTATTTTCCTTATAATTATGTTTGTCTGTCCAACTTCTGTGATTGACCTTTTCAGAGATACCCATTCCTCTTCAGTTGAACTGCCTATTATGTTATTCGTTATTGCAGTATCTACAGCCTCAGAGAACTTAAAACACAGCTGGTCATTTGTCACTACTTCAGTATCCCACATTTTCTCACGTTGATTCTTTCTGGTGTTTCTCTTAAAATTCAGTCTACTCTTCGTCATTATTAAACTGTGGTCTGAGTGTATTTCTTTTTCTGGGTAGCCTTACAATCCGAGATCTGATTTAGGATCTCTGTCTCACCATGATTTATAGATCTAGTGCTCATGTTTACCGGTGTACTGTTTCTCCTGGGTAGACTTGGGTTTAAAAAAATGTAAACTAAATATTACGACTAATTTCAGTATTGAACGACGACCGGCTGCAAGCCCGAAATTTGTTTGAACAGAAAAAATCCTGTCATCCAACAATATTTATAAAAAGTTTTAAGAATGTGTTACCTGCATCGTGGCAGGAAAGGTAAAAGATACAGTTTATCTCATATATTACCGGAGATGCCGCATTATGGGCATCTGAAGTTGCAGAGAACTGTCATTATTTTTGTGAGTTCGAGCAACAATTTTTGGCCAAATTTTGGTCGGCTAGTATACAAGAGAGATTGCGGAAACAGGTATACAATCCAGAGGTGTACAATTTCAAGCGAGGAACACTTAGAAAATACGTTGAAAAGTATATTAACAAAACAAGGTACTGGTACGAGCCGATCGCTACACGCGACGTGCTTAGGATATTGAAATCGAAGTTGCCGATATCAATAAGGAGAGAAATGGTACACGTACCCGATAACGATTTAGAGACATTGATGTTGGTAGTGGATTCTTTAGATTTGATACAGGAGGATGCACGACAACAAAGCAATAACGGTGAGGGGATAAATAATAACCATAAACCTAGAAATAACGGTTATGGAAATCAAAACCGAGATAATAATTGGGGACATGAATGTGGCGGCAATAGTTATGAGAGAGCGAATGGGCAAAAGAGGTAATGGGAATAGAGGAAGTGATATGTCCAGCGGTAACTGCTCGCCCATGAAGGATAGAAATGACACGATGAATCGAAAAAGGAGAAACAATGAGAATTACGGAGGTAATTTTCAACCTAAAAATATGAAACAAGGTGGCTAGTGGCGTCAGAATGTGACTGCTAACTGGTCGGCGTAGTCAAATAGACCGGAGCAGGGAGTCCCGATTAATAGTGTCGAGGCTATTCCCATGCCGGGGAATACTGCGGCGCCAACATGGCTTAATAAACCAAGTACCTTACAAAATAGTGCGAATAGACAGCACAATGTGCAAGTAGAAGTTACCGAGGAGAACAAGTCAACAAACTGCAGGGGGTCTATGTAAGCCTTCGGCACTCGACCACCAGGAACAGAAGCGAAGGCAGATTCGAAAATGATAACAATCGGATTGCTATGCTACACTATAATGACGACCTGGATTTGCGGGAGGAATTAATCACCGAACCGCGTAAATGTTCTGACCAGCAAACGGAGATTGTGCAGGCCGCAGTAAACGTGAAAGTAAACGGTGTACTTGCTAAGGTTTTGACTGACACAGGAGTGGCTCTGTCAGTCATGTCTGAGGATTTCTTTAACGTTATTAACCACAAAAAAAGACTGCCTACGTTGCCGGTACAAAATTGTAAAATTACGGCTGCGCTAAAGGGAAAGGTCCAAGTGTCAAGGCCCACGTACAGGCAGGAATTAAATAGGAAATGGTGCGATATTATGCACGTTCCTTATTGTTAAAAATTTAACTGCATTTGCATCCTGGGATGGGACATCCTGAGGGAAAGGACTACTATAATCGACATCCCTCAGGGCTTGTGCTTCATGTGAACGTCTACCAAGGATTTGCAATTACCATTGATTAAAACAATGGCAAGGCACAATAGGTACTGGTGGTGGTTCGAAAAGATAGAAGTAGAACCCTTTATACTCAATATTCAGGATAATGTACCACTAAAGGCGTATCCTGAAACAAATTAGCAATATGACGAAGAAGTCGTTCAGATACGACAGGAGATTCAATCCAAGGTTAAGGAGTCAGGATATTTAACCGATGAGCAGCAGCATGAGCTCTCTAAATTACTGAGTGATTACGCTGGCATATTTTCGGAAAAACCCGGAATAATTCAAGGCTACGTATGTGATACGCAGGTATATCCGCATCAGACGTTTTGTCATGCTTCGTATTCCGTACCGTGTGGTAACCGTGACGCTGTGTGGAAGGAAAATACTTTAGTAAGTATGAAATTTTATATTCATGTTCTAACATTCTGCGTGGTTTCTTTTTGTTCTATGTCGTGTCTCCCTACCACTTTCGCGCAACGACGCTCTGAGCGTGTTTTTTAGGGAATTGACTAGTTTGAACCTGGGACCTGTTGCTGGTAAGGAGATGCCAGACCACACATGACATGTAGAGTTCAGAAGAGTTCAGTGAGACTAGCGATGATATAACCAAATACTTAATGATTTCAGCGTCAGCTCCACTGCATTCCCTGTAAAAGAATCTTAATACTAACTAAATTTAGTGGAAGCGGTTCAAGGCTTTCCTATTTTTAGTTAGCTGGTAAAATAACGTCGAAAAAGCAGTAAAGTTTACCATTGGAAATTTTATTCTACTCACAAAATATTGTTTATAAATTGCACTATTTATAAAAGGTTCAAATGGTTCAAATGGCTCTGAGCACTATGCGACTTAACTTCTGAGGTCATCAGTCGCCTAGAACTTGGAACTAATTAAACCTAACTAACCTAAGGACATCACACACAACCATGCCCAAGGCAGGATTCGAACCTGCGACCGTAGCGGTCACGCGGTTCCAGACTGAAGCGCCTTTAACCGCACGGCCACACCGGCCGGCATTTGATAAAAGGAAATGTTTTAATACAGGATGATAAAAACCAATTGCGTTCAACAAAAATGTGAACGAATATTCCCTGAATGGGTTTCCAAGTTCTACAATGGATCTAAGGATGACCTATGCCATATCACATCTATAATCTAGGTTTAAATTAAGTTTCACAAAACAGAAAACTATCAAAATGGTCTACAGTGACCCTCAATTATCTTTAATTACTTATCTAACTTGTCGTAAATTACAGTGGCTGATGTGGCTTCTCAATAATTATACAACAGAAAAATCATCGCGTTTCAGATTTTAACTTACGTAGCAAATGTGAATACCATGAGCTTCAATTGACGATCGACACTAGTATTACGTAAAAAGGGGATGTAACAGATGAGACTTCTGCAGTTCTGAGTGAAGCCTTATGCGCTCAAAAATGCGGCATCGCGTGCGTTCATTACCTTGTCGGTGTTCGTCAGGGGACGCCGGCCGGCGCAGCTCCATGCATCTCGCCGTCTCGGAGGCAACTCTTTCCTGACTACTCCTTACTACAATTTACCGAAGTTGGTTTAAAAAAAAATATCTGGCTGTGTTTTCATCTGACCAATCAGGGTCTCAATGTTAACCTTAAGCTCCGCCTACAAAAATTCTGTCTATCCAATGAGAAACGTTATATTTTTCGTGGTGGGCAATGTTTTTAACGTTTGTAACGTAAGAGACGCGAAAAAGTCTCACGCTAAAACTTGCAGCTGGTGTGGCCCTTTTAGTGTTATCGTAAGATCTATACTGTTCTTCTGGAGGGCTCTATCTTTTAACATGGGCTGGGGGTGGTCCTGGTGGTTAGCTGGCGACGTGGGTGTCCGTCCCTTATCGTAGGGCCTTCTAGCTTAACACGGTTCTGCTCTCGGCTTCTGTTCTCGTTTCTCCCCTCGGAATTGCGTCTGTCTCACGGTGGGAAGGTATGACATGCATTTAGGCATTCTTGTGTTAGTCTGTGGTATTCCATTTGCTCACTCGTTACTCGTATTACTTTGGTTAATTTAATGTCACGATTTATTCGGAGCTATGTGACATACTACTGGATTTGCTTATCATGTCAGGGTTTTCATGGAAGGTGGTGGATTTACCTGACACCTTACAATGTGTCAATATCATTGATATTTTTGTAGTTTTAAAATAAGATATGGTGGTAATAAGACCTTCAGTCTGAAGGATGAACTTAATTTCGAAACAAAAAGAAATAGCAATGAATAATTGCATTGATGGTAGAATTAAGACAGTTGTCAGTTTTGTGTATATACTAATATAAGAATTTCTTGTGCATTTTTGTGAGTATCCAATTTTAGTAAATAAAATTTGATTTAATATTACATGATCAAGAACTTGACAGAGTACATGGGAAATAATAATGTGAAATAGTGACTAATAATTGACTTCTCGGTGTGTGAATAAACAAGCATATTATGATTACTTAAGAACACTATTGAGACCACATGATAGTTTGTTTCTTCCAGTAGTGGCCTTTAGCCATGTAATTGCATGCGTCCGAGCGGCACTATTGAGAACTAAAGAGAGCGTCTCATGTAGAGAAAGTAACTTCATGACACCAAGCTTAAGGTTGAGGTCTATCAGGAAATGAAGCGTTCGAAAACATGGATTGTATCCATGAAGTTGAGACCTGGTCTTAGAGCAAACGGTTCCTCACCTAAAATTTACAATAGTTAAGGGTGTGAATCTGTGATGCATGGCTCATAACACACATATAACTGCCTGAGGATCGGTAGTCTAGATGGCCCAAGGTCTACTTTCGGCACGAAAGGTTGAGGACAAAATCTTATAAATAACATCAAATCCTAATGTGGACAAAATGTTAATGTCATGACTTGTCAAACTGAAACTGTAATGTCAATCTTAACAGGATAAATAATGTTTCAATAGACAGTATATGTGAAACAATGTCAGTCGTAGAAGCATCAGCGTGTGCTATGTAAGAAAAGAAAAAAATACTAGCAACCGCATCAAGACTGTGTCAATGTGCAATTTTGTTTATCAGTTAACAATTTAAGGGGAGAAAGACTCTACAATTGTAGTTTGACGACTGACATAGTAATTTATTTTGTTCTGATATAAAAAAGTAGTTTTAAAAAGTTAATGTGTGAAGACTATAGCTGTGCAACAAAGATGACTTCACGAAATAATATGAATGGTAATATCGTGTGAAGCTAAATGTTTTACACGGGGAACTCGGTAGTAAGTGTGATCCAAAGTGAATCTACCTTTGGACACCAACCATAGTGACAAGGTAGAAAACACAGAGTGTGTTATACAACTGTGTACGTGCGTGTTGCGGACGACGGTACAGTGTTGGAGTTTATGTAAAGTGACTACAAAAGTTCACAGGACATTCTAAGAGTGCCAAACTTAGCTAGTCACGGAGAAATAAACTGTATAATTTTCTAATGAATTTGACAGAAAATACATCGCGTCCCGAAAACTGGACTAAAGGTTACTCGGAAACTTGAATACGTTACAGAACATTGAAACAAACTTTTGTGTTAGCAGAAGAGCCAACAGCGTGTTACGAGTGGAGGCCGAAACGCACGCGTTTTAGCTCACGCAGGCTGGCGTGAGGAGGGAAGAACTACACTGACGTGAGGTCTGGAACATGACAAGGAATGAGAATTCAGAAAGCGGACGTAATTAGTTTGATACATAACTTTAATCCATTAATGATAAACGTCGCTCTTGACGGTACGTGATTCACAATATTATCTGTTGAGAATACATTCTTGAAGATAGTAATTATAGTAACTGAATATGGCGCCTTGCTAGGTCGCAGCAAATGACGTAGCTGAAGGCTATGCTAAACTGTCGTCTCTGTAAATGAGAGCGTATGTAGACAGTGAACCATCGCTAGCAAAGTCGGCTGTACAACTGTGGCGAGTGCTAGGGTGTCTCTCTAGACTAGACCTGCCGTGTAGCGGCGCTCGGTCTGCAATCACTGATAGTGGCGACACGTGAGTCCGACGTGTACTAACGGACCGCGGCCGATTTAAAGGCTACCACCTAGCAAGTGTGGTGTCTGGCGGTGACACCACATTCCTCCCCCGCAAATCGGCGTACGGTTATGGTATAAGGCCTACGCCCGCCGTGGGGAGGACCCCATGTTGACGTATGCGACGAGGTGGGGAGCATAACAGGCGAGGCTGTGCCACCCTCACCCTGCCATTCGGACCGCGGGGAGCTAGGGAACGCCTGGAAACCCACTCCAGGGTGCACGCCAACATGCGGTGTATGCGCCCGTAGAGAGACAGGAGGGGCCGAAGGGTCGACCTCCATCGGGCCGGCGCACCCGACGGGCGAATACGACATATGGTTCGGAGCGGGCAAGAGTTCCACGTCGGAGAACAACTGGTCACGTGAAGCGATCGGTGGCACGTGACCCAGGGGGGCGCCCGGCGGCTGCAGCGACACGTCCACTGCGGGCGTCGCCGGCGGGAGAACAGGCGGCGGCGGCGGCGGCGGCGCGTCGCCATGGGGCAAAATGGAAGGCAGCGTCGGTAACACCTGGGGCTGAAGCGAGCCAGTAGATGGGTCCCCGGGGAGCTGACCGGACGGCAACGTCGCTGACAGCAGACGGCGAGCGGCAGATCCCGTGCGAAGACAGAGGCGCAGCTGATTTGAGATGCCGGCGCACCTCACCAGAGGCCCACAAAACCAGATACATAGCGCGTCCGAGGCAGAGAAGAATGCGCCCTTCGAGCCAACGCCGTGATAGTGGCGGTACCCTGTTAATAATATTCCTACATTAGTTATTTCTCTTTTATGCTGAGCCATTGCATTAATGTGTGTTTCTTTTTATATATGTCACGGCTCATATTTTATTTCATTACATTACACTAATAGTCACAAAACAAAGTTTTTATCTTATTACATTACACCGGCCTTTTCCTGGAATACCTCTTCTTCTTATGATTTTTAACAGTTTATCCACTATTACGAGTTAAAGATCATTGCAATAGTCTACTAGTCTTTCTCCTCTCTCATTCCTTCTACCGAGCCCATGTTTTCCAGTGACACTGTCCTCTCTTTCTTCCCTTATCTCAGCACTACAGCCAAGGGCACAGTGACATAGCGGTAAAGTATGTGCCTGGAAACCTATATGTCGCGGGATTGAATCCCGGATGGACCATGGGTACTGCAGTTCAGTGTTGTAACCTAGCGTTCACCTCTCAGCCACACGTGGTTCGGATTCTACGTTAAAGTGTAGTTATCCTCTCTCCAGGTAAATAACTGGCTTAGATTAGGGACACAGAAGTCGCCGAAGTGCTGTGCAACTGAAAGACACGCACCACGCCATTGAATCTTAGGAAATTATTATCCCTCATGGCAATTGAATCTCAATGTAGACAAGTGTAATGTGCTGCGAATACATAGAAAGATAGATCCCTTATCATTTAGCTACAATATAGCAGATCAGCAACTGGAAGCAGTTATTCCATAAATTATCTGGGAGTACGCATTAGAAGTGATTTAAAATGGAACGACCATATAAAGTTGATCGTCGGTAAAGCAGATGCCAGACTGAGATTCGTTGGAAGACTCCCAAGGAAATGCAATCCGAAAACAAAGGAAGTAGGTTACAGTACGCTTGTTCGCCCACTGCTTGAATACTGCTCAGCAGTGTGGGATCCGTACCAGATCGGGTTGATAGAGGAGATAGAGAAGATCCAACGGAGAGCAGCGCGCTTCGTTACAGGATCATTTAGTAATCGCGAAAGCGTTACGGAGATGATAGATAAACTCCAGTGAAAGACTCTGCAGGAGAGACACTCAGTAGCTCGGTACGGGCTTTTGTTAAAATTTCGAGAACATACCTTCACCTGGACTTCAGGAAGGCATTTGATACGGTTCCGCACTTACGTTTAGTGAAAAAAATACGAGCTTACGGAATATCGGACCAGGTTTGTGATTGGATTCAGGATTTCCTAGAAGAAAGAACACAACATGTCATTCTTAACGGTTCAAAATCTGCAGATGTAGAGGTAATTTCGGGAGTACCGCAAGGAAGCGTGATAGGACCTTTATTGTTTACAATATACATAAATGACTTAGTTGACAACATCGGTAGCTCCGTGAGGCTATTTGCAGATGACACGGTTGTCTACAAGAAAGTAGCAACATCAGAAGACTCGTACGTACTCCAGGAAGACCTGCAGAGGATTAATGCATGGTGCGACAGCTGGCAGCTTTCCCTAAACGTAGATAAATGTAATATAATGCGCATACATAGGGGCAGAAATCCATTCCAGTACGATTATGCCATAGGTGGTAAATCATTGGAAGCGGTAACGACCGTAAAATACTTAGGAGTTACTATCCGGAGCGATCTGAAGTGGAATGATCACATAAAACAAATAGTGGGAAAAGCAGGCGCCAGGTTGAGATTCATAGGAAGAATTCTAAGAAAATGTGACTCATCGACGAAAGAAGTAGCTTACAAAACGCTTGTTCGTCCGATTCTTGAGTATTGCTCATCAGTATGGGACCCTTACCAGGTTGGATTAATAGAAGAGATAGACATGATCCAGCGAAAAGCAGCGCGATTCGTCATGGGGGCATTTAGTCAGCGCGAGAGCGTTACGGAGATGCTGAACAAGCTCCAGTGGCGGACACTTCAAGAAAGGCGTTACGCAATACGGAGAGGTTTATTATCGAAATTACGAGAGAGCACATTCCGGGAAGAGATGGGCAACATATTACTACCGCCCACATATATCTCGCGTAATGATCACAACGAAAAGATCCGAGACATTAGAGCAAATACGGAGACTTACAAGCAGTCGTTCTTCCCACGCACAATTCGTGAATGGAACAGGGAAGGGGGGATCAGATAGTGGTACAATAAGTACCCTCCGCCACACACCGTAAGGTGGCTCGCGGAGTATAGATGTAGATGTAGATGTAGAAGAGTCAAGTAGTATATTGCTCCCTCCCACGTATATCTCGCGAAGAGACCATGAGGATAAAATCAGAGAGATTAGAACCCACACAGAGGCATACCGACAATCCTTCTTTCCACGAACAATACGAGACTGGAATAGAAGGGAGAACAGATAGAGGTACTCAGGGTAACCTACGCCGCACACCGTCAGGTGGCTTGCGGAGTATGGATGTAGATGTAGATTAAATTATCATCTCCTTTTACATCCTGAGTTACCTATTCAGTGCCGTCATAATTCTCTATCTCATCGTCTTCTGTTTGTGATGTTGGCATATATACCTCAATTAATTTTGTTAGCGTTGCTTTGCTGTCTATTCTGATGAGAATAATCCTGTCTCTGCATTGTTCAATGTAACTCATTCTTTCACCTATGTTCATAACAAATACTGCACTCATTATAAAAGCAAAACGGGAAACATTGATTACTAGTGAATATAAAATATGAGTTGAGTCTTGACATACGTAAGCAGTGGAAATGTGATGAGAGGAAGAATGTTAATCACTAATATCGATAAGAAAATGGTAATGGATCAAGTGTGTGAATGACGACAGTCAGAAATTGTTTTATAAGGTGTTTCAACTACATTTTCCTTAATCGCAAAGAGAATGTTCCAGAAAGCCACGAACTAGAGTGAAAATGTTACTGCAAAAGCAGCGGCGGGTGCAAATATGGACTGAAACTGATACGCTTGAAATCTAGTCTAATAAACAGAGTAGAGCGGTTCTAGGCGCTTCAGTCCGGAACCACGTTGCTGCTACGGTCGCAGGTTCGAATCTGCCTCGGGCATGGATGTGTGTGATGTCCTTAGTTAGGTTTCAGTAGTTCTAAGTCTAGGAGACTGATGACCTCACATGTTAAGTCCCATAGTGCTTAGTGCCATTTTTTTAATAAACAGAGGCTGTAATGAAGTACGTGGTAATCTGAGTAACTGAATGTAAACCGCCCGCTTTCTAGTATGTATAAATTAAAGTAAATGATAATCAATCAGTGGTTATTAACCATCTTCTGTTTCACAGACACACACACACACACACACACACACACACACACACACACACACACACGCCGAAATATATCGTTTCGGATTCCCTATAATGAAATTGTCGACCGATAAAATGCATTAAAGAATGTGGCGACTGGGGTGGAAGCTTTCAGCTGGCTTATTTCATAAAACTCTTGACTGGTGGCGGATTATACACACGTAGTCTGGTTGTCTGGTGTGGTAATCCAAACGCACTGTGATGTACTATTTTTGCTACCTGGAAGACTCCTAGTAAAGCAATAAAAGCTACTTAAATTCGCCAGTTGCTTTTCTTTACGATTGCGCGTGCACTTTTGCCTCCAGCAACTCACCCTCGTTGTACCCTTAGCGTTCACAGAGATGTTATCGCAGATATCAGAATGGCTGACTGATTGACCGGCAAGTGTGTTGCAGCATCCATTTAAGCTGCCTGCCACAGCATCGTGCTCATATCGAATAGTGGTTAGTATGAAGACCGATTCAAGATGTCCTGCAACAGCACGCAACGGAAGAACACCGTCAAATTGTTGTGCGTGGGCACTAGGCCTAAGGTCAACACAACGTCACGTCGCTCAGACCTGTACTGAATGCTGGAAGTACGGTTATGGAAGACGGTCACTGTCCATCGTTCAAATAAGAATGTAGGAAGTACTATTGGGACAAAAAGAAAAGGTTCAAATGGCTCTGAGCTCTATGGGAATTAACATCTGTGGTAATCAGTCCCCTAGAACTTAGAGCTACTTAAACCTAACTAACCTAAGGACATCACACACATCCACGCCCGAGGCAGGATTCGAACCTGCGACCGTAGCGGTCACGCGGTTCCATACTGAAGCGCCTAGAACCGCACGGCCACACCGGCCGGCTCTATTGGGACGGGAATAAAGGAGATACGATTGGTAGTAGCATATATCAATGGTGCAAGAAAAAAAAATATTAGTCTATTTTCTCGAGAGTATGGATACACAAAACTATAATTCTCTCCCTTGCTTATTGTTATAAACCGTATAACGAAACAAAGTTACTACGTTGTACTTAAGATTTCGTGGTATAAACAACATTTATATAGTTTAGTAAGAGCAGAAGCATCATATGTATGCAGATAAATAGTGCATATCTCGCAAAGTCGGTCACAGTTGCCGGGCTGCCTCCTCTATTCCTTTATAACCTAGGATTGTTGAAGTGACAAGTTGCTGGAACTTCATGTTGCTTTTAACAATTTTCTTTATTTATTTACTGTTCTTGACACAAATTTTACGACACAACTTCTCAAATATACGTAATGCACAACTTTCTTGAGGTAGACAGTGAACATGGTCGAACAGAGAGCAACATATACCAACTTCAGTAGCTACTAATCCACTTTGACGCGATATCAATGCTTTCAAATGCTATCTGAAGCACGTCAGACAGTATCTAACGCTTCTCTGATGCACTTGGCGCCAAAAATACATTATATATCATGCCTGCAGCTTCGAGTATCTTCTAGAACATGAAATAGTCTAAATATGCATGACTGTTTTAGTTGTAATTATTTTCCAAATTTAGTTCACATAACTTTTCTGAAAGTAACTGTTTACATGAAGATTTACATACCTAATCGTTAATAATAAAGGTTATAAATTTCTACAGTATCAGAAATAATATCTCGCTTTTATTGTATAATATTGATTTCATTATCGATGATAAAATTAGAAAAAAAATATAAGTGAATACAGATATTTTGTTTGCATGAAAACTGACGCAAAACAATACGATGTTTAGTGTAAATTTGTTTTTAGATCATTTAAGTTGACAACTATTATTGCTAATTTTCATGGTTTGAGATCGATATCACAAAATGGATCGATTTGAATAACAAAAATATATTATGAAAAAATATTTGTGTAAAAAAATATTTTCTGAGATACTTTCAGATGAGAAGTATATAATTATGTAAGAAAATGAATCCAAGTCTGACTGGAATTTATATGGATCGAAGATTTCGGTTGGCATGTGAAAGTTCCGAGGAAGCTAGGTCGATCCCACAATACAGATGACAATATTTAGGAGATGATAAATATCCCTTTGCCTTAACTATTCCTTTTTTTTCTAATTAGCAAATGACGACCAAATACTTTTATTTCTCTTCCTCAGTGAAGCAATTTTCATTAAAAAATTTCTTCCTCTACATGCAGCGAAACTCAATTAAGCTGTTCACCCCAAAATTTTCCGGAATAGTTTACGATATCCCACCACGATGAAATGTGGGAAAGTACTCACTAATTGACGTATGATTTTGTGCAGTACTGTAATAACTACAGAGACGTCAGTATTAACTTCGCGTTTTCAAATGGGATTGTAGTAATTTCTGCTGCTAGTGTCGTAGTTAAAACAGGCAAATTCAACTGCTTTTCACCCTTCAAAATCCGATTACTAGTTTCGGATAATTACATTATTCAGAAATTAGCGTTTATATGTCTCGAACGTAAATCTGGTTGCTGTCTTTTACAGAAGTTTTTGGTTTCATACCCCAATAAGGAAATACGTGACGGCATACAAGGAAGAAACAGTGTTACACTGCCGCATACCGGTATAGAGGTACACAGAGGAAATGTAGGTTCATTCTGTGTAGTTCATGTTTATCAAGTGCTCTCTAGTCTGAAAAAATGTCTTTCACACCCCGATAGAAAGTAGACACACTGCTTCTTCACAGAGAATCCAGAAGGAAAGCGAAGAGAACACTTGAATTGTAAGCACAAAGATGTCCCGACGGATGGTGTCCAACTAGAGTGATAATTCGGCAGATGTGCATAAAATTGTTATTGGTATGACACTGCACTACGACGCAGAAGGTAATGAGCAAGCCGGCTACGAGCGGAGCTACCGGAATAGATGTTCTGACAGCTGTTCCTCGTAATCCACTTGTTAGCTCCAGAGAAATTGCGAGTACCTCGGGAATAATTCAGCCCGGCGTTGTTCACATTCTGCTCGCAAACAACTCTCGTTCGTTTCGTGCGTCATACCACCAGCAGATTAACCAGCGGCACTGTCGCCCGGTTCTGATGCGAGATCAGGATAAAAGGGTCTGTCTTCAAAGAATTCCATTTATTAATTACGCTACCTTTACAAATCACGGAAAGCTGAATGCAAGCCATATTCATTGTCAAGCTCCTGAGCAACCGCACTGACTGAAGCAAATTGAACATGAGGGGCAGTGGAGCGTGAACATTCGGCGCGGGATTATTGGGGAGAATGTGACTGATCATTTCTCCATTGAAGAAGCCTTGTAAGAGATACTCTTAGTGCATTCCAATCCCAAAGAAAGCAGGTGTTGACAGATGTGAAAATTACGGAACTATCAGTTTAATAAGTCACGGATGCAAAATACTAACGCGAATTCTTTACAGACGAATGGAAAAACTAGTAGAAGCCGACATCGGAAAAGATCAGTTACGATTCCGTAGAAATATCGGAACACGTGAGGCAATACTGACCCTACGACTTACTTAGAAGCTAGATTAAGGAAAGGAAAACCTATGTTTCTAGCATTTGTAGACTTAGAGAAAGCTTTTGACAATGTTGACTGGAATACTCTCTTTCAATTATGAAGGAGACAGGGGTAAAATACAGTGAGCGAAAGGCTATTTACAATTTGCACAGAAACCAGATGGCAGTTATAAGAGTCGAGGGACGTGCAAGGGAAGCAGTGATTGGGAAGGGAGTGAGACAGGGTTGTAGCCTATCCCCGATGTTATTCAATCTGTATATTGAGCAAGCAGTAAAGGAAACAAAAGAAAAATTCGGAGTAGGAATTAAAATCCACGGAGAAGAAATAAAAACTTTGAGGTTCGCCGATGACATTGTAATTCTGTCAGAGACAGCAATGGACTTGGAAGAGCAGTTGAATGGAATGGACAGTGTATTGAAAGGAGGATATAAGATGAACATCAACAAAAGCAAAACGAGGATAATGGAATGTAGTCGAATTAAGTCGGGTGATGCTGAGGGAATTAGATTAGGAAATGAGACACTTAAAGTAGTAAAGGAGTTTTGCTATTTGGGGAGCAAAATAACTGATGATGGTCGAAGTAGAGAGGATATAAAATGTAGACTGGCAATGACAGGGAAAGAATTTCAGAAGAAGAGAAATTTGTTAACATCGAGTATAGATTTAAGTGTCAGGAAGTCGTTTCTGAAAGTGTTTGTATGGAGTGTAGCCATGTGTGGAAGTGAAACATGGACGATAAATATTTTGGACAAGAAGAGAATAGAATCTTTCGAAATGTGGTGCTACAGAAGAATGCTGAAGATTAGATGGGTAGATCACATAACTAATGAGGAAGTATTGAATAAGATGGGGGAGAAGAGAAGTTTGTGGCACAACTTGACTAGAAGAAGGGATCGGTTGGTAGAGATGTTCTGAGGCATCAAGGGATCACCAGTTTAGTATTGGAGGGCAGCGTGGAGGGTAAAAATCGTAGAGGGAGACCAAGAGATGAATTCAGAAAGATGTAAGTTGCAGTAGGTACTGGGAGATGAAGAAGCTTGCACAGGATAGAGTAGCATGGAGAGCTGCATCAAACCAGTCTCTGGACTTCAGACCACAAAAACAACAATGCATTATCGATGTGCTATCAGCTCTCATAGAGTAAGTAGCGTTACAAATAAGTAAATTTACATGGTACCAGCAAGATGGACAACAGACTGATTCTAACCTAACTTGATATTTCGTAAGACCTACTTCAGTTACACACAAGATTTGTTTCTAACAGCAACACAACACTGCTCACTGTTTGCTGATTCCGTAGATACGAAACAAGCCTTCTGAAACTGTATTTTCAGATCTGTAACAAATCCATATTTCGAAAGTTGTAGCCAGATAAATACATCAGTTTCCTCCCATAATCAGTAATCGATTAGTATATATCCCAGTGCCCGAATAACCACTAGCTTGTGAGTAGGAAAACATTCGCCCACTCCTCTCACCTGGTCGCTGGATAGTGAGTGATGACGTATCAGTTGACCCGCACATTCGTCTGATTTGACGCTACTGAATTTTTTCTCTGGCGTAAACTCAAAGATGAAACCTATGCACAAGACCTCATGACGCAAAAGGATTTAAAATACCATACTGGTGCAGCATGTGCTCTGATTTCTAATCTATCTCTTCGGCCTGGTCAGAAGTTCTTGCACCAGCGGCTGCGAAAGTGTGTTGCAATAGACGGTGGGCACTTCGAATACTTGATGACACAAGTGGGATTTTAGGGAAGTGTGTTGCGAATACATTCTTTGGTGATTTCCTTTTTGTTGCTGTTACTGATCTACTGTTACAATGTGAGTGCGTATCCCGATATTAAATTCATGACGCGAAGCTATTACTTAACATTACTTATAACTCAGTTCCTTGTTTTATATATCAATTCAGTTTTTGACGTGCACCTTTCTTTCAAGCCTCTGCGAGAAACAATGGCAGAACTGTTATCGCTGTTAGCTGGTGAATCATCCTTAGAAAGCTATGTCCTTTGCCTTCCAACTGGTATATTGGCATAACCACCTGTAGCTAAGTGTGATTAGCATTAAGTTTCAAATTAAACTTTTCTCTTCTATTGCGATAAGATGAAGCGCCCCATCACCATAACGCGTAGCTCAGTGTTACAACACGATCTTCTGTGAAAGACAGCAATTGGTTTCATGGTCAAAACTGATGAATCGTAAGTTTTAAATGTTGTACTTTCTCCGAAACTACTAACCAGATTTTGAAGAGTGAAACGTTGTTGAATTTGTCTATTTTAGAACTATGACACTAGCAGCAGAATCTGAAAAAGCGAAGTTGATTTTGCTTATTTTTTCATAGTTCCACACAACTTCTTCCTGTTTTCCCGATTGATCTGTGTTCAGTTTTTCAAGGCCTATCCACTGTGCCAACTTATAACTAAATCTGAGAGGGGTGCGATGGGGAGGTTCCCTTGTAAGTGTTCTGCCAACAAACCGTAGTCTTTGTTTCGTCTTCCCCACAATATTATCTATGTGGTCTTTCCAATTTAAGTTGCTCGTAATTGTAATTCCTAGGTATTTAGTCGAATTGACAGTCCTTAGATTTGTGCAATGTATCGTATACCCAAAACTTATCGGATTTCTTTTAGTACCCAGGTGGAAGATCTCGCACTTGTCTTTGTTTAGGTGCCAATTGTCACTTTCGCACCATACAGAAATTCTCTCTAGGTAATTTTGTAATTGGAATTGATCGTCTGATGATTTTTACTAGATGGTAAATTACAGCATAATCTGCAAACAGTCCAAGAGGGCTTCTCAGATTATCACCTAGACGATTTATGTAAATCAGGAACAGCAGAGCGCCTGTGACACTACCTTGCGGAACGTCAGATACACATCACTTCTGTTTTACTCGATGATTTACCGTCTATAACTACGAACTGTGACCTCTCTGAGAGGAAATCACGAATTCAGTCACACAACTGAGACGATACTCCGTATACACGCAATTTGATTAACAGTCGCTTGTGAGGAACTGTATCAAAAGCCTTCTGAAAATATTGGAATGTGGAATCGATCTGAGATCCCTTGTCGACAGCACTCATTACTTCATGGGAATAAACAGCTATCTGTGTTGCACAAGACCATTGTCTTCTGAATCCACGTTGGTTATGTATCAATAAGTCATTTTCTTCAAGGTGAGGTGGCTCTGAGGACTATGGGACTTAACATCTGAGGTCATCAGTCCCCTAGAACTTAGAGCTACTTAAACCTGACTAACCTAAGGACATCACACATATCCATGCCCGAGGCAGGTTCCAGACTGTAGCGCCTAGAACCGCTCGGCCACTTCGGCCGGCTGTTCGAGTACAGTATATGCTCCAAAATCCTGCTGCAAAGTGAGGTCAGTGATATGGGTCTGTAATTCAATGGCTTACTCCTATTTCCTTTCTTGAATATTGGTGTGACCTGTGCTACTTTCCAGTCGTTAGGAACAGACTTTTCGTCAAGTGGGCGGTTGTATATGATTGCTAAGAAAGACGCTATTGTGTCTGCATACTCTGAAAGGAACCTGATTGCTATACCATCTGGACCGGAAGACTTGCCTTTCTCAAATGATTTGAATTGTTTCGCAACACCTAAGATATCTACTTTTATGTTACTCATGCTAACAGCTGTTCTGGTTTCGAATTCTGGTATATGCTCATGCCCTACTCAGTGTGTACCCTGGTCTTGTACCCGTGTGTCTTATATTAAATTACTTGTCTTACTTTCGTCTACGTTGCTTCCTTTAAACGTTAGTAAGAGTCACCTTGTACATCATTTCATTTGCAGTTCTTCTATTTTTCAGTCAGAACGAGCTTCGTTAGTCGTTGAAGGCCCTCTTGACAGCGAACGCGTTTGATTCAACGCCTCACTGTGACCTTAAGATTTGTTTTGCACCTACGGGGATGAGGCAGCTTTACTTGGAATTCGTACACTAGTCACCAGATCTTTCCAGAATAAACGGTAAACGCAGGCTTACACCTTCTTTTGTCGATGTGGACCAAAAGCTGTCAGGAAATCTTTCCTTTAATTTATCTTCTGGTAAACCTTCCGGGATGTAAGGTCGTGGTCCATGAAACTCTTCAGCTCCTAACGTTTCGTCCAGAGCTGCGCTGGACATCTTCAGAGGGGTGTTTCTCCTCCGGTGAGTCTTGCCGACTGACAGGTCGGACGTCTGAGAGCGACTTATATATCGTAGAAAGTGGGCGTGGCCAGAGTTACACGTGATATGCAGAGATAATTTTTGTCAGAGATAAAACTTAACTATCGATCATAATCTCGTCACGGATAAAACTGTCTAGGAATTCTGTAGTGCTACTGTCCAAATATCACTAAGTTTCATGGTCTCTTCTTTCTGATTAAAATTATCCCTATGTTTATATATTTCAATTGCTTCTCTACAAAGCCGTGGGTAATAGTTCGTCGTCGTAGATAAAATTTTTGTTTCGGGTAACTTCACTTGATTTCCTGACTGAAAAGCGTGTTCTGCTACAGCCGATTTATCTGTTTTCCCTAGTCGGCAAAGACTTCTGTGTTCTTTTAACCGTGTATTTATGCTTTTTTTCGTTGTTCCAGTATAAACTTTACCACATGTACACGGAATTTTATATACGCCACTGGCTGATAGAGGAGCGCGTTTATCTTTTGCAGACCGGAGAACATGACAAATTTTCTTCGTTGGTCTAAAACCAGGTCTAATATCATGTTTACTTAAAATTTTTCCAATCTGATCCGTTACTTTCTTTATAAAAGGGAGAGAGACTGTATTCTTCCATCGTTTTTCGGGCTTGTCCTTAGGCTTTTTGTTGTTTGGGTGCAGAATTCTGCTTACTTCTTTCTTTGAGTAGCCATTTTTCTCAAAAGCGTGCTTCAGATGTTTTAATTCGGCGTCTAGATACTCCGGCGTGCAAATCCGTCTGGCTCTGTCAACGAGACTTTTAATCACACCTCTCTTTTGTTGTGGATGGTGGTTAGAGTTTTTATGTAAGTATCTGAAACAGCAGATTTTTAGAAAAATAACGCACACAGACAGATACTTACATAAAAACTCTAACCACTATCCACAACAAAAGAGAGGCGTTGATATACATCAACATGTCCAAAAGAACGGATACCATATTCATATAGATAAGGGTAACCGACGATCCACCTTTTTCTTCAGTGCTGGATGCACATGCATTGCCCGAGTTCTTACGGGACTCGGTAAGATTGTCTGCTGCGAGTAATCAGTGTAATCGGCAGAGGCACTACGAATGAAGTGTGTGGACATTACGTTGGGAATGTGGGTCTCACGGGGAGTGTGCAAGGGATAAATCTCTGCAGTTGCACTATCCTCTGTGCCCTCTGTGGCTCAGATGGATAGAGTGTGTGTCATGTAAGCAGGAGATCGCGGCTTCGAGTGTCGGTCGGGGCACAGTTTTCGACTCTCCCCGTTGATGTATATCAAAGCCTGTCGACAGCTTAGGGTCCTGATTTCATTATCATTTCATTCTAAGAGAGTTGCATTGTCACCGATGGTCAGAAAGAAGAGATACCATCTTCATTTGAATTGACTTGAAGTTTAAGATTTTTACACTGTCAAAAGATTGACAAATTTCAACTTGATACATCTACTAGTTGCTGAGGGGCTTTTTAGCAGTTGGACGGACCGACAAACAGACTGAGAGACGGACAACAGAGTGATGGTATTAGGGTTCTGTTTTACAATTTGAGACACGGAACTCTGAAAAGTGGATATTTGAAGAGAATGACATGTATTTAGCAGGCTGCAAGTGTCGATCTGTTAAGCTGAGAACGTCTTTTTTTCCATTCCCAAGGGTGAAGTTGAATCCTCTAATGCTCGACGATCAAACAAAAAAAAAAAAAAAAACCTCACTATGTAGTATTTGGGGCACAATGTTTTGTCTGAGGTGCAGCACAGAAACAGAACAAGTTTGATGAAAAATCATTGAAAGCTATGTTGGCTATGATGACAGTGGCTACAGAATATATCTTTCAGACAGGTTGTCAGTTACTGTCAGCCGAAATGTAAAATTCAAGTATGAAACATTACTACAACCACTGAAGAGTGATGTATCCAAGGTAGTTGACATCTCGAATATGAATGATTTTACACATGTGACATCATATAATGTGAATGGTAAATAAATCAGAGAAGAAAATACTACTGGGCCAGATTATCATGATCATGCTTAAGTGAATGAAGATGGAAATGACATCTATTTAATTGGAGCTGGAAGTACAGATGGATGTCGACTTTTGAGAAATAGAGAAATGGTTAGGCCAATAAGTTATCAATATGAACCTAAGGAACCAAAGGTGAGCATGCTGAGGAAACGTCCAAAAGACTATGATCAAGCAGTGAACACTTCAGATGCAGAAAACTGGAAAGCTGCAGTGGATGAAGAAATGCAGTCATATCAAAACTTTTACACCTGGAGACTGGTTGATTTACTTGCCGGAAGGAAAGCTATTATTAATCGAAGGACGTTCGCAACAAAATTGGATAACAACAATGAGATAATCCACTACAAGGCAAGATTATTTGCAAAAGGGTTAAGTGAGAGGCTAGGAGTTGATTCCTCCGAAACATTTAACCCTATTGGTATATCTTAAACAACGAGAACTTAGTTTGTGTTGCTGTCAACCGTATTGGAACGTTAAAGAATTGTATGTTAAAAAGGTCTACCTGAATGGTAAGCTGGAGGAAGAAATTTACATACAGTAGCCAAAAGGTCATGTGTACAGATTACTTTGAAGCTTGTATGAATTTAAACAGCAGCAAAACTCGAACCAAAGACCTCTCGTTCCGTAGCTGCTCACGCTAACCACGGGACCATGGCGCTCGTGAGCTCAGACTGTCCTTGATGTTGCCTATCTTCCGCATGGACTACTCAGTTTGTATATTTTGCTTTTTTTTTTTTTTCATAGTTCCACACAACTTCTTCCTGTTTTCTCGATTGATTTGTGTTCAGTTTTTCAAGGCCTATCCACTGTGCCAACTTATAACTAAATCTGAGGGGGGTGCGATGGGGAAGTTCCCTCGTGAGCACTGTGGCGCCCCGCACTCCAACCGCGTGCTGATATTGTCGACGCCGCAGAGCTGCCACTGCCACAGCTCTCGCAGTGGAGTTGAGACACGATGCGCGATGGCGTAGGTCCCCGTTGGTGAACGGGAGACAGAAATGCGAACTCGTACGATGGATGATTCTTCTGATTTAAGATTGAATGATTCATTGCCCGGATATGCAGTAGTTGTTAAATCTTATCTCATCCGCATAGTACACACCACCAATTGCGAGGAAGCATTGTAATTATCAGTCTTCTCGTACGTTGTTGGCTCGTTGCTATGGGGTTGTTGAACCTGGATGAAGCGAGATCCACAGATACTCTTTGATCACGTCTGAGTGAACCTACGCCGTGATGTAAAAAAAAAGTTCAAAAGTTCTCTTTTCAATTAATGAGGTATTTTGATAGTCAGATTAAATTGTCCCTGCTGAACAGTCGTTGGTTAACTTCTTCTTCTTAAGTTGCCAATCCTAAGATTGATTTGCAGCAGCTCTCCATTCAGTGCGATTGTCGGCCAGCCTCTTCAATTCCGTGAAACTTCCGCATCCTAGGTCCTGCATTATCTGGCTTATGTACTTTCTTCTAGGTCTGCCTCTTGCCCTTTTGCCCTCCGCAAGGCCTTCCGTTATAGTGTGGAGAAGACTTTCATGTCTCAGAATGTGTCCCATCCATATATCTCTCCTCTTCTTGGCCGTCTTCCAAAGAACTGGAACTTCCTCCACTCTCTGCAGGACTTCATTTGTCATCCTGGCCGTCCATGGAATTTTTAACATCCTTCGCAGACACCACATTTCGAATCCTTCAGTCCTTCTTCTTTCGTCCTCTCCAAGTGTCCAGGTTTCGCTGCCGTAGAGAAGCACACTCCCAACAAAGGTCTTTATTAACCGCTTCCTTAACGACAGACTTATCATATTTGATGTGAGGAGTCCTTTCCTTTTATAGAATGCGATCTTTGCCTGATTTATTCTACTTATTACATCTTTCCTACTACGACCATCTGATGTTATTCTGCTTCCCAAGTAGACAAAGTCTTGTATTTCTTTCAGCTTCTCTCCATTCAGCCTTACTCTTAACTATCATTGATTAAATAACTTAATAATGTAGTCCACGCTTGATATTTGACTTGGAACGAACAGTTTATTGTTCCTTGGCCACTAAATACTTTATAACTTTCACACCACACGCACACGCAATTGGTTGCCAAAGTCAGTTCTATTAAAATTAAGTTTCTTGACAACTATGACAACTTGACTCTTCACCGTAATTATATTATCTTCGTGAAGTCGTGTAATTGTATCCTACTCGAGACTAATTGAGTGTAGTCCTTTGATATACTATCCACTCTTCTTCTAGTTCCAACTATTTGAAAGTCAAGTCCAATATTCAGTAGTTTCGTCAATAAAGTTCAATTAACCCGTTATGCACGGATAAACGCGTCTATCAGTTCCTGTCTCTGCTTAGAAAATCAGTTTCCGAAGTTCGTGAATCACGTCACGCAAGAAACACTTCTAAACGCAAAACAATCTCGTCGCGTTCCGTACTCTCAATAACTAAGACAAGAATTGTTCTTGCACGTCTTTACAGGACGAGAGCCAGCAAGCGACTTCTTCTGTGAAAGAGTATTGTAGGCGCATTGAATTTCTTCGTTGCGCTTACAACTCTCTTCCGCATAAAAGTTATCTCTGACTAACA
Source organism: Schistocerca piceifrons (assembly GCF_021461385.2). Classification (NCBI taxonomy): domain Eukaryota; kingdom Metazoa; phylum Arthropoda; class Insecta; order Orthoptera; family Acrididae; genus Schistocerca; species Schistocerca piceifrons. The sequence goes on along the minus strand of NC_060143.1, from coordinate 345,209,811 downwards.
TCACCTTTGACTTAGCTTTCAAGATATTAATTGCAATTATCACTTGGATATTTGTCCATTAATTAAATCTGAGGTTTCTTCCTCCTCTTTTCATAACAAAAACTCTCAATGATGTATAATGATGCTGTTATGAAAACTTCTTGGTGTTAGCTTATCGCAAAGATGTCGTATTTGCCGAGTTAACTCTTCCCTACTTCATATTATGATATTCTGTCTTAATTGACTTTAAGGGGGTCGTTGGGGTGTTACAGCACGCAGGTGAAAAATTGACCATACGTTCAACAAGTACAGTTTTAATGAAGTATTGTACTATATAGTAACGTGGAAAAGTAAACTTCGAAAATGTGTTGCACAATCATCAATGTAAGCCGAATTTGTTGCTGCAAGAGAGGCATGTAAACCGTTAGTGTGTCTGGATCATGCATTGAAGGAAATTAAAATTATTGAATAAAATTCAATTCCGACATTACACACTGGTAAAGTACTGTTAATACATAAAAAGTACTGGTTTCTATGACCGCTGTAAACATACTGAAACACATTATCAGTATGTACGGCAGTTGGTAAGTGAGAAGATCAGTGTGGAATACGTTTCAGAACAATACCAGGCAGCAAACGTTTTTACTAACGGTTTACCAGTGAAAATGTTATCAAGAATGGAAACTTTGGTTGGAATGACTTTGAATTAGATCTTTGATGCGATAATGAGATATGAACATGATGAGAAAGTGTTGAAGATTATGTAAATTACAGTTTCATATTTTATTTTATATGTGTAACAATATTTGTGTTGCTGTGTAAGTTCTCTTTTTTTTTCTCAGATGCTAACGTGTGTGTGTGTGTGTGTGTGTGTGTGTGTGTGTGTGTGTGTGTGCGTGTGTTGCGAAGAGTAAGGTGTTTTTGATTTTAGAAAACTCAATAAATCTTCGTTTTATCAACATATTTGTTAGATCTTTTATATTCCTGACAACAACAAACGGCAAAGCCCGCATCTCGTGGTCGTGCGGTAGCGTTCTCGCTTCCCACGCCCGGGTTCCCGGGTTCGATTCCCGGCGGGGTCAGGGATTTTCTCTGCCTTGTGATGGCTGGGTGTTGTGTGCTGTCCTTAGGTTAGTTAGGTTTAAGTAGTTCTAAGTTCTAGGGGACTGATGACTAAAGATGTTAAGTCCCATAGTGCTCAGAGCCATTTGAACCATTTTTTTTGAACAACAAACGGCAAAAAGGAAAATATTGTGTGATATTATTACGAATTAACTATTTTCAGATTTTTTGTTAACTTCTCCTGTGAAACTTTGCTTCTTGCCAAATTTCACGAGTCTAGATCAGCGGGATATACCCTATAGGTTTTAATGAGTGAGTCTGCGAACATCAAAGCATGTGAGATAAATAGCCGTATCTTTTGACAGCACTGACTTAGAAGCTTAAATGGTGAATACCCGTGTGACATAAATAGCCGTATCTTTTGATTGCATTGACTCAGAAGCTTAAATGGTGTACACCGTGAAGGGACCATAGACCTTAGTATATTATATAAATTTCAACTTGGTACCTGTACACATTCATGAGATACAAGGCTCTTAACAGGCGAACTGGCAACTAAGTGATCCTGTAATTGTTACGTTTTCACCGATTGAGGCACGAAACCCAAAAAACGAATAAGCGTGTGCTCACAAGGACGTAGCACCGAAATCGTGAGAAAAGATTATCTGTAAAAGAGAAACGTTTTAATGTTTAATACAATTTACAGTGTTATGAAATTTTTTCTAAAAGAATTTGTCTGGAGTGCAGTCTTGTACGGAAGTGAAATTTGGACGATTAACAGGCTGAGGATTAAAGCTTTTGATATGTGATGCTGTAGAAGAATACCGAAGGTTATACAGGTAGGTTCAATAACTAATGAAGTTCTGAATCAAATCGACATAGTGGACTAAAGTATGGAAAAGTTTAAAAGGACACTCACAGAGGCAGCATCAAACAGCTGTTAACTGAGTAGTGTGGCAATCAGGAAATGCGGACTTGACGGCTATGGGACGTCTGCGTGGAATAAGACGGGTACGTAACATCTAAGGTACAGTACCATAAATATACAATGATAAAATTTCACAACTGAGAGCACAGACAAGCGTAACAAGATACAGAAAGCACAGACAAGGAGACAAGTCTGCCATACAAATATCTCTGAGCACTATGGGACTTAACATCTGAGGTCATCAGTCCCCTTGAACTTAGAACTACTTAAACCTAACTAACCTAAGGACATCACACACATCCATGCTCGAGGCAGGATTCGAACCTGCGACCGTAGCAATCGCTGACAGCGTAAATCACAGGATTCTGTAACAAAAACTGATGTTTTATGGAATTTATAGTACAGCTAAGAAATGGCTCACGTACTCGTAATACTTCATAAAACGAATACAAAAAGTTGTACTTATAAACTCATCATCTGTCAATAGAGTTTTTTTCTCAAAAGGGAGGGGGGTGGGGGGTTGGGGGCAAATCAGTAATGGATATCCACATGGTTCAATATTGTGTTCTCTGAGGTTACTAATATAGGTTAAAGATCTTCAATCCACATCAGACAGAATTACTTCTTTCTGCAAGATTACAGAAGCATTATAATTACTCAGTAGACATACACCCACAGTGCTAACTGTGGTGTCTCTCTCTCTCTTAATGATTTGTCATTCAAAGTGACCCTTGGAACATATTACTAGTTGGTGGCAGTAAATCTTAGACAAGATGTTATCATTCGATATCAAGTGTAGGTGTTATGTTCATGAGTAATCTACCTATCGCAAGCTTGAACAACGGGGAAATAAAAGTCGAAACACGCAGTAGGAAACGATTACCTGACGAATAGTATCTGTCAGACTACATGCACGTTCTGTGTAGCCTCCTGGCCTTTTCCACGAGGTATTTCACTACTTTCGTAGACCACAGGCTGTGCTGACACAACTGTGGTTCTCAACAACTATAGATCAGAATCTGTGGGAATTCTCTTTGGCAGGAGAGAAAGCTTCCACTAGTTTTGAACAGACCGTTTCCTGTGGATGACGCTCATCGCTCTTCTACACCGCCTACGCAGTTAAAAGAGAATTTGATAGCAAAAAAATTCCTATAAATTGCGATTTGTTTTGAACACAGCTTCCTGCCGTCTCGTAGATTTTTGTTGCCACGGAGAAATAATATTACTATAATATTTTGAGATATGTCTACACTACTCGACGTTGAAGATTCTGCTAGGATTCTTCACCTTCCCAGAAGCAACAGAGCTTTAAATGCTCTAGTTCTAAATATTCTTACATCACCATCCGCCAAGCATTCATATTAAATAATTCTCCACACAACGGTATATATATAAACTTCCGCCGCATTGACCACGTACCGAGGTGCGAAAATGATAAAAATAATAATAATAACAATAGTCATAAAGAATAAAATCTTGTAAGGTTTTTGTCGTATCCAAATTGTCAGGAGCCATCTGTTCGCATTACCCACCAGACAACGATTGACAGCACAGACAAGTAAATTAAAAAATTTAAAAAACTAAAAAATGCATTTGAGGCAACAGTGATACGAAGTATTTTTCCTCGCATCGACCACATCCCGTCCTCTCCTAATTTGGCAACATGAGTACACCAGATATTTGCAGGATGAAACAAATACCTCTAAAATCAGTTCTCAGAGTTCTGGTTTCGCTTATGGGCTGAGAAATGAATAAATACTATAAGGCATAAAAAAGTTTTCGTTCGAGGGCCGTGAAATCCAGAATCGGTATGGCGATCAGGCCAAGCCACCGTGAGCATTGCGTGAGTGTCGATACGCTAGTGCTCAGCACCATAACCCATTAGTACCAACATCACTTGATGAACGTTTTCGAAAAGAAAGTTCTGACACTCCCACACTGAAACTCGTAAGCAAAAACTTGAAATGAGCTGGGCGCGTCCGGAACAGCTGCGCGTGATCACTAGGAATAATCTCACTAGATCGACTTTTGCTGTCCTGACGCCGGCAATATCTCAATCCCAAAATCAGCGAAGATTGCGTCTCTCGTGCGCTCATCAGACGGAGATCTCAGTCCACTACTACAGCTAGGGTATGAAAATTCAGGCAGCTAGCTCACTACGGACTCGATCCGCAAAATACACTCACTAAATAATAAGTTAAAGCTGCCTCCTTCCACTCTCGAGGACACTATTCTTCCACCCAAGTCAGTCACCGCCTGGTGGGCATGGATAAGTCGGTCCCCAAAAATAACCTCCACTTAATCGGGGAACTATAAAAAATTAAATTCAAACTCTTTTCCCTCGCATAAAAAAATTAATATGAGCCTGTCTTATTCCAATGCTACACTCATGCTCGTAAATTAAGGATAATTGCAGAATGTGGTGCCACACAACGTGGCACTATATTAAACTGGCGCTAATAGCATAGGTACATAGGGAACACACACGATACAGATCTGTAAGTCCACGGTATTGGTGATGATTTGAGAAAACCGTCCCGAAACAACGCCACTGTTTCCTGCGCATATACCCCGACATCAGTATGGGATATGATCACCATGCACACGTACACAGGCCGCACAACGGGTTGGCATATTCTGGATCAACTGGTCGAGCAGTTGCTGGGGTATAGCCTCCCATTCTTGCACCAGTGTCTGTCGGAGCTCCTGAAGTGTCCTAGGGGTTTGAAGACGTGCAGCGATACGTCGGCCGAGAGCATCCCAGGCGTGCTCGATGGGGTTTAGGTCTGTAGAACAGGCAGGCCACGCCATTCGTCTGTCTTCTGTTTCAAGGTACTCCTCCACGATGGCAGCTCGGTGGGGCCGTGCGTTATCATCCGTCAGGAGGAAGGTGGGACCCACAGCACCCCTGAAAAGGCGGATATACTGGTGCAAAATGACGTCCTGATACACCTGACCTGTTATAGTTCCTCTGTCAAAGACATGCAGGGGTGTACGTGCACCAATAATAATCCCACCCCACACCCTCAAACCACTACCTCCATACAGGTCCCTTTTAAGGACATTAAGGGGTTGGTATCTGGTTCCTGGTTCACGCCAGATGAAAACCCGGCGAGAATCACTGTTCAGACTATACCTGGACTCGTCCGTGTACATAACTTGGGACCACTGTTCCAATGACCATGCACTGTGTTCTTGACACCAGGCTTTACCGGCCCTCCTGTGACCAGGTGTCAGTGGAATACACCTTGCAGGTCTCCGGGCGAATAAACGATGTCTGTTCAGTCGTCTGTAGACTGTGTGTCTGGAGACAACTGTTCCAGTGGCTGCGGTAAGGTCCCAAGCAAGGCTTCCTGCAGTACTCCGTGGCCGTCTGCGGACACTGATGGTGAGATATCGCTCTTATTGTGGTGTCGTACACTATGGACATCCCGGACTGCAGCGCCTGGACACGTTTCCTGTCTGCTGGAATCGTTGCCATAATCGTGAGATCACACTTTGTGGCACACGGAGGGCCCATGCTACGACCTGCTGTGTTTGACCAACCTCCAGTCGCCCTAGTATTCTACCGGTCATAACGTCATCAATATGTGTTCTTTGAGCCATTTTCTACACACTGTCACCATTAGCACGTCTGAAAATGTCTGCACACTTACTCGCAGCACCGTATTCTGAAATGCACCAACACACCTCTGCGTATGTGGACTGCTGCCAGCGCCACCGTGCGACGACTGCAGGTCAAATGCACCGCATGGTCATACCCCGAGGTGTTTTAAACCTGCAAACCGGCCACCAGAGCGTTGTTTCACCATGTATCAGCATTGTCCTTAATTTATGAGCATGAGTGTACTTCCAGGAATTACGCCCCTCACCTTTGATCCTTGCAAAGGGAGGTGTGCCAAGCTCTGTCTTCCTCGCGTCTTCAAATCACCGCCACACCGATACCTGCCACGAGATTTCCAGCACCTAAAACGCATGCAAGATGTACTTCCCTACTCGAAATCGTTCGCACGGGACTGATGACCGTAACATTCACTCCCGTAGTCTCCGGCAACCAACTCCTCCATCACCTCTTTTCTTGCAATAAACCGCAAGCTACACTTTCCTTCCATGGTCTTCTCCACTTCCATAGGTTGTTTTGTAGGGCGGGCAACCACAGCCAACCTTCGACATCTTTCAAAGAAAATTCCGCACTGGCTGTATCAATGATTTTTATTAAATTTGCGACCGGTTTCGCACCACTTATCGGTGCATCCTCAGGCAATCTGTACAAAAAATAATATAATAAGAGCTCATATAAACTATTCGATCCCCCAATTCTGGGGTATAATCTGAACTTTTAAACAACCAGTTTTTTTAATGAGGCAAGAAGGTATTCACACACGCTATTTATAACATGGTAACAATGAACATTGCCCTGTAGCCACTCCTCACCATTCACGTCAAGTACACCGCCATCTGGTGAAAGCGGTAGTCAAAATTCAAAAACCTTTTTAAAAAATTTTTTTTAAATGATGGGAGGGGCAATGACCTAGAAAATAAAAATAAAATACGATGCTGAGGCACTCTGAAAGGATAATTTTTTGGGCTAGATATGTGGAAGAAATAAAAACTTTGAGGTTCGCTGATGACATTGCAATTCTGTCAGAGACAGCAAAGGACTTGGAAGAGCAGTTGAACGGAGTGGACAGTGCCTTGAAAGGAGGATATAAGATGAACATCAACAAAAGCAAAACGAGGATAATGGAATGTAGTCGAATTAAGTCCGATGATGCTGAGAGAATTAGATTAGGAAATGAGACACTTAAAGTAGTAAAGGAGTTTTCCTATTTGGGGAGCAAAATAACTGATGATGGTCGAAGTAGAGAGAATATAAAATGTAGACTGGCAATGGCAAGGAAAGCCTTTCTGAAGAAGAGAAACTTGTTAACATCGAGTATAGATTTAAGTGTCAGGAAGTCGTTTCTGAAAGTATTTGTATGGAGTGTAGCCATGTATGGAAGTGAAACGTGGACGATAAATAGTTTGGACAAGAAGAGAATAGAAGCTTCGAAATGTGGTGCTACAGAAGAATGCTGAAGATTAGATGGGTAGATCACATAACTAATGAGGAGGTATTGAATAGAATTGGTGAGAAGAGAAATTTGTGGCACAACTTGACTAGAAGAATGGATCGGTTGGTAGGGCATATTCTGAGGCATCAAGGGTCACCAATTTGGTATTGGAGGGCAGCGTGGAGGGTAAAAATCGTAGAGGGAGACCAAGGGATGAGTACACTAAACAGATTCAGAAGGATGTAGGTTGCAGTAGGTACTGGGAGATGAAGCAACTTGCACAGGATAGAGTAGCATGGAGAGCTGCATCAAACCAGTAGTCTCTTGACTGAAGACCACAACAACAACAACAACATCTGGATGATATAATTTTGCTGTATAACGGTTCTTTCCAGGATTGTATTGATTTCCTAGGTGATCTAAACAATTTACTATGGAACAGAGCATTAATGGCACCCTTCCCTTCTTAGATCTATTGGTCAAAAACAGTGGCAACTCGGTTGCTTTTGACGTCACGATACGTAGATCGTCTAATCATCTATTGCAATTCAAAAAGGCCACATTCAGGGCTTTACTGCACAGGATGCATATGGTCCCATTATCTCAAGAAGCCAGGGATCGTTAATTTAAAGTAATGCAGTTTATCGCCTTTTCGAACGGATACGACGCGGATTTTGTTGGAAAGATGAACAGGGAGATATTACGGAGGAAAAACATGAAGCATAACACTGCTCGTACCCCACTCACATCCGGAACATTCACTTCCCTACAACCAGCTAGTAGTGGATTAGCTATTGGGCGTAAATTCCACATTTCAAGCAGAATCGGCAAATGCTTAAGTTCCAAGGGAATAAATCCGGTTTTTTATATTCCTCAAAACAATGGACAGAAGTTCAGGCACAAGGAGGCTGCAGCATGGAATAGTTCCAAGTCGTCGGTGGTATATAGTATCGCCTGTGATGATTGTGATGCGGAGTACTTAGGCCAGACAAGAAGTAGTTTTTAGACCCGCTTTAAGGAGCACATCAGCGACCCAGGCTCAAAATCGGCCGTAGGTGCGCATTTCCGGGAAACAGGTAAACATATCACCGGTATCCAGAACAACATGCGGGTGTTACACCTGGAAAATAAGGGCAACACCCTTAACGTTTTGAAAGAGGTTGAAATCTTCAAAGTTCTGAAGAAATCCCCTCGCTCCTCACTTAATGCCCAGACCGATCTGCGGCACAAGGGTCTTTTAGAAAATTTTCGTTACTTAAACATGAAGCCTTACCCCTATAGCTTACTTCTTAGTAGGTTCCGTCCTATATATTTTTATGCGTACTCCGGGCCTTACGCTGCCGAACCACCACATTTATTATGCTTATGGTTTTAACTAACTGCCGTGTTTTAAATTGGCCACTTAGTGTGGTATTAGAGTTTAAAAAAAAAGACTAGACATAAGGAATTGTTTATCAAATGTTCAGCAACCCCCACTCTTCACACCTTGTACGCATCATCCGGCCTCTGGCGATTCTCGCGCCACTGCGTGAGTGCTTTCCGGGTTTCGGCCAGTCTGTCAGGCCGTGTCCGCTGCATGCGGCTCCACTCAGTTTTGACGGTAAGTCCTGATATGTTTGCACGGCCTTAATGTTTGCGCTCTTCGTCGTTCGTGTTTAGCGGAGTTTTATCAGCATCGTATTTTATTTTTACTTTCTAGGTCATTGCTGCTCCCATCCTTTAAAAAAAATTTTAAAAAAGATTTTTAAATTTTGACTACCGCTTTCACCAGATGACGGTATATTGAACGTGAATGGTGGGGAGTGGCTACAGGGCAATGTTCAGCGTTACCATGTTATACATAGCGTATGTGAGTATTTTCTGGTCTCATTCAAAAAAACTGGTTGTTTAAAAGCTCAGTTTATATCTCAGAATTAGGGGGTCGAATAGTTTATATGACCTCTTATTATATTATTTTTTTGTACAGATTGCCTGAGGATGCACCGATAAGTGGTGCGAAACCGATTGCAGATTTAATAAAAATAATTTATACAGCCAGTGCGGAATTTTCCTTGAAAAAACTTCCATAGGTCTCGTATTGGACAACCATCATTGCTTTGCCCGTTGTGTCTCGTCCGGTGGACTATTAGGGGGCTTAGCCGACCTAATTTCATCACTGGATGGTGGATCAAAATGCCTGTAGTTCCCACGCGCTCAGCATGGAAACGGTCGTGGTTTCCGTAATTTTCTCTTTGCCACTTATGGCCGTTACCACCGTCACGCCTACCTTTTCGTTCGTCGCCGTTTCGATCTTTCCTGTTATTGTGGCCCGAGCTATTCGGATACGGCTGGTGACTGGAATTTCCAGTTCCGCTTCTGTGTGTGGACCCTTAGTGGTAATAACGCACTGAACGGAACTGCACTACAGGAGAGCGGCGCGGCGCGGCACGACGCGACCAAATATCATTGATGTAGAAAGGCACGGGACAGAACGCACTACGCGGCAGAGCAACTGCACGACGCAGCACTGCGAGGCAGTGCTGACCAGCTGGCCAACAATGACGCGCCATGTGGTGTCGCATAGTTCCGTTGTCGATAGTGCGATATAGCAAGTGTCGCGACACTACACGTCATTCCAGTCGTAACTCTTTTGACATGCGAAACGAAAGTTTCTTCAGCAAAATGGCTTGAGAAGAGGAAACGTTAACTGTATGCAACCCAAGCTGCAAAATGGTCGGGAATTAAAACACTGATTCAGGAAGTGTAGAATAAATTTCTTTTATTGCCTTCAGTGATCACAAAACAGTAGTAATATTGACAATATGACTCCGCCGCGAGTGGTCTAAGGCGCTGCTGTCATGGACAGTGCGGCTGGTCCCGGTGGAGGTTCGAGTCCTCCCTCGGGCATGGGTGTGTGTGTTTGTCCTTAGGATAATTTAGGTTAAGTAGTGTGTAGGCTTAGGGACTGATGACCTTAGCAGTTAAGTCCCATAAGACTTCACACACCGCTTGGTAGATATGGAGAGAGCCTTGGCGGAACACAGGATACTTGCTATTTGTCTGCATGTGGAGCATGGGACTAGATGTAGAGGTCATCACCTTCAGACAGTTGTTTGGAAGCGTTCTTCAATGCTTCAGATTTGTCCTATTTCCAAATGCTGCAGTGCCCTCAACATGTTTCTTCTTTTCATCAATAAGATAACAGTACCTCTTTTTATTTCTGTTACTTCACACATGTTGTGAACAGCACCATCCAGCGATGGTCAACACCAGAACAGTAATCATGTACATGACTGCAAAATGAGGAAACAATGCTCTTCAAACGAAACACCGAGACATCCGACATCCCATCACTGTGGAAGATGAGATTAACTGTATAGGTCATCACCTTCAGATAGCTGCTGGAAGTGCTATACAATGCTGCAAACTCTTCCGGTTTTCATATGTTGTAATGTCTGCCACGTTTCTTACACTAAAAAACATCGCCTCTGTGTTTTATTTCTACCAACCTGTGTGTCATGGTAGCTGTAGAGTTTACACCATGTGATGTTCAGTTTTCTGTGAGTGCCAATGGAGCAAAATGTGTTAATGTCGGCTTAGCACCTTACACAGGCCTCAAAGTCATTGTAGAAAAACAAAGTGTATGGCGGTGTACAAAACTGTAGTCTTACACTACTTGTATGTCCTATAGCCGAAAAAACAATGTATTAAATGCTTATGACGGAGCAACACATGTGACTGATAGTCTGCTGGATATGATCTTCCTTCAGTACAGTCAATAAAACTTTACACAGGTCTGTGCAAGCGACTTCGACTACTGGTCACTGGCTCCAGTGGAGCCATATACACTCCTGGAAATGGAAAAAAGAACACATTGACACCGGTGTGTCAGACCCACCATACTTGCTCCGGACACTGCGAGAGGGCTGTACAAGCAATGATCACACGCACGGCACAGCGGACACACCAGGAACCGCGGTGTTGGCCGTCGAATGGCGCTAGCTGCGCAGCATTTGTGCACCACCGCCGTCAGTGTCAGCCAGTTTGCCGTGGCATGCGGAGCTCCATCGCAGTCTTTAACACTGATAGCATGCCGCAACAGCGTGGACGTGAACCGTATGTGCAGTTGACGGACTTTGAGCGAGGGCGTATAGTGGGCATGCGGGAGGCCGGGTGGACGTACCGCCGAATTGCTCAACACGTGGGGCGTGAGGTCTCCACAGTACATCGATGTTGTCGCCAGTGGTCGGCGGAAGGTGCACGTGCCCGTCGACCTGGGACCGGACCGCAGCGACGCACGGATGCTCGCCAAGACCGTAGGATCCTACGCAGTGCCGTAGGGGACCGCACCGCCACTTCCCAGCAAATTAGGGACACTGTTGCTCCTGGGGTATCGGCGAGGACCATTCGCAACCGTCTCCATGAAGCTGGGCTACGGTCCCGCACACCGTTAGGCCGTCTTCCGCTCACACCCCAACATCGTGCAGCCCGCCTCCAGTGGTGTCGCGACAGGCGTGAATGGAGTGACGAATGGAGACGTGTCGTCTTCAGCGATGAGAGTCGCTTCTGCCTTGGTGCCAATGATGGTCGTATGCGTGTTTGCCGCCGTGCGGGTGAGCGCCACAATCAGGACTGCATACGACCGAGGCACACAGGGCCAACACCCGGCATCATGGTGTGGGGAGCGATCTCCTACACTGGCCGTACACCACTGGTGATCGTCGAGGGGACACTGAATAGTGCACGGTACATCCAAACCGTCATCGAACCCATCGTTCTACCATTCCTAGACCGGCAAGGGAACTTGCTGTTCCAACAGGACAATGCACGTCCGCATGTATCCCGTGCCACCCAACGTGCTCTAGAAGGTGTAAGTCAACTACCCTGGCCAGCAAGATCTCCGGATCTGTCCCCCATTGAGCATGTTTGGGACTGGATGAAGCGTCGTCTCACGCGGTCTGCACGTCCAGCACGAACGCTGGTCCAACTGAGGCGCCAGGTGGAAATGGCATGGCAAGCCGTTCCACAGGACTACATCCAGCATCTCTACGATCGTCTCCATGGGAGAATAGCAGCCTGCATTGCTGCGAAAGGTGGATATACACTGTACTAGTACCGACATTGTGCATGCTCTGTTGCCTGTGTCTATGTGCCTGTGGTTCTGTCAGTGTGATCATGTGATGTATCTGACCCCAGGAATGTGTCAATAAAGTTTCCCCTTCCTGGGACAATGAATTCACGGTGTTCTTATTTCAATTTCCAGGAGTGTATGTATATGTAATACACCCGATGTCAACATGCAGACGATATTTGTTTTTCGATGTATCAGAAGAGAGAGACAGGGTAAAATCTTATAAGAGGTTCTGTTACTAGGGGTAGTACAACTGGTTAAAGTTTTGGTGCAGATAATTCTCTCAAAACCACACCCATTTTACTCATCAAACTAACAGAAATCGGCTGTATCTCTCCTCGTGGGATCATGACTCATTTTATTATTATCGTCACAATTGTGTGTTTACAAATAGGTGCTAGCGCAAGTCCTAAGTTATACTTAATAACCTCTAATTATAAAGTAGACATCGCTTGCATTATAGCTCATTGTGGAACCTAGAAATGATAGGGTTTTTCCTGACATGTAAGTAGATTGCATGGAGCAGGCTGTGATGATCAAATTGCTTACAAAACTAGAATGCAAGAATCTGCTATATGATAGATACTTTACAGACATGTCAGTAGAGATGTGTTATGAATCGAAAATGTCAAATGTAAGCACGCAGACGGTATTTGACTTCACTGTCTCAGAAGAGAGACACACAGTGTAATCTCACAGGAGGTTCTATTACAAGACCGGCTCTCACAATTTGTTTCATAAGCGCCAGTCTGATATAGCATCATATTGGTAAAACGGGACCTGCCATAATGTACAAGCCGGCCGAAGTGGCCGTGAGGTTAAAGGCGCTGCAGTCTGGAACCGCAGGACCGCTACGGTCGCAGGTTCGAATCCTGCCTCGGGCATGGATGTTTGTGATGTCCTTAGGTTAGTTAGGTTTAACTAGTTCTAAGTTCTAGGGGACTAATGACCTCAGCAGTTGAGTCCCATAGTGCTCAGAGCCATTTGAACCATAATGTACAAAACAGCAACATCCTCATGAATTATATCTTGTTGTTGTCGAATGCAAAATGATTTTGTTTTCTCCAACATGTGACCAAATGGCGCATAGTATTGCGTTCTCTAATGTTATTTCACATGTCTGAGATGTTTGTAGTAGACACGTGCATCACAGTTTATTTACTGACACAGATTGGAAAGCGAGAGACGCTGTCAGGTAGTGTAATTTGTCCATCAAGCTGAAAGAAACTGCTTAACATCGATGTTTTTTCTTTGAAGTTTAAATTTTCACTTTTTCTTTACTTTGATGACAGTTTCGAAATAACGAGAACATTCTGCGGCGATCGGTAATTTTCACAGCAAAGTAGTGGAAGTTTTTGCTCCATTTTTATGCAGGGTATGTATAGGCCTCTGCAGTCTGATCATTTGTAATCAGTGGCGGTGCACTTCACTGGATGACACTCAATAATGAGATGTCAATTGTATCTAGCAGTCGAACGTAAAAACTGCACCAATTTAGATCATAAAAATAAAATAAAACGGGCAGCCCTATATTCAGGGTAAGAGGACATTTATAATTGTCACAACTGGTTTTTTTTTTCTTTTTAATAGATGCTCGCTTATAGGAGGTGCATTGACGTTAAATACAAGTGTCACAGTGAATTGCTTTCCCCTGTCAGAGCAGCGTGCGTTTGCTGGCGGAGCTACTAGCGGGATGATGGGCGTGTCTGTGGGAGGCTGCAGCTGCCCTTTTAAACAAACAACCTGCAGTCAGGATAGCCTTTATTTATCTCGCTTTCGTTCTGAGGCATTGTACTCTATTGTATGCATAGCTGTTGTCGGCGTCGATAGCGCTGATCGCCCAGCCAAGTGCTCATCGGAAACGCATTGTACTGAAAACTCCACAACCAGATCTGTCTTTGGGCAGTGAGCTTCCCGGGGGGTCCATTCTTTCCAAGAAACACAGTTTGCAAGAAGTGTCCTCTTATTGTCTTTTGTCTATCTGTGACTGATTTCTGCAGACTGGAGACAGTATATCAGTGTCACCAGAGGAATCTCTTTGTGGACCGTCAGCGACAAGATAGAACAGGCCTCTATCCGTATGTACTGTGAGGAAAGGGTGGAATGAGTGGTTGTAGGGCGAGGCGGTGGGTAAGACTGCCTACAAGTTGGTTAGTTCATGAGCGTCCATCACGGAGGACACAGTTGCAGCTACCAACCCCTCAGCAATCTTTTTGGACGGCATCTTTTCCCAGTACATGTGTTGCATTTTGACGAGTTGTTTATGAGTGCTGTTTTTTTTTCACAACAATTTCGATGTGTAATTAGAGCAGTGAAGCATTTTTCATCAGCTGTGGTAGCCTGTATTGGCTTTGATTACCTGGGCTGCAGGGTAATTGTTGAGCAGCAGCCTGTAGCGAACTCTGACGTCAAACAGATACAGTCTCAGCTGTATGTTTACAGGTAACATACTTATGAAACTCCTTTCTGTCCAACACCAGCATCTTATCAGTTGAACATATTTCCTCCCAGGAAAAAAAAAGATAGCACCTTCCACTCCAGTCTTTTTCCTGCAAGCATTTAGGTGAAGGGTAGAGGTTGAGTACGTTTGCCACTAGTTTCGAGTCGTATTGTGAAATTTTTTCCCAGCAAAATAACACCAGTTGCATGGCATCGTCATTTTTTGATCTATATTGCGATTTTAGATACTCTTTATGCAGCACTATTCTTGTAGTTGTGTATTTATGACCGATATTTATAATTACGTAATTAGGACCGATCGCTACTTCAGTTTCCACTAACCTAACCTTCCTGGACTATTTCCATGTGTAGAGGGGGGGGGGGGGGGGGGTGGGTGGGAGGGTTCAGTTGGGTTTTCTGCCCAGAAGGACCAGGATATGTTCCAGAAAGGGTACAGCCATTTTTAATTTCCCACCAATAGCAGGGTGGCGGGTAGGGTGGGATGTCAGACAGCCCTGGGACAATCCTGCCAAAATTCGAAATTCGCATCAAAATTCGAAATTCACACCAATAGTGTAAGTGGAGGAGATGGAGGGGAGACGGAGGAGGAGGGAGTGGGAACCCTCTTATAGGCTGAGGAGGACACGTGACGTGACTCGGGGCTTGGGTAGGGGGTGGGGGTGGGCGTGGTTGGGGGTAATTAATGAATCAATGTAATTAATTTGCTTATCAATTTTAAATGAAAATTGTGCTCATGCTACCATCTCCCTTATTCTTTAGCAGTGGTGTTTGACATGTGAAATGACGCTCCAGGCTGCTTTTAACTCCAGGAACAAAAGACAGTCTATGCCACACTCAACATCTGTCAAGCAAATGTATACACAGGGATTGCAGTATCTCACAAACACCTGTCACTAACTTAGAATCAGCGTAATTATGAAACTAAGTACTTGATTTATGTCCAAGGTGAGGCTCGGGAATAGAGTACATTGCATAAATCTTCGTTCGTATAGAGGGGGACGCCGAAACAGATTTCCCATCGATGGGCATGTGTCATCACACATGCGTTGGGAGTCCTCTGCTGACTGTGGTATGGAGAGGTTTGCTGTTAACGATCACAGGTAGGTAGTGCTCTAAGTCACACACAGAACACGTAGTTGTATACGAGATGAACGCAGGTTATACCACACAAGTGATACACTCCGAGAGAACAACTGGAAAATCTGTTAAATGTGTGAGAAACGACCTGCAGAAACATGTCCTTCTCTGCAGAATGCATCATAATGCATCATCAGTCTATCGTCAATCCATATCTCGTTACAACCCCGTCATAATCGAGCACTCCATCCACACTCTACGAGTATCATTCTCCAACGCAGATCCATGTCAATTTAGAGGCAGGAAAGCATCAAAGACAGCAGTCAACCTATATGTATCTCTGTTACCTCAATAGAAATACAGCAGAATTTGTTTTAAAATGCAGAACCTGTTCTGTAAGGTATTTGTTAGCTGACACCGCATGGTTGTTGTTGGTGGAGAGTACAGAGGAGCGCATTGTAAATACTGTTTGTTAAGGTTTAAAGCACCTAAACAGCCCTGCATAGGGTCAAACGCGTGATCTATTCTGTAGTTGCATACTGCAGCTCCCCAGATGGTAATATAACGATCTTTAGCTAAGGCCACTTTATAAAAATCTATAAGGTAGTTGCAATAAATCTGGCGTCACACCTGCGCCTGTGATTCGACATGTATAAAACTATTGCCCTACATTTGGTGATCATTCACGTTAAACATACTATTCCAGCGGTCTTACCACTGTCGATAAAAATGACTGTTTCCCTGTACCCCGATTCTTCCATGTCATCTTTTTCTCGTAATTCTCCTTCTGCCACGTACTCGTACCGAAGAATTTTCCTGCACTAAACAGAAGACATACAAGTAGTCCCTAATGCACCCGCAATTTCACCGCATTTATACGTATTTACCGTCAATTTTCGTAATTTTATCGAATTTATGCCACTTCTGACGATGCGATCATGACATCACTTCTCGCTAGGTATTCTGAAACTGCTCGTAAATGTGGTACAGTTGTCAACACTTAACACAAATGCACTATTTTTCTGGTCGGACGGTATAGTATAGCTCTGTACTCGAATGCATCCAGCCACTTCCAACCAAGCATTATGCACTTGCAGAACTGATAAGCATTTGTTCGTTTGCACATGAACGTCTCCTGATTTTCGTCCCATCCGGATAATTTCTTCGCTAAGTCACCGTAAATGGGGAGTTCTAACTCGTGCGGTGGTCTAAAGAATGAAGCAACTGAATAACAGGTCTGGCAACATAGGGCGCGAGCTAATACGAGATAAGCCAGCAAGGAAGTGGCAAGTAACGGTGGGTTGTAGAACAGAGATAACTTGCGTCTATCGCGCAAGGCCACTGTGTTGAGCGCGTGACTGTTCTGAAAGATGAAGGAAAGATAAAATGTATCACTTAGTTCTGAAAACTGGTCTTCGCCATAAGTATGTATTTACGCAAGTAGCAGAGAAACATTCGATGGCGTCATTACGAGACGGAAAGTAGATTAGATAGCGAGAATCCTGAGACAAACAAGTATTCCAGGCAAGCGAGATAAGTGCTGCGGAGAAACTACAGCTGCCTTGAAAAGAGAGCGGAGAAGTAAAACACGTTCCACAACGTAGTAAATAACTGCGCTTTGAAGAAGCAGGACATATTTTTTTGTGTCATCAATCATTAGTTGGTTATATTCCAGTCTCTGCCTTCCCCTACAGTTTTCACCGTCTACAGTCCCCGCAGGTACCATGGAAGAAGATATTCCTGGTATCTCAGCACAAGTCCAGTCATCCTGTGCCTTCTTCCTGTCAATGTTTTCCACTTGTTCCTTTCCTCGTCAATTCTGCGGAGAACCTCCTCGTTTCTTATCTTATCAGCCTTTCTAACGTTCAAATTTCTAAATTAACCACGTATTAAACGCTCCGATGCGCTTCTTTTCCGGTTTCCCCACAGTCTATGGTTCAATATGTTACACTGCGCTGCAAACATACATTCTCAGCAAATTTCGGTCCCAAATTAACGCCAATGTTTGAAACTAGCACACCTCTTTGGCCAGGAATGCCAACTTTGTCTGTGCTATTATGTTTTTACGTCCTTACTTCGCACGTTATATGTGATTTTGTTTCTAAGGTGGCAGAATTCCGTCGCCTCATCCACCTCCTGATCCCCAACGTTGAAGCTAAGTTTATCGCTAATCCCCATTCTTGCTATTCTTCATTACTTTTTTCTTTCTCCATTTAACTTTCAGTCCATATTCAATAGGTCCTGTAATTCTTCCTCAGTTTGCTGAGGATAGTAATGTCATCAGCGGATCTTGATATCCTTCCACCCTGAATTATAATCCCACTCTAGAAGCTTTATTTTAACTTCATCATTGCTTCTTCGATGTACAGAGTAAACAGTTGGGACGATAGCCTTATATACTTTCTAGTCCAAGCACTTCGTTCTTGGTCAAGTTACCTTCCATTGGAAAGTGGGCGCACTCAGCGACTGTTATGTGATTTATAAATTATAGAGCGCAGCAGTCAGTCGTCCTTTTTGTAGGTTTTATTGCGCAAATCCAGATTTCGGATAGTGATTAGCCATTATCAATGCTAAAAATACATGGGCGGATGATACAATAAAATGCTACAACTCATGACGTAACCTCTATGGCTAATATATTAGATTACATACCAACATTTTCTAATCTCGATGTATATTAGTTCCCTGTTGTTCGGGCGTCAGTCAGTTCTTTGAATACTACTGAATAAAAGAGGTAGGCTGTGTGGTGGACACATCGATTGATTGTATTGTGCCCTCTATAGGATCTACGTATATAGCATTTAATTATCATCATCATTATCATCATCATTTAAGACTGATTATGCCTTTCAGCGTTCAGCCTGGAGCATAGTCCCCCTTATAAAATTCCTCCATGATCCCCTATTCAGTCCCTCTTCTGATATTAAGCCTATTACTTCAAAATCATTCTTAACCGAATCCAGGTACCTTCTCCTTGGCCTACCCCGACTCCTCCTACCCTCTACTGCTGAACCCATGAGTCTCTTGGGTAACCTTGCTTCTCCCATGCGTGTAACATGAACACACCATCTAAGCCTGTTCGCCCTGACTGCTACATCTATAGAGTTCATTCCCAGTTTTTCTTTGATTTCCTCATTGTGGACCCCCTCCTGCCATTGTTCCCAACTACTAGTACCTGCAATCATCCTAGCTACTTTCATATCCGTCACCTCAACCTTATTGATAAGGTAACCTGAATCCACCCAGCTTTCGCTTCCATACAACAAAGTTGGTCGAAAGATTGAACGGTGCACAGATAACTTAGTCTTGGTACTGACTTCGTTCTTGCAGAAGAGAGTAGATCGTAGCTGAGTGCTCAATGCATTAGCTTTGCTACACCTCGCTTCCAGTTCTTTCACTATGTTGCCATCCTGTGAGCATATGTATCCTAAGTACTTGAAACCGTCCATGAGTTCTAACTTTGTTCCTCCTATTTGGCACTCAATCCGTTTATATCTCTTTCCCACTGACATTTCTTTCGTTTTGGAGATGCTAATCTTCATACCATAGTCCTTACATTTCTGATCTAGCTCTGAAATATTACTTTGCAAACTTTCAATCGAATCTGCCATCACAACTAAGTCATCCGCATATGCGAGACTGTTTATTTTGTATTCACATATCTTAATCTCACCCAGCCAGTCTATTGCTTTCAACATATGATCCATAAATAATATGAACAACAGTGGAGACAGGTTGCAGTCTTGTCTTACCCTTGAAACTACTCTGAACCATGAACTCAATTTACTGTCAACTCCAACTGCTGCCTGACTATCTATGTAAAGACCTTTAATTGCCTGCAGACGTTTGCCTCCTATTCCATAATCTCATAGAACAGACAATAACTTGCTCCTAGGAACCCGGTCATATGCCTTTTCTAGATCTATAAAGCATGATACAATTCCCTGTTCCACTCGTAACACCTCTCCATTATTTGCCGTAAGCTAAAGATCTGGTCCTGACAACCTCTACGAGGCCTAAACCCACACTGATTTTCATCCAATTTGTCCTCAACTAATACTCGCACTTTTCTTTCAACAATACCTGAGAAAATGTTACCCACAACGCTGATTAAAGAGATACCTCTGTAGTTGTTACAATCTTTTCTGTTTCCATGTTTAGAGATTGGTGTGATTACTGCTTTCGTCCAGTCTGATGGAACCTGTCCCGACTCCCACGCCATTTCAGTTATCCTGTGTAGCCATTTAAATCCTGACATTCCACTGTATTTGATGAGTTCCGACTTAATTTCATCCACCCCAGCCGCTTTATTGCACTGCAGTCTATTGACCATTTTCTCCACTTCCTCAAATGTGGCCCTATTTCCATCATCATTCCTATCGAATTGTACATCGAAATCTGAAACGTTACTGATCGTATTTTCACCTACATTGAGCAATTCTTCAAAATATTCCCTCCACCTGCCCAAGACATCAACAAGATTCACCATCAGTTTTCCTGACATGTCCAAAATACTTGTCATTTCCTTCTTACCTCCCTTTCGAAGACTGCTAATTACACTCCAGAATGGTTTTCCAGCAGCTTGACCCAAAGTCTCCAAACTGTTTCCAAAGTCTTCCCAAGATTTCTTCTTGGAAGCTCCAATTATCTGTTTGGCTTTGTTTCTTTCTTCAACATAACATTCTCAGTCTACCTGAGTTCTAGTATGTAGCCATTTTTGATATGCCTTCTTTTTCCTTTTACAGGCTACCTTGACTGTGTCATTCCACCAAGTTGTTTGCTTCATCCTACCTTTACACACTACTGTTCCAAGACATTCTTTAGTCACTTCTAGTACTGTGTCCCTGTACCTTGTCCATTCCTTTTCCAATAACTGTAATTGACTGCATTCAACTAACTGGTACCTTTCTGAGATCACTGTTATGTACTTACGCCTGATTTCCTTATCGTGAGGTTTCTCCACTCTTATCCTCCTACATATGGACCTGACCTCCTGCACTTTTGGCCTCACAATACCAATTTCACTGTAGATTAAATAGTGATCACTGTCATCAAAGAATCCGCTGACTACACGTGTGTCCCTCACAGCTTTCCTGAATTCCTGATCTGTTATTATACATTCAGTGACAGATCTGGTTCCCCTGCCTTCCCAAGTATACCGGTGAATGTTCTTATGTTTAAAAAAGGAGTTTGTGATTACTAAGCTCATACTGGTACAGAAATCAAAGAGTTGTTTCCCGTTCCTGTTGGCCTCCATATCCTCTCCAAATTAACCCATAACATTTTCATACCCTTCTGTTCGATTTCCAATCCTGGCATTAAAATCACCCATGAGCAGAACACTGTCCTTGTCCTTTACTCTAACAACTACATCACTGAGTGCATCATAAAAACTATCCATCTTATCTTGATCTCTCCCTTCACAATGCGAATATTGTTGTGGACTGGCAAGACAGCCAATCCACTATGAGGAAGCCGAAAGGCACGCGTTTAAGCTCACGCAGGCTGGCGTGAGGTCTGGAACAGTTAAAGGAGTTGAGTCTAGTAAAAAAAAAGTACGGAGCTTCTGGAATACTTAACTTTAATCCATAATTGGTGAACATCGCTCTTGACGGTACATGTTTTATAGCATCAATAGTGACTGGTAATGGCGCCTTGCTAGGTCGTAGCAAATGACGTAGCTGAAGGCT
This sequence comes from Schistocerca piceifrons, assembly GCF_021461385.2. Classification (NCBI taxonomy): domain Eukaryota; kingdom Metazoa; phylum Arthropoda; class Insecta; order Orthoptera; family Acrididae; genus Schistocerca; species Schistocerca piceifrons. The sequence goes on along the minus strand of NC_060143.1, from coordinate 345,188,451 downwards.
ATGCTAACTATCGTCTCGGCAAATGAGAGCGTAATTTGTCAGTGAACCATCGCTAGCAAAGTCGGCTGTACAACTAGGGCGAGTGCTAGGAAGTGTCTCTAGACCTGCCGTGTGGCAGCGCTCGGTCTGCAATCACTGATAGTGGCGACACGCGGGTCCGACGTATACTACCGGACCGCGGCCGATTTAAAGGCTACCACCTAGCAAGCGTGGTGTCTGGCGGTGACACCACAAATATACTGGCACAATCCTAATTTTCTTGCTAGACACTCTCAAATCTATCCACATCAGTCGTTCGTTTACATACCTTATTGCAACTACGCTGGGTTCCATTTCTTTCCTGATGTAAAGCCCTACATCCCATTGTGCTATTCCTACTTTGACTCCTCACAAGTAGACCTTGTATTCTCCCACTTCCTCTTCTTTCTCACCCCTTACCCGAATGTCACTAACAGCTAAAACTTCCAACCCCTTCTTACTTGCAGCCTCTGCCAGCTCTACCTTCTTCCCAGAGTAGTCCCCATTGATATTAATAGCTCTCCATCTCGTTACCATTCGTTTGCCGAGTCGTATCTTAGGAGTCCCTGGTTTGTCAATTAGAGGTGGGACTCCGTCACCTCCAAAGGTCCGAGGCATTTTGCTCTGATTGTTGCCAGCATCATATTTAAAGTACCAGGGAAGCAGGTTGCTAGCCTTACTTGCCCCAGGTCCCATTGAGTTTTACCCCTAACGGTTGAGGGACTAACCGGTGGATTTGGTAGTCTTTGCCGTCTGAGCACAAAGGTAACCACGACTCAGAATATGTCCGAGATGCCCAGCCTTATTCCAAAGTAACTGGTATCCCGACTGTCGGGACCACTTACTTGGCCACTCATACGTTGCCCGTGGTTCATGAACTAGGATATGACAACAGGAAGCCACACCATGAACCAAGCATTTAAGAGAAAGTAAAAAAAGTGAAATATGCTTTGGAATTACATAAAATAAACCACAAATAAAATTCTTTGCATTGCTATCCGACTTAATTCACATTTGCCAGAAAACATAGAAAATATAGGAATTTCCAGGTTCACGTCTTGTGAGTCAGTTATTGTTTAAACACGTATGCAATGGCAGATGGGTAAAACCTTTTTTATAAATTATTTATAAGACACAAGGAGGCACCTGTTATATACTACTATCAGAACTGAACTGATTTAAATGTTTTTATCTTTGTATTATTTTTTTCTCTTTCTTTAAACCTCATGACGGGTGTGCTGTTACTCTAGTCTCCTGAATAGTTCATAGATAGCGCCAAATGTCAGGCAGATGGATGGTCAGTGTGACTTGGTATTCCGTTACAGACGTAGAGAGTACTATACTCTGTGTCACTTCAAAAAGATTTATAAATGCAATAAAACCAATATACTGAATTGCTGTTATTAACGATATACATGTATCTAAGCTAACGTACCGTGGAGAAAGTTCTGTAGTTTCAATGTTGTAACCATAATACTCGTGCAGTATTATGCTAATGGCTGCTACATGTTGGCAAGACGGCAGGAACTACTTCGTTCCCCCTGGGTCAAACTTACACTGTTTCCTAACAATAAGTTTTCAAACAGTTTCCAGAACAGTGCATTTTTCATAACGACCTGACCATTAATCAGGTTGTTGTCGGCATTCTTGTGATGGCAGAAGATTTCCAGTTCTTCTAGGAGGTCGAGGAATCTGCCCTTCTCGCACTTATGCAGCAACCTCACATTAGATGTCAGCAGGCCGGAGTGGCCGAGCGGTTCTAGGCGCTACAGTCTGGAACCGCGCGATCACTACGGTCGCAGGTTCGAATCCAGCCTCGGGCATGGATGTGTGTGATGTCCCTAGGTTATTTAGGTTTAAGTAGTTCTAAGTCTAGGGGACTGATGACCTCAGATGTTAAGTCCCATATGCTTAGAGTCATTTGAACCATTTGAACCAAACAAATGCTTATCAGTTCTGCAAGTGCGTAATATTTGGTTGGAAGTGGCTGGTCACAGTGTGGGGAGCTCAATATCTGGAATGCACACTGACATCTTTATCAATTATCTAGAAAACAGATTCTTTTCTAAAAATCCTTCGCTGGCACACAAAGTTGTATACTACTTTAGGTACGTAGACGACACACTGCTGCTAATACGGCTTAACGATGATGTCATCGCCAGCCGGTGTGGCCGTGCGGTTTTAGGCGCTTCAGTCTGGAACCACGTGACCGCTACGGTCGCAGGTTCGAATCCTGCCTCGGGCATGAATGTAAGTGATGTTCTTAGTTTAGGTTTCAGCAGTTCTAAGTTCTAGGGGACTGATGACGTCAGAAGTTAAGTCCCATAGTGCTCAGAGCCATTTGACCCCTTTTTTTTAGATGTCAAAGTCGGCACCTTATGTTTCGTTGTAAGCAAATGAGCAGCCATACTCGATTTCTCCGTGGTATCTTTTCTGCCCAACGCCACGTGTTCCCAAGACCTAATTTCCAGCCTCCTTCCTGTTTGGCCAACATAAGAGGCCCTACGGTCTGGGCAATCAATTTTATAAACTCCAGAAGCATGAAATATGTTATTTTCATCTACAGAGCGTTGCAAAATACGTCCTAAGTTATTTTTGATTCCAAAAGACGCTGTCGCATTGTACTTTCTAAAGATAGTTGCTATCCTTGTACTCATTTTTCCATAGTAAGGTAAACTAATAAACTTCGTATTTTCTTTAGAAGCCATATTATTGTAAAGCGTCATCCTATTTTTGTATTTATTAGCTTTATTAGCTATGTTCTTATACAGGGTGTTACAAAAACGTACGGCCAAACTTTCAGGAAACGTTCCTCACACACAAAGAAAGAAAATATTTTATTTGGACATGTGTCCGGAAACGCTTACTTTCCATGTTAGAGCTCATTTTATTACTTCTCTTCAAATCACATTAATCATGGAATGGAAACACACAGCAACAGAACGTACCAGCGTGACTTCAAACACTTTGTTACAGGAAATGTTCAAAATTTCCTTCGTTAGCGAGGATACATGCATCCACCCTCCGTCGCATGGAATCCCTGATGCGCTGATGCAGCCCTGGAGAATGGCGTATTGTATCACAGCCGTCCACAATACGAGCACGAAGAGTCTCTACATTTGCTACCGGGGTTGCGTAGACAAGAGCTTTCAAATGCCCCCATAAATGAATGTCAAGAGGGTTGAGGTCAGGAGAGCGTGGAGGCCATGGAATTGGTCCGCCTCTACCAATCCATCGGTCACCGAATCAGTTGTTGAGAAGCGTACGAACACTTCGACTGAAATGTGCAGGAGCTCCATCGTGCATGGACCACATGTTGTGTCGTACTTGTAATGGCACATGTTCTAGTAGCACAGGTAGAGTATCCCGTATGAAATCATGATAACGTGCTCCATTGAGCGTAGGTGGAAGAACATGGGGCCCAATCAAGACATCACCAACAATGCCTGCCCAAACGTTCACAGAAAATCTGTGTTGATGACGTGATTGCACAATTGCGTGCGGATTCTCGTCAGCCCACACATGTTGATTGTGAAAATTTACAATTTGGTCACGTTGGAATGAAGCCTCATCCGTAAAGAGAACATTTGCACTGAAGGAAGGTTGAAAATCGGGTGTATGGGTCCACATTGTCTAAAATAAAACTACATTAATCAGCTGGTGGTCATATGTGCATCTCTGTTTGTGCATCATCAATTGGCTCGTCAGCAGTACCGACCATTTCTATGCCGTATCGTTACTGGTGAAGAGAAATGGTGCCTTTATGCTAACGCAAGTAGAAGAGAGGAATGATTGAGCCCAAACATAGCAACACCTCACCGTAGAAAGACCTACGCGCAGCCACAAAAGATACTGTTAACAGCGACGATATGGTGTACTACGATTAGTTGCTCCGAGCTGTAACCATCATTGCAAACAATTATTGTCAGCAGCTGAGACGCCAGACTCACTCCAAGAACAACGGTGAGACTATTTGAATTGATGCTATTCCACCAAAACGCCCATCCGCATTCTGGTAGACTGACAAAAACAGTATACAGGAGTTGGATTTGACAGTCATTCTGTGCCCACCTTATTCACGTGAACTCGCACCTTCAGATTTTCACATTTTCCGCTCTCTACCGAACAACTTTCAAGGAACTCCCTTTCCGGATGAATATGCACTCCGGACATGGCTCGACGAATTCCTCGCTTCAAAACCAAGTGATTTCTACAGTCGCGGAATCTAAAAGTTACCCCAGAGTTGGCAGACCGTTGTAAATAGTGAAGTAGAATATAAGAGTTAAATGAATAGTAATGCCTCCACCTTCGTTACTTTAGTTTGGATGGGAATATTTTAATAAATCAAACGCAGAAATAATCCTTAGAATGTGATCTTTAATCACCAGTATTCAATTTTCCACATAATCACCAGCCAATTGGATACATTTCTGCCAAAGATGAACACGTTTTCTGAAGCCGTCACAGAAGAAGTCGAACTCTGTTTCCGCGACCACAGCCTCACAGTTCTTTCAACGTCTTCATCAGAAGCATAATGATGTCCCCGCAGATCGTCTTTCATGATCGGAAACATGGAAGTCAGACAGTGCTAAATCTGGACTGTATGAGGATGCCGTACGTTGGTGAAATTCAGTCTCTGAAGTCAGGAGTCAGCATCCAGGGCACACATCGTGCACAAATCTTCCGATAGCCAAGCAAAGCAATAATGTGACCCACACGTTCTTGTGAAACGCCTATTGTCCTTGTAGTTTCACTCTGAGTGATACGACGATCGTCCTGAATCAATTTGTCAACATTTTGCTGGTGAAACTCGGTGGTTGCTGTCACAGGACATCCAACTCTTTGCTTGTCACGCAAGTCAGATGTTCCCGCCTCAACATCTTTAAACACACTCGCCCAAAAGACGCACAGTACTCACATAAACACAATCACCATAAACTGCTTTCATTCTCTGATGAATCTCCTTTGGGGTGACACCTTCTGCTGTCAAGAATTCAATGGGTAAAGGTTTCTTAAATCGCATTGACCGACCGTCTGCGCAGGGTTCCGTACTTTACACTGTTACAACACAACCGTTCAATGCTAAGGCTTCCCTCCAACTGGAGCTGTAGAGAAGAGGCTACGGAACAAGCCAGTACCTGCTGCATACCAACTGTTGAAGAGTTACGAATGTGGAGGCATTACTTTTCAGTTAACCGTCGTATTACTCATGACTGAAATCTCTGTTATGTTTATCTGTTCTGTTTACTAAGCTTACGGAAAGACTCTTATGAACTTAGGCACCCACTTGGGATTTCGATTCGGTTTACACTGATAGATAGACTGATTCACGAGGAAGGTTTCAGGATGTAATTTATTGGTAATTGCAGGGTTCCCCAAATTGTGTTTCGTGGAACACTGGCGTTCCATGGGAAGCGAATAAGTCACTTGCGAAAGACTGTTGATAACATGACGTTTTTTCGATACTTATATTTTTCCTTAATTTTTAAAAAATTTATCATGATTAATTATGAAACTTACTGGTAGATTAAAATAGTGTGCCAGACCGCGACTCGAACTCGGGACTTCTGCCTTTGACAAGTGAGTGCTCTACCAACTGAGCTACCCAAGCATGACTCACAACCCCTCCTCACAGTTTTACGTCCCCCTGTACCTCGTCTCCTACCCTCCAAACTTCACAGTTCTCCTGCGAAACTTGCAGGAATAGCACTACCGGAAGAAAGGATATCGCGGAGACATGGCTTAACCACAGCCTGGGGGATGTTTTCAGAATGAAATTTTCACTCGGCAGCGGAAGTGAAATTGTGAGAAGAGGTGCAGTGTCATGCGTGGGTAGCTCAGTTGGTAGAGCACTTGCCCGCCAAAGGCAAAGCTCCCGAGTTCGAGTCTCGGTGCGGCACACACATTTTTAATTTGCAGGAAGTTTCAAATCAGCGTACACTCCGCTGCAGAGTGAAAATTTCATTCTTGAAACATCCCCCAAGCTTTGGCTGAGCCATGTCTCCGCAATATCCTTTCTTCCAGTAGTGCTATTCCTCAAGTTTCGCAGGAGAAGCCGTGACGGTAGCACAGCGCGTTCGGTCAGAAAACCCTGAAAATGTCCGTGTTATACATTGCCCAGTAGGGCCGAAACGTGAGTAATAAGAATAATGATTCAATGGCTATTTCGGTCTTTCAACAAGTGAATCTCCACTTGTAAAATCGGCCACGTCAGGTTGAGGCCTGTTGAAAGGTGGCTACACTGAGCCACAGCGCCAGAGATCGCGCCAGAGAGTTTTGTTCGGCCGCCTCCACTGGCAGTGATTATTGAGAAGTAGCGGAGTGCAGTGCTTGTCGAGGACTCGTAGTAGACAGTGCTTGCTGAGATGTGGTAGTGAAAAGTTCTTGTCGAGATGTCTTAGTAGTGAGTGCTTGTTCCATGTTTTATGCAGTTATTTGATGGGCTAGATAGCAGATGTTGTTCTAATGGAGATGCTGTAATGATTAGAGTGCTTTTCGTCAATATATATGAAGGTAACAAAACTCGGTTTTTTTCTCATTATTTCAATGTCTTGAATAATACGTCATTACAGGTTCAGTCAACAAAGCATCTGGCTTGTGTTCTTGTATTAGAGTGTAATTCTGGTTTTCTTGCGCGATTATAGTATTTCTATTTTTTAATTACTTCAGTATAAATGATATTTAAAATTTCTTGTCTTATTGAAGAAGAACCGTTCCACACACAGAACAGTTGTACTTGTGCTTTGTTGGGTTCGTAGGTTTTATAGTTGCTGGGGACTTAATTAATTGATTGTATTAACGGAAATTTTCATTTCATTCTTTGTTGTTGTTCTATGCAGTCAGATTGCGTACTAAAACTAGTCAGGGCCAACCGTTTACGAGACTGCTTAATCGGACAGTTAGCTACTAAAAAAAATAAAAATTATTTTCATTTTATTTAATTAAGCCCCCATGCACTGTCTTCGGTACGTCTGAGAGGAAAAGTTATCGGTATTACAATGGACGCAGTCAAGGGTTCCTGGTGTGTATCTCAAAAGAGCTCACTCATCCTGTACGAGTGCATAACAACAAAACAACGCAACGAGATATATGACTTGCCGAACCATAAAAACAAGATCTGTCATGCCTCCAAAGTGTGTCTTAGAGGTTCTCGCTCGCTGCGTCTATTGGAATGACCCCCTGTTATAGAAGGTGGAATAAAGATAAGTTATAGTTTTCCACGATGATAAAAGTAATATTTCGTCATTTCGAAAAATAAACCATTCAGAAAGTTTCGAATAATGCTTCCAAAAAGTCATATATTTTTCGGTATATGAAATGTTGATAAACTCTGAAAAAGTACAGTAAATGCAATTTTCACAGCAAAGATGGCAAGTTATGATTAGAAGCTAGTCGCTACATCAGTGTGTTCAAGTGTTCGAACCGTCCGTGTGAGCATATAGTTTATTTACCAGTTTCGATCACAAAGAGATTGATAATGGGAGTAGCCGAAGATAATAGTGACTAGTTGAGAACAACAGCTACATTCACTGAGGGAAACCTCGAAAGAAAAACGATTTTGGGTAGTAGAAAGTTTCTCCTGTGCTACGTGTTCCGTTTGCAGTCGGCTTCTTGGCGAATATAAAAAATTTCGATATAAACCACAGGTTTTCGAGTTTAAGTTGAAAGGTTACCTTGTGTCACATTCTTTTCATTCTGTACTAAAGTTCTTAGCAGTATCGCAGCAACTCACGTTATAAGAAAACTGTCGTGGAACGGTTGTTCGATGTTCATTTAAATCTTATTTGATTTTAACTTTCAAATTTTAGTTAGTATTTTATAAATGATGTAATTCCTTGCCCCAGCATCTTTCCTCCACGTAGTCCTATGGCACTGTGCCGGAGATTTTTCTCGTGTGTAATTGATATGGCTCAAATTGATAGTATTATCAATTTTTATAAATTTTTTGCTCTTAATGTTATGTTATTTTGTGTTTTATAACTGAATTTTTGCTATACCAAATTCGAAGTCTGTCTGTTTAAATGTATGTAAGCTTATTTGTAAATGCATTACTTTCTTTTAGATTTGTACAGTTTATTTAATCGTATGGCTAGGGGCCCCCCGTCGGGCAGGCCGTTCGCTGTGTACCGGTCTTTCAATGTGACGCCACTTCGGCGACTTGTAGCCGATGAGGATGATAGGATGAGGCTGAGTGCAGCACAGCATCCAGTCCCTGGGTGGAGAAAATTCCCCGATCCAGCCGGGAATCGAACCCGGGCCCAGAGGATTGACAACAGTGTTAACATGTTGAATGTTTAGTATTAATGTAAAATGTTGTGGGCTATGCAAACGAAGTACTATGGCCGTTGAGATAAATGTAACATCTGTGATAGTAACTGAACAAGAAGTCAGTTGAATGGGAGTTAATGGTGAACAGATCTCGATGGAGGCTGCTTTCTGAAAGACCGGTTCATGATATAGTGAAAATAGAGAAATTTTGAAGCGATATTCATACTGGGTCGTGTGGAAAATTGTGAAAAAAGAAGTGTTGCCCTGAGGAAGAACAAAACTGAAGCTGTTTCGGAGCAAGTGGCAACCTAATGAAGAGCTTAACGGCGAGTGGTAATGGAGCAGTATTAACAAGGAAAGTCGAACTGTAATCCGAGACATATCATGCTTAAAAATTATTTTAAAAGACTGTGGAGTTGTATCAAGAGCAGAAAAGTGGCCAGTTCAAGGATAGAAGAGAAGCAGCATTAATTTTCAGGTTAAGATTTCATGGCAAGAAGAGGGCAGAAGCTCAAGAATTATTGAATGGTAGATACAGCGCATCTGAAAAATTAAGTGACTTACAGGACTGTGATTTATATCTGTCGAACAGGAGTTGAATGAAATGTGTTTTACACAGCGTGAATTTCTGTGAGGAAAACGTACGAGTGTCTGGAAATTTTAAATAAATTTTCAACCCAGCCAAATATACGAGGGTTGGAACTTTAATAATGGCAACTATTTATTTACAGCTCGTACAAAACAGATACGTGTTTCAGTGTTTTACTGACCTTCAAAGCAGTCACCAGAAAGTCGTAGGATACTCTTAGCAGTGCCAGTTATGTTGACAGTTCGACCAGCGCGGTCTATTGCCTGACGAATCTCTAGCAGTTCTGAAGCGAATGCCGTGAAGTGTCTCTTTCAGTTTAGAAATCGAGTTGAACTCACGAGGGCTTAAGTCAGGGGAGTGCAGTAGGTGGTATAGCACTTAGCAGCTCCATTAGTCAAACAATCAGTACCAGCTTGCACTGTACGTGCTTGAGCATTGTCCTGCAAGATGATGGTCTGGTCCTGCAGGAAGTGTCATCACTTCTATCTCTAAGCTAGTCGTAGGTTGTGTTCCAAAAATGAACAGTTTTCGATCGGCAGCTGCTCTTTAAACCTAACAGACAGGGCCCTTCCTGTCTGGCCAACCTAGGACAGGGATGATTTATCAGTACGTTTATCAAGAGAATGGACTAAATTCTTTTTAAGGTTGTTGGTGGTAGAGTAAGAAACTTTACGCCCTAGGTTTTTTAATAAATGACCTAGCTTGTACGATACGCTACCTATAAAGGGAACTGATATGTTTTTCGTTGCCAGGTCTTGATTGTGGGTACCTGACCTGGAAAGGATAGTAGTCTTCATGTTTCTTTTCCCTTTTTTGTTAAACAACTGCCTGACTACACTGGGATTATATCCATTATTCTGAGCGATGTTTTCGAGGACCTTTAATTCGTTCTGTAAATTGTCTGGTGAAAGTGGAATGGAAAGGGCTCAATGGATACTGGAGTGAAAGAAGGCCATCTTATGGACCTGAGGATGGGTGGAATCCGCTGGGATGGCGTTTTCGGAATAGGTTGCTTTTCGAAAAATGTTGAAATCCATTTTGTTGCCAATAAAGGATAGTCAGATCGAGATAGTCTAAGGTCCTATCAGCTGTCTCATTTTAGTGCGTGAAGCTGATTTTTTTCATGGAGGTTATAGAAGGCGGTAAATAACAGTTGTAGGCCTTCAGGGGAACCTTCAAACACAAACAGCAAGTCGTCTACATATCTCACATAGAAAATTATATTATTTGTCAGGTCCGGATAATTCCGAAAAATCATCTGCTCCACTGAGTTTATAAAAATCTCTGACATGATACCAGCTAACGGGCTGCCCATAGCTAGACCACAGGTTTGCGAATATAACTTATTATTAAAAGAGAATTGTAATTGAGGGTGGTGTGTAACAGAACCATTAGTTCATCAATCTCAGGGACGGATAATTTTTTATGGTATCGCAAGTTGGTTTTTATAATGTCCATCGTCTGCTCAACAGGTACATTAGTATACAAACTTGTAATATCAAATGATAAGAGTTTTGTGATGTCAGAACAAGCTAAAGTTTTGAATTTGTTGGCGAGGTCTGCCGAATGTTTGGCAGAAAAATTTTTTTTCAAACACAAATTTCTCTTTCAATTAAGGGTGTAGGAACCTGGCTAATTTGTGATATGCACTATTGGTACTGTCAATGATGGGGCGGATAGGATGGGAACTTTTATGAACCTTAAACTGGCTTCATATAATAAGTGGTTTCGGATTCATGTTTATAAGGCATTTTTTGTAAAACTTGCCTATTAACTTTTTTGTACTATTAAGACCGGATCTGATGTCTTTTGGAGCACGGGTGGAGCCTTGTAGACACGAGGCTCCACACCACAGCTGCTGTGGTGTCCTGTATCTCGGAAACACGGTTCCCCCGAACGTCTTCCACCGCGTGGGTGGAGCCGTGAGCCATGCCAGCATAATGGATGAGTCTGTCCACAGGTAAGTTCGTTCGATTACTATACCAGAGCGCAAGTAATGTGCTACAGTAGTCGCGAAAGCAAGAAAGGCCCACAGAGTTTGTGATAAACCTTTTGCATTTCCTTTATGTTTTCGTCTTCCTTAAAGGCAAAGAGACAAGATGAAGCGGTAGCCCATCATAGAGCCTATGCCTACCGTCATGTATTTTTTGACTTTCAGTTGTTAATAAACAGAGGATTTTTTCTGGTACCGGTAGGAGGAAGGAGGGATTCGCGCTCAGCTAGTGAAAGAGTGAGAAGCACGTCAATTTTTTAGCAAGTAATTGTAGACCGCCATTTTGGGGTCGCTATGAATAAGTGAGGAGTGTGGATTTCATATGTGCACCGTTTAGAAAAATACAGTATTGTTTTATTAACAGAAAGGTCGTGTGAATTGTTATTTCAAATAGTACAATAATTACAATAACTGAAGCCCACCTGTGTACTTTGGAAAATTACGAAGATCCGATAAGCTTAATAGGAACACGGTCAAGACTTCAAAGGTGAACGCGGCGACCAAACGCAGTATTATAAAGAATGGTAAGCACAAATCTACAGCGGAGAAAGGAACTACTCCGCCCTGCAAAATAATATGAACTAATACGGACTTATTTCCAGGCATAGCTCAGCTTATTGTGCTTGTCATTCACGCCGAAAAAGTAATCTCATTAATTCAATACATTTTAAAAAGCCACGCATTTTATTATCATCTATTCCATTATTTTATTGTACTATAAGTTCCAAGTGTTTTTTCAGTGGAGCCACTCGTGTTTTGGAGCTCAATAGCTTGACACATGTGACTCCATGTTGATTAGTTGATTGTACAAAGATACAACAGCCACAGGCCTTCTCTCTGATGCGTCACAGAGTCGTTACAGTTGTATGCTGACAAGTGTCCCTCCTGCAATGACTCTATGGTCAACACGAAAGTTGTCTGTCATACGAATTTCGCTGTATAGCGTCTGCCACTTCAGCCACAAGTAGTGCAACTCTGGAGGCAAGGGCTCATGTTTCTGAGAGGGCTGCGCTTATTCCTTGAATCGGCAATCTGCGGTGCCATCTTTGAAGTTTGAGGCGTTGTACGCATGCTTCCGATATAAAGCACTTAAGAGAGCACAACAAGTTTGCCATTTGCCACTGCTGTTTTGCAACCTTATTTTCGCTGTTGCAAGCAGCAATCGTTTACCAGGCCTGACTTTCAAAGAGCGATAACTAGATTTACTTGACGGATGTGTGCCATTGTGCTTGTATTGCATGATGCGTGGAAAATCCTTCCTTGTTCCATCTTGTATGTGTCGTATTTCTGCGTGTAGCAACGTTTGGTGTCGTTTTCGACAAGCGTGACAGGGTTGGAGTTAGATGCCCTTTTATCACCCTGCAGACAAATGTGGTACAAATTGTTGCACGTCACAATAGCTTTGCATTCGCTACATGCGGCCTGCCTTAGTTTGCTACACTTCTGCAATGCATGGGGCAGGTTGCACATGAGACATGCAGTAATAGTAGTGACATAGGTTTGTCTCGAGTGCCCGAAGTGCTTGGTGTTGGAGGCATTCTGCTGTTTGTTTTTGGATTGGATTGGTTGGGGGAAGAGACCAAACAGCGAGGTCATCGGTCTCATCGGATTAGAGAAGGACGGGGAAGGAAGTCGGCCGTGCCCTTTCAAAGGAACCATCCCGGCATTTGCCTGGAGTGATTTAGGGAAATCACGGAAAACCTAAATCAGGATGGTCGGACGCGGGATTGAACCGTCGTCCTCCCGAATGCGAGTCCAGTGTGCTAACCACTGCGCCACCTCGCTCAGTCTGCTGTTTGTTCCCAGATATGCTGCACCGTAGTGGTATTGTAGCCTTGACGATTTCCAGTAATTTGCATTTATTTTCGAGAAAATCGTTCGTCTCTTTGAATGTCGGAAATTCATTGGAACTCATACTGGCTTCAAATTCTGTTCTTATAGACTGGACAAGGTTTTCTGTGAGCAGCTGTGACGTAATTATGCCTTGCAAAGATACATGTAGATGTAATGCCATCAGCGCATGCACATTGCTTGCAGCCTTGTTAACTAGTGGCTCGAGGACTCTTGCACATGCCCTTGACATTTGATGACAGCGTTAAAAAACCATGTCAAACGCTATCTTAAGATTAGTGCTAGTTACCGGAAGATGAGCAATTGCACTGTGAGCTTCACCTGTTAACAAATTGGGGAAATGATGATATTTAGCACTGTCCTTTAGTTCCTCATCATGTACACTCACAAATGTGTTATAAAAATGCATTAACTGCATTATATCACCAGTAAAAAACGGCAGTTTCATGGTGGGCAGCTTGATGCTACGTTTTGATGCACTATAGGCAGATCCAGGGTCTGACGAAACCTTGTCAGCTGCGTTGACATGTTTCATTTGCATCGCGCTCAGTTTTCGCGAAACCTGAAAGACCATATTTTCGAAGGTTTCCCTGTCATCAGTGTGTACGTCTACCTCTTCAAACATTTCGAGCTGTGACTACACGTCTTTATACTTCTCAACAGTCGTTGGCAACTGTTCTAGTTTGTCAATAGTATCCAAAGCGGCAGATTTCCCAGTTACATCAAATTCGTTTGAAAACTTTAAGGGGCTCCGGAAAGGCTCAAAATCATGAAAAGTTCAATTTTTACTTTTTTGCGTTTTCTGAATCTGCAGACTATTACCTTTTAATAGATATATAATTTATTCAATTCCGAAGAGTACAACTATTTTTAAAATTTTTTTGAAATGTGTTCTACATGGGCAACACCCACTGTGGCGCTGTTAAACTGCTGTCAAATGGTGTTATTATTAACGTCCGTGTTCATCATGTACATTTTAGTGATGTGAGATAAAGTATGTGTTGTGGCTAACCTGTGATGGTTCAATATATATCGCTGGTGTGATTGTCGATTGTTTCATGTTTATTTACTCTGTCGTTATCTCGAAAATATTCGTAATTAATTCTGTTTCTTTAGTCTCTGTTTTGTTGAAGTATAATACTGAGTTAAAGTAAAGTTATTGGAAATCCTCTGAAGGGTTTTAAGAAAAGGAGAAATGTTGGAAAGCCAAAGGTATGTGTTATTACTGTAAACAATAAAGACGATAACCAAGTGTGTGAACCTAACCTCTCAAGTACAATTGCCCATAGCAGTCAAAGTGGGAAAGAAAATACTTCACAGAAGAAGCTTGGTTCAATGAGTGAAAACTATGAATGTTTTATGGGCGAATCGGATGTGAATGAAATATTTGATAAGTCGGTTCTCAAAGGAATTTTTTCAAACTGTGTAAGGTGTATTCATTGTAGTGAAGTTGGTCTGGAACTCTCCATAATAAAGCACGTAGGACTTGCTAGTGAAATACAACTGAAATGTGATAAGTGTTCATACATGACCACCTTTTGGAACAGTGTTGCAGTAACTGCAACTGAAGAAAATGGTAGCAAAATCTACGAACACAACAACGAGCGATGCTTGCTTTAGACAAGGAACGCCTTCGAGCTGCAGACAGGGCTGTAAAGAGTCTAGAAATACAAGCAAGAGTAAACAGGAGGAGGAAGAAGAGGAAGCTGGAGGAGGAGTTTGCAGAGGACCTGGAATGCACTAAAAAGTTAATCCAATCTTTGTCGCTCGATTCCCAAAACTTTTATTTTCTCATACTAATTACATGTTTTCTAAGGATCTTCCAAACATATTCGTTTCAAACTTTCAGTAAATGTTACACAGTACCTTCTGCATAATTTAACACAGCCTTTTTCCAAAAAACTGTATATTTTTGAATATATAAATAAAAAATTGCAAAAAAATGTTGTGAATTTTCATTACAATTGAAAAAAAATCATCTTTAATAACTGAACTAAAATTTTGTAAAATCCCTGTGTTACGTTGTAGCCCATATTCCAATAAATAATCTGTAAAAAGTTCAACTTCCTACATCAAATACTTTGTGAGGAAAGATGTAATTTATAAGCGTTATTTTAACATTGCAAGTATAGGGCGTTCCGGAGCCCCTTGACAACCCTGTGAGACTTACTTTCGCCAGTGAGCATGTAGTAACAAGTTTCTTCCTTAACATTTCATCCATCATGAACGATTACCGGTAGGATGCAAGAGTAGAAGTAGCAGTTGGGATGAGTGGAAGTTACCAGAACCAGGATAAGCGGACTAGGTACTTAGCTTATGGATGCACCGTGTCGATACCAATGGTTGCGCCCCCATGCTGCACCACAGGAGCTCGCCATTCCACCCACGGATGGCTGCCGCTGCGTGATACTTTGTCGACTACATCACAATCCCGCCCGGATGGACCACAAATGTTAGCTTCTGCGGACAGAAATTTGAATCGTCAATTTTACTAGAGCACAAAGTATTTAAAGGACCGTATAATGGTTCAGATGCATTCGGATTGCAATGAATGACAACATATGCAGAGAAGCATTCATTACTGAAAACAATAACACAGATCGAAAATATACATAATCGCCCCTCAGCATACGAGGCGTGCAGGCCGCGACCTACAACAGCCATCCGACCGAGTGTCAATCCACAGCTGCCCTCCCTCTCGTCATGGCATGTCCCGTTAGCTGCCCTTGGCGGGGTGTCCATTGCCCTTCAGGTACAAATAACTCGAGAGAGAGGGAAGCACTCTCCAGTGATACAGGCAAGTGTAACCACTGTCAGTAGGAGATTTTTGCCTTTTGACGTAGTTTACGCTTTGAAAGCACTGTGCAAATTCTTTTCTCCATATTTTAAAAATAAAATGTGCCACATAACTTGTAAAAACATTTCTGGTCCCCAAAATTGGCATAACTAAGGTGTATTACCAAACACGTTTGTGCACTATGCCATGAGTAAAGCATGCCACCTATGACATTCGAAAAGAATATTCTTCTGCGTCAAATAAAATTGTCTCACGATGACATTATCACTGACATTCCATTTCTCTTTGATTTCCCTCCATATAGGTTCCTTATTTGTTCCTTAATGATGTCAGCAAGCGTGAGTGAGATGTAATTTTCAAGTGGAACCTTCTGTATGTATAAGAAGCTAAAGTTATTTTCCTGCCAGAGTTCTTCAGTTGCTTTGACAAGTCTAACGGGTGAACGAGACAAAGTGTTAGCTACTATGTTTTGTGTTCCCGAAATGTAAACAATGTTAAAATGGAATGCCTGCAAAGTTAAGGCCCAACACTTAAGACGACAATGATTTAACTTAGCAAGCACCAGAAACTGAAGGGCACAGTCATCAGTATCTACCTTTGTATATCTGCCACACAAGATGTAGCGGAAGTTATCAAAAGCCAAAACCACAGCCAATGCCTCCATTTCAGTCACAGAATAACTGCATTCTAATTTAGATAAAATACGACTGGCAAATGCAATATCCCTTTGGGTAATGACACCATTTTCCTCAAATTCTTGAAAAACATACACGGCAAGTCCAAATTTGGGGCTCTCAGTAGAAATGCAAACGTCACATGACAGATCCAGATGATACAATATAGGTGCAGCAAGAAGTACTTCATTCAAACTTTGAAATTCATTCTGAGCTATCTCGTCTCAGTCACACACAATATTCTTACTAGTAAACTCATACAACCTGGGAGTGGTCAACTTTTTCAAATTAATGAAGTGATGGTAGAAATAAATGAGACCTAAAACCCTCTGAGTTGATGCTTAGTTATATGTACAGTCATTTTGTATAACTTCTGACATTTCTGGATCAGTTTGAATTCCTTCATTAGAAGGAAGAAAGAAATTTAGTCTGAGATTTGCCAAATGGCGACTTTTCCAAATTAACTGTGATGCCAAACTAAGCAAATACTTGTAGCAGTAATTAAGAAGATTGTTATGTTCTAAGCAAGACTTTTCTGCAATGAGGATATCATCCACATAGGTGGTAATTCTTTCCTTCAAGTGTTCAGGAAGAATAGAGTTTAATCCATGAATAAAAGGCAGAAGATGAAACATCCAAAGGGCAATTTACAAAACTGATAAGAGGTCCCAAAGCAAAGAAAAGTTGTATATTTCCTACAGGTAGGGTGCAGTCGTATTTGCCAAAAGCTGTATCTCAGGTCTAAAGTAACAACACCTTTACACCACAAAATTTCTGAAACAGTTCCTCCAGTGTCTGAGGATGATGTGATTTAGGAAGAATAATTGTACTGATTTGTCTGGAATTAACACCAAAGGCATTGGCTCATTTGTGCCTTTAACAACATAAAGTGGACTGTTGTAAGAACTCACAGCAGGTTCAAAGACACCTTGAGCTAACATGGACTGAATCTCATTCTTTAAACTTTGTGTGTTCCTTAACTTTAATATCATACAAAAATATTGTATGGTGCCAGGTTTGTTGACGAAGACTTCAGAATGTGACTGTAAGATATTGAGTAACTCCTGCCAACTACTTCAAAAGCATCCATTAGACTGCTTACTTTATCAGATATAATTTCAGAGATATCAAAAGATTGTTCCATTTCCTGAGAAGTACCTCCAATAGCTTCAGTGGAAGGTTGTGATTTTGAGGAAGATAAAAATTTCAAACAGTTGTCTTCTTCCTGTTTTGCAATCTAATCCTCGAATTGCAAACATATTGACTTCCTATTGACTACAGCTTTGGCTTCAGTAACATAAAAGTTCAGAATGGCCTTGTATGCAGTCCAGAAAACGACAACCCAAATCATTTTTGTAGTAAGAGGTGGCACACTTAAGAAGTTAGCAGAAAACTGGTGACCTTCGTACATGAAATCCAAATGTGTTCCGTTTCTGACCTCTACAGTCTTACCAGTTATAACACTCTTACTTTTGGCTCATTGCAATGGAAATATTGGACCCTGACCCCTGAAATTTACTGAAAGCTGCCTCACTGATAACCGAAATAGGAATACCCAAGTCCAATACTGCTGATAAAGAAACCTCTCCAACATATGTTCTGTTTCTCTACCTTCTCTTCCAACCAGGTGTCTCTAATATCAACAAAGTGAACAAACTTTATTCGTCTGTCCTCTGAATTCATGTCACAAAATGTTTTCCTAATAAAGTGTCACCAAAATCCACTGCCATATCATTAATTATGTTCCCTACTGGGTTTCGGGTTCCGCTGAATAGGTCAGGTGTCCACTATATGCAGCAGGCGGCTACACGGTTAGCAGGGGCTGTGTAGCGTGGACTGGGCGGTTTTTGAGGGTAGAGGGTCTCGGGAAAGGACAAGAAGGGCTTCAGTCATAAAGGGTGCAGGATGAACACAGGAAGAACATAGATACAATAACCATTGGTATAACATTTGCAAATTGTCGTAGCTGTGTTGGGAAAGTACTAGAGCTCCAAGAGCTAATAGAAAGCACTGATGCTCAAATCATTACAGGCACTGTAAAGCTGGCTAAAGGCGGATATAAACTCAGCCGAAATTTTTGCGAAAAACCTAACAGTGTTCCGCAAAGATATGCTAAACACGGTTGGCGGTGGTGTGTTTGTTGCTGTCAGAAGTAGTTCAGCTTGGCGCGAAACTGAAGTAGACACTACCTGTGAGTTAGCATGGGCAGAGGTCATTGTCGGCAACAGGAATAAAATAGTAATTGGATCCTTTTACCGACCTCATAATTCAGATGATACTGTTGCTGAAAGGTTCAAAGAAAACTTGAGTTTGATTTCAAACACTTAACCAACTCATACGATAATAGTTGGTGGTGACTTTAATTTACCATCGATATGTTGGCGAAAATACGTGTTTAATTCAGGAGGTACACATAAAATATCATCCGAAATTGTGCTAAAAGCATTCTCTGAAAATTATTTCGAGCAGTTAGTTCATGAGCCCACGCGAATAGTAAACGGTTGTGAAAACACTCTTGACCTCTTAGCAACAAATAATCCTGAGTTAATAACGAGCATCAAAACCGATTCAGGGATTAGTGAACACAGGGTTGTCGTAGCGAAACTGAATATTGTAATCCCCAAATCCTCGAAAAATAAGCGAAAAATATACCTATTCAAAAAAGCAGATAAAAATTCACTTGACGTCTTCCTGAGAGACAATCTCCACTCATTCCAAATTAATAATATAAGTGTAGACCAGATGTGGCTTGGATTCAAAGAAATAGTATCAGCAGCAATTGAGAGATTTATACCAAATAAATTAACAAACGACGAAGCTGATCCTCCTTGGTACACAAAACGGGTTTGAACACTGTTGCAGAAACAAAGAAACAAACATGCCAAATTTAAACAGACGTAAAATCCCCAAGATTCGCGATGTTTTACAGAAGCTCGAAATTCAGCGCTGACTTCAATGCGAGATGCCTATAACAGTTTCCACAACGAAACTTTGTCTCGAAACATGGCAGAAAATCCAAAGAGATTCTGGTCGTATGTGAAGTATGTTAGCGGCAAGAAACAATCAATGCCTTCTCTGTGCGATAGCAATGGAGATACTATCGAAGACAGTGCTGCAGAAGCAGAGTTACTAAATACAGCCTTCCGAAATGCCTTCACAAAAGAAGACGAAGTAAATATTCCAGAATTCGAATCGAGAACAGCTGCCAACGTGAGTAACGTAGAAGTAAATATCCTCAGAGTAGTGAAGCAACTTAAATTACTTAATAAAAGCAAGTCTTCTGGTCTAGACTGTATACCAATTAGGTTCCTTTCGGAGTATGCTGATGCATTAGCTCCGTACTTAACAATCACATACAACCGTTCGCTCGACGAAAGATCCGTACCCAAAGACTGGAAAGTTGCATAGGTCACACCAATATTCAAGAAAGGTAGCAGGAGTAATCCACTCATTTACAGGCCCATGTTGTTAACGTCGATATGCAGCAGGATTTTGGAACATATATTGTGTTCGAACATTATGAATTACCTCGAAGTAAACGGTCTATTGACACACAGTCAACATGGCTTTAGAAAACATCGTTCCTGTGAAACACAACTAGCTTCTTATTCACATGAAGTGTTGAGTGCTATTGACAAGGGATTTCAGATAAATTTCGCATTTCTGGATTTCCGGAAGGCTTTTGACACTGTACCACACAAGCTACTCGTAGTGAAATTGTGTGCTTATGGAATATCGTATCAGTTATGTGACTGAATTTGTGATTTCCTGTCAGAGAGGTCACAGTTCTATATAAACGATTTGGGAGACAATCTGAGCAGCCGTCTTCGGTTGTTTGCACATGACGCTGTCATTTATCGACTAATAAAGTAATAAGAAGATTAAAACAAACTGCAAAACGATTTAGAAAAGATATCTGAATAGTGTGAAAAGTGGCAGTTGACCCTAAATAACGAAAAGTGTGAGGTCATCCACTTGAGTGCAAAAAGGAACTCGTTAAACTTCGGTTACACGATAAATCAGTGTAATCTAAAAGCCGTAAATCCAACTAAATACCTAGGTATTACAATTACGAAAAACTTAAATTGGAAGGAACACATAGAAATTGTCGTGGGGAAGGCTAAACAATGACTGCATTTTATTGGCAGGACATTTAGAAAATGTAACAGACCTACTAAGGAGACTGCCTACACTACGATTGTCCGTCCTATTTTAGAATATTGATGCGCCTTTTGGGATCCTTACCAGATAGGACTGACAGAGTACATCAAAAAAGTTAAAAGTTGGGCAGCACGTTTTGTATTATCGCGAAATATGGTAGAGAGTGTCACAGAAATGGTACAGGATCTGGGCTGGACATCATTGAAAGAAAGGAGTTTTTCGTTGCGACGGAATCTTCTCACGAAAATTCAATCACCAACTTTCTCCTCCGAATGCGAAAATATTTTGTTGACACCGGCCTACATATGGAGGAACGATCACCACGATTAAATAAGGTAAATCAGAGCTAGTACGGAAAGATATAGATGTTCGTTCTTTCCGCGCGCTATACGAGTTAAAAATAACAGAGAATTGTGAAGGTAGTTCGATGAACCCTCTGCCAGGCACTTAAATGTGATTTGCAGAGTATCCACGTAGATGTAGAGGTACTGCTTGAGAGTATACATCTGTTTCACATTCACTGTCAATATCTGACCAAGGCACGTAGTTAGTTACTCAGTCAAAACATTGATTTCCTTACGTTTAGTTCTTAGTCCTCAACAGTCTCTATATTTTCAGGATTCTAGTCGTTCCTCATTTTGATTACTAAAAGGCTCACACTGTTTATTTTGTTCATTAATGGGTACACAATGTATGATTTTTATGGTATGAATGGAGGAATTCTCTATATCGGCAAACGAGTCGTTTGCCACGTGTGCCATCAGTCATCCCCGTGATGGTCCATCACATCCGACATTATCGTGAGTATGATCTCAACTCAGTCAGCACGTCGTTCAGGACTTAAAAAAATTTCCACGATCGCACCTCTCCTGATTATTTCTTTTGCAATAATCACGCGAACTATCTTATGTCTGTTTGTCGTGATAGTCATGTGAAATGAAATCGGTGTTCTCAGTTTCTCGATTTGAATTAAAGTTCCGTCTTTCCCGCCAATTACTGTTATTTCTTTCATTATACTGGTCTCTGTTGGAATCATCATTATTGCCGCAACTTCTTTGATCCTAAAATCACCACCTCCGTTTCTCTCTCTGACATTACCACGATGGTACGACTAATCTCTCGAATGCCATTTGTTTGAATAATTACGATCATGACTATTAGAGATTTTATGATCTGTTCATAGCTGTTATTGCGATTCACAGAATACCCTTCATCTGATCTGTTTCGTTGTGATTGGAAATATTGTCTGTGTCTCTGTATTTATTTTGGGAATAAAATTCCTCACTGTCAACTTCGAGTTCTTGAAGTAAATTCTGAGAAGTGTCATCTGTACAGCGTCTTACCAAAATAATGAATTGTAAGCGTGTCGGTAGTTTAGTCAACAAATGCTTATTAATTCGGAGGGACTGTACGGATTCGATAAGAAGCGATTCCTTCGCATCAAGTGCTGCAAATAGTCTGGTAGGCTGGAAAAGTCTGACTGTTCGATATCCTTTAGCATAATGATACTGTTTTTGACTATGTCTTGTGTTGCTGCAGACCAATATGCCGATAAGAATGCGTAATAAAATTCACCTTCCGTTTGGTATTCTTGTGCGATTGCTCTCATCCTGTGGCTGGTTGAGATTCTAAATAGGCACACGTATATTCAAATTTGTGACCAGTTGGCCATTAAGGTTGGAGACAGTTTTGGAACTTTTATAGTCACTGTCTGGGGTGCATGCAATTAGCAGAATTTCGAGAAACTTTATACTTTCGAAAGGTAAGAAAACGTTTGTAATGAAATGAGTCATTATGATGAGAGCGGTAATCATTTTTCGCGGTGTGTGAAGCATCCGCACTATTTTGTTGGCGCAACGCACTGTGTTAACGTGTTAGTACAGCTACATGGCACAAATCAGAAAGTTCATGGTTCAAATGGCTCAAATGGCTCTGAGCACTATGGGACTCAACTGCTGTGGTCATTAGTCCCCTAGAACTTAGAACTACTTAAACCTAACTAACCTAAGGACATCACACACATCCATGCCCGAGGCAGGATTCGAACCTGCGACCGTAGCAGTCGCACGGTTCCGGACTGCGCGCCTAGAACCGCGAGACCACCGCGGCCGGCCAGAAAGTTCATCAGGAGAATTATATCGCAAAGTATAGTTATCGGTATCATCATTCCCGTGACTATTTTCCATTTAATGCGCGATAATCGGATATCCAGTTTCATTACTTCAGACTTGTGCTGTTGATTAATGGTCATCTGCCCCGGTTTAAAACGATGAAGAGAAAGATATTCTTCCGACTCTGCAAAGGGAACATGCTGTACAATATTAGAATTTTTCTCTGCATTGCTAGTCGGATGGGTCACGCTTACAGGAAATTCGTCTACTTGTTTGGTAACTGTATTTAACAACAGTTAGCCTTAAGTGATTCGCATTGCCTTACTGTACGATTTCGGCACTTTCAGTGTGTTCAGCTCTCAGTGCTAGATTATTTATTGCGGGGTTGAACTCTTAAGATACATCTTGCCTAATCTGTTTCATCTCATTCTTGAAGCGCTTAATCTCTTCCCTAACACTTTCTTTAATCTCTTCTTTAATACTTTTATTGTCTTCCTTAACGCTTTTAATCTCTGATAATAGTATCTACAAAAGATCAATGTCCTTATCTTTGGCACTACTACCGGCAGGATCAATGTCCTTATCTTTGGCACTACTACCGGCAGGACTAGATACTGCCTCAGTTTGATTTACGGCTGTGAGTCGGAACTTATCTTGAACCACAGGAGCCTACTATTGTAACAAATTACATCCTGCAGACTCACTGTCTAAAGCAGAATCCCCAACTGGACTTTCTTGTTAATGTTTCATACCAAAGAATTATCCTGATCAACCCTGACAGACATTGTCCTATCTGTCTCAGTTAAATCAATATTGTGAAAGGATCCCTGTTCAACTGCCCCTTCTCTGTCTGCAGAATTACCAAAAGTTACATCAGCTGCAGCTCTAGCATTTGACCTAGCTCTGTTGGCTTTTGACATTTTAATGCAATTACAGTAATACAGCAAACAAAAAGAAAATCTCGCATACACTGAAGGTCTACTCTACACAATTAATTACTGAAAACAATTCCTATAAATATCAATGAAAGCAGAAAAAAATTGAAGTTACCACTGAAAGACTTTACTCCATAAATGCAAGTAAAGCTTTTGATGGTATCATTGTACAGTAAAATGTCTATACTTGACTAAAGGAGACGCGATAGTACACCCATAAATAATCACTTTCTATCTGACCAAATAATACCTACAGAATAAGTAAACAAGAACACTTTTAAATGTCAACAGCAAAAGAAAAGATGACTTTCAGAATCACTTATTCTAAGCACTTTCTGTGAAATATGTATCACAAATCAATGATAACAATTGTAGAAAATACGCAAAACTCTATTTCTGCACAAATAGACGTTTCCAGAAAACGTATCTATAGAGTCGCCTTATAATGAATTTGCAAAACAGACTGTTGCTGTAATGACATACAGTGTATAATTACTTTAATTGGTGCGTCACAAATCTTGAAAGTAATTGCTAAGTCAAAACCTACAACTGAAAATTTAGTATGTATATGGTTGCAAAACAAAACTTTATTTGACTGAAAAATCAGCAGACTACCATGTAATTACGGATTCTAGCAGAAAGGGTCCACAGATGAAACTTCCTTGTACAGTATATTTGAAAGTGCGTTTGTAAGTGTCAAGTTGGTATCTGAAAAATGTGTAAAATTTATTTTTGATATCAAAATATGTAAATCTCAGTGCAGGCCAGCAGAAATACTTGAAAATTTATTTTTGATCGCAAAAATGTGAAACTCACGCTACACGATGCGAAATCCAAACTAGCCGGTACATCAAACAATCAGTTGGCGAGAAAGCAATCTGTTTTCAATGAAATTTACATAAGTCATCTGACTGCAAAACAGAATGACTCAGTTTAAAATGTTGCCCCTGAATATTACTAATTTTTATCTTTAGTCTTGCAAACAATCACTGTACCTGATCTGTTATTGTAATTACACAGGAAATGAAAATAAAAATTAACGCATCTGACTTTCTGTTGAAACTGCTCGAAAGTTCACAGGTTAGCACTTTACTGAAATTTTTTACTGGCATGAAGCCGCTGTCCTGATACTGAAATTATTTTCACAAATGCACTCTGCCAGTCACTGTTCCTTACAATGGACATGAACTTTGATAGTAATTAAATTTATTGGCCTACCTGCGCGCAAGGAACGCTCTTCTGCTCTGCAGCTTGTTGCTGTTAAGAATAAAATGTGACAGTCAAAAATCAAATTTAATATGTCGTACTTGCAATGTGCATTCACGGCGGTGTCTTACCAATTTTCATAAATGCTTCTCAGTTAGTACTTAAAAATTAGATTTTATCATTCTCATTTACTCAGTATATTTTCTCATATGATATTATTACAAAATCACTTTTAAATAATGCTGCCTCCACTATACAACTGGTCAGTTTCCATCCTTTTTAAACCAAGTTCATTGCCAGACTGTCCACAACATTCTGCTGCCGCCACTCTTTGACTTACTCTGACAAAGCAAAGTCAGACTCTACATCCTACATCTCTGCTTTCAAACAATGCCTTACAAGTAATATGATTATATCGATATTACAGAGGTTGAGTACATTTATTGAATCCGCAACTCCATTCACATTTATGGCCAAAACTTCCTGAAAATCGTTATGGCAAATATGACATCCTGTTTTCAAGTATTCGCTACTACTAGGTGAAATTTACCAGGATTCGATTTGTCTTTCCCCTCTCTCATTCCTATTACCAAGCCCATTTTTTCCCGTAACCATTTCATCTACTCTTTCCCCGGCACGACTATCAGATTTTCGTCTCCCTTTACGTACTGCATTACCCTTTCAGTATCCTCATCTACTTTTTTCTATCTCTTCGTCTTCGGCTTGCGACCTCGGCATGTATGCCTAAACTATCATTGTCGGTGTTGGTTTGCTCTCGATTCTGATGAGAACAACCCTGTCACTGAACTGTTCACAGTAACTCACTCTCTTCCCAACCTTCCTATTCAAATAGAATCCTACTCCCATTATACGTTTTTCTGCTGCTGTTAATATTACCCTATACTTATCTGACTAGAAATCTGCGTCTTCTTTCCATTTCACTTCGCCCACCCCAGTGTATCTAGATTGAGACTTAGCATTTCCGTTTTCAGATTTTCCTGCTTCCCTAGCATGTTTAAACTTCTGACACTCCACGCCCCGACTCTTAGAATGCTATCCTTTCATTGCTTATTCAGTCTTTTTCTCATGGTCAACTCCCACTTGGCTGTCCCCTCCCGGATATCCGAGTGGGTGAGTAGTGCGGAATCTTGTGCCTATGGAGAGTTTATCGTGACACTTTTTCTTTTATAGGCCACATGTTCTGTGGGTACAATTATGTGTGTTTAATGCAGTGGTTTCCATTGCCTTTCCTTTACAATTACGTATTTAATACATCACACTGTTATGGTGCATAGCTTATTACATTCTGCACTCTCGATCCTTTTGCAGATTTTCTAATTACATAATTATATTTTCAACAGAGCATGACTTCCTGTATGTCACCTGCTGACTTGTGGTTCTCGGAAGGCAACCTTCCCGTATCCAGACAATTTCAGACTACCTTCTATCAGTGGGTTACTTCCGAGAACTATTATACAATAAGAAGAGAAAGAATAGTTGTGCTTTCGCGTCTGGAGATGACGTGAATGTTTAGTTGAAATAATGGAAAGAAACTCCAAGTTGGAATATCAGTGATATAAGGAAAAGGTAGATTACTACTGACCGTAAAGATGACACGTGGAGTGGCAGACAGGCAAGACGAAAAGACACTTATTTGCTTTTTACATTAGTTTTTACCACCGAAATTTGTCAGACGTACACTATGCGATCAAAAGTATCCGGACACATGGTTGAAAATGACTTACAAGTTCGTGGCGCCCTCCATCGGTAATGCTAGAATTCATTATGGTGTTGGCCCACCCTTAGCCTTCATGACAGCTTCCACTCTCGCACGCATACTTTCAATCAGGTGCTGGAAGGTTTCTTGGGAAATGGCAGCCCACTCTTCACAGAGTGCTGCACTGAGAAGAGATAACGGTGTCCATTGGTGAGACCTGGCACGAAGTCGGCGTTCCGAAACATCCCAAAGGTGTTCTATAGGATTCGGATCAGGACTCTGTCCAGGCAAGACCATTACAGGGATGTTATTGTTGTGTAACCACTCCGCCACAGGTCGTGCATTATGATCAGTGGGAAGTAAGAAGGTGCTTAAAACATCAATGTAGGCCTGTGCTGTGCCACGCAAAACAACAAGGGGTGCAAGCCCCCTCCATGAAAAACACGACCACACCCTAAAACCACCGCCTCCGAATTTTACTGTTGGCACCACATACTCTGACAGATGAACAAAAATTCAAATGGCTCTGAGCACTATGGGACTTAACGTCTGAGGTCATCAGCCCCCTAGAACTTAGAACTACTTAAACCTATCTAACCTAAGGACATCACACAGACCCAAGTCCGAGGCAGGATTCGAACCCGCGACCGTAGCGGTCGCGCGGTTCCCGACTGTAGCGCCTAGAACCGCTCGGCCACCCTGACCGGCGGCAGATGAAGTTCACTGGGCATTCACCATATCCACACCCAGCCATCGGATCGTCACATTGTGTTCCGTGATTCGTCACTCCACACAACGTTTTTCCACAGTTGAATCGTGCAGTGTTTACGCTCCTTACACCAAGCGAGGCGTCGTTTGGCATTTACCGGCGTGATGTGTGGCTTATCAGCAGCCGCTCGGTCATGACATCCAAGTTTTCCCACCTCCTACTGCCATAGTATTGCACTGAATCCTGATGCAGTTTGGAATTCCTGTGTGATGCTCTGGATAGATGTCAACGTATTACACATTACGACCCTCTTCAACTGTCGGCGGTTTCTGTCGGTCAACAGACGAAGTCGGTCCATACGCTTTTGTGCTGTACGTGTCCCTTCATGTTTCCACTTCACTATCACATCGGAAACAGTGGACCTAGGGATGTTTATGAGTGTGGAAATCTTGCGTACAGACGTATGACACAAGTGACACCCAATCACCTGACCACGTTCGAAGTCCGCAAGTTCCGTGAAGCGCCCCACACTGCTCTCATGATTTCTAATGACTACTGCGGTCGCTGACATGGAGAACATGGCAATAGGTGGCAGCACAATGCACCTAATATAGAAAAAACGTATATTTTTGGGGGTGCCCGGGTACTTTTGATCACGTAGTGTATAACAATGAAAATCACCGTATCGTTGTACACAACTTTAACGAGAAACTGGCAGACAGTGCTAAGTACAGCTGCCAAAAAGTTGATCGCCCCTCAAGAAACATTAAGCTAATACCGTGTAAACAAGTTCAGTTGATACCATTCGCTGCTGATTAGCTCACATGGAGCTGCGAAACTGCTGTTGTGTTAAATGTCAAGTTTCACCTGCCATTCCAAATATTACTATACCTTTTCTATGGGATGAAGATCAGGTAGTTTAATGGGCCAGTCTATGTACCATAGATCGACGTCAGCTGGCTGGACACTACAGCCCCGATTTGAAGAAAGACATTGGTTCACAAGGTTCTATTTTAAACTGTGTTTTATTAAAGAAGAGTGTTTCGCGTCCCACGAAGTCGATGTCGTTAGAGATGAACTTGTTGCAACCTGTTGTAACCGCGACCGGAAAGCGCGGCGGGACCAAACGGAGAGCGGCCCGCAATCAAACAAACGAACGGAAAGGACGGACACTAAACAACGACGGACGATAGAGAGAGACCTTACGACGACGACAACACGCAAGAAACAACGCAGTGACAGAGGCAACCAAACGAATCCAAGACGTCCACTTGTAACCAAAACAAAGAACGGTAAACGAACGCAGTGACAGAGGCAACCAAACGAATCCAAGACGTCCACTTGTAACCAAAACAAAGAACGGTAAACGAGCTGTCTGTTGTCGAGGCGATGTGTCAAGACTCACGCAACGATTAGACTCGCTGGTTGAGCTTTTTTTTTTTTTTTTTTTTTTTTTTTTTTTTTTTTTTTTTAGCACATTTCATTCCCTTCCCTTAGGGGGAGGGCGGGCTATTCTAGTGCTTGCATTGCACTTTTTAGCCTTAGGCGAGGTTTACAATTTTATTTTCTTTTTTATACAATTTGAAGTGCTTGCAGAAAGGTACTTTACAATTTTTTTTGCACTTTGACGAGTTCATTAACAATTGACATTTGGTATTACATAATTAACAAGTTTATATAATTAACAAGGTTATAATAAAATTAACAAGGTTATATTTTGGTTTAACAAAGAGTATAGTAGGAGAAATTAACAACGAGATATGGTTTGCAAGGTTATGTTTTAGTTCTTAATGTATATAGTACTAGAATTAACATGCTTATAAGAATAGAATATGGAAGGGGGAAGGTTAAGAGAGAGATTTGGGGGTGTGACAGTAAGAGATAGAGATTTAAGTATTGGCATTTGTTGAGGTTTTGAGGAATGAACATTGACATATGGTGATATATAATTGTGGTTGTTTACGTTGGAGTGTGTAGTGTTTCTGTGTGTGATTTGTGTGTAATATTTCCGAAATAACGTCTGTGTTCGGTTGTGGAGCAGAGGTGAAGAGAGCATATGATAAGAGGTTTTGGATGTTAGTCTGTGAGTAGTGTATAATGATGTTACTATTGTTACTTGCATTGTACAATTATTGCTATTTTCTATTTACATAATTTTTCTTTTCATTTTCGGTGGCAGAACAGGATTGAGTAGTTGGAGAGTGTGCCGGCTTGCTTAATTGTGCGAGTGTTGTCGTTTTGTTGCTTGTGTGTGTGTGTTTGTGTGTGCGTGTATGTGTGTGAGAGAGAGAGGGGGGGTGAGGGAGAGGGAGATAGAGAGAGAGAGAGAGAGAGAGAGAGAGAGAACGAGGGAGAGAGGGTGTATGTCTGTCTGTGTTTTATTGTCTGACGTGTAGGTGGGGAGGGGTAGTGGTATGGGTTGTCAGCGGTTCCATAGTTGGGGCTAGGTCTGGGAAGTGGTGTGATGTGTTTTGTGCTACTGTACGCGCTGGGCAGATATACTTGTGTTTGGGGAGTCGTTGAGTACGAGGTCTTGTTGTAATTAGGTTTTCCATGTCAGGTCTTTGCGTTAGTATTCGTTGTCCGTAGTTCGCGCGCAGTTTTGTCAGTCGCGTCTGGAGTGGTTCCACGTTAACTATTTCGTATACGTCGTTGCTGGGCGTCCTTGCCGGGAGTCTCGCAAGGTTGCGGAGCAGTCGTCGTTCAGTACTGTAAAGTCTGTCTGCTACCGTGTGCGGAATTCCTCCCAGCGGGGCGCTGGCGTATTCTAGGACAGGTCTGATAAAAGTTTTATAAGTGTGTATGGCTGTTTCCATGCTGCAGCCACGGAGGCGTCCTTGTACTTGTCGTATCAGTCTTTGGCGTTTTCTAGTCTTGTCGAGAAGGTAGTTCAGGTGAGTCATCCAGTTCATGTGTTTGTCTAGGAATACGCCAAGGTACCTGGCCGTGTTGACAAGTCTGAGTGGCGTGTTCCAGAGTGTTAATTGTATGTCGTTGTCATTTTGCTGTCTCTTTTTGGTCAGGTTTCTGTGTCGAAAGAGTACTGTTTGTGTCTTTGCTGGGTTTGGTCTTATTCTCCACTTTTCCATCCAGTCTTCGAGTCGTTTTAGGTATGCGTCCGTCTTCCTCTGTATAGTTGTTGTCCTGAGTGATGTACACCAGTAAGCTGTGTCGTCTGCGTATAGGGCTATTGTTTCGTCTGGGGATTGCATAAATACTCTATCGGAGGCGCCGTTGTTGGCCGCTGGAACCACGTGTTCCACTGTGGCGCCCTCACACTATATGCGCGCCGCCACAGCTTACGGCGCGATGGTGCAAAGACCTCTGGGTCTACGTCGTCCAAGACCTCTGGCGGGGATTCAAATTCCACGGCGCGCGATACCAGAGAACTAGCTCACATTGTTTCATGAATGGGGAAGGAAATCGACCAGGAGCAATTTACGAAAATCACCGGAAACCTACACCGAGGCGACAAGTCATGGGATATCTCCTCATATAGTTTCGGGCCGTCTTTTGCCCAGAGAAGTGCAGCAATTCGACGTAGCATGGACTCAACATGTTGTTGGGAGACCCCTGCAGAAATATTGAGCCGTGCTAGTTCTAAAGCAGTGCATAATTGCGGAAGTGTTGCGGGTGCAGGATTTTGTGTACCAACTGACCTCTCGATTATATCTCATAAATATTCGATCAGACTCACTCCAAGCGATCTCGGTGGCCAAACTACTCGTTCGAACTATCCAGAATGTTCTTCAAACCAGTCGCGAATAGTTATGGCTCGGTGACATAGCGCATTGTCATCCACAAAAATTCCAATGAAGTCCATGAATGGCTCTAAATGGTATCCAGGTAGCCGAACTTAACCGTTTCCAGTCAATGAACGGTTCAGTTTGACCAGAGGACCAAGTCCGTTCAATGTAAACACAGTCCATACCATTATGGAGCCACCTCCAGCTTGCACAGTTCTTTGTTGATAATCTAAGTCTACGGCTTCGTGTCGTCTGCACCACACTAGAGCCATACCTTCAGCTCTTACCAACTGAAATCGGGACTCATCTGATCAGGCCATGGTTTTCCAGGAGGATAAGGTCCAGCTGATACGGTCACCAGCCCAGAAGAGGCGCTGAAGGCTATGTCTTGTTGTTGCAAAGGCACTCGCGTCGGTCGTCTGCAACCACAGCCCATAAACCCCAATTTTGCGCACTGTCCCAACGGACACGTTCGTCGTACGTATCACATTGATTTCTGCGATTATTTCATGCAGTATTGCTTGTCTGTTCGGACTGACAACTCTACGCAAACGCCGTTGTTCTCGGTCGTTAAGTGAAGGCCATCGGCGTTGTCCGTGGGAAGACGTAACGCCTGAAATTTGGCATTCCCGACACACACTTGGTACTGTGGATCTCTGAATACTGAATTCCTTAGCGATGTCCGAGATGGAATGGTCCATGCCTCTAGCTCCAACTACCATTCCACATTCAAGTCTGCCAATTTCCGTCGTGCGGCCACAATCACGTCGGAAAGCTTTTCACAGGAATAACCTGGGTACAAATGAGAGCTCCCCCGAATGTGTCGCCCTTTTATTCCTTGTGTACGCAATACTACCACAATTTGTATAAGCGCATATCGCTGTCCCGTGACAGAAGGGTCACTGTATACAGGGTGGTCCATTGATGGTGACTGGGCCAAATATCTCATGAAATAAGCATCAAACGAAAAAACTACAAAGGACGAAACTTGTCTAGCTTGAAGGGGGAAACCAGATGGCGTTATGGTTGGCCCGCTAGATGCGGCTGCCATAGGTCAAACCGATATGAAGTGCGTTTTTTTAAAATGGGAACCTCCCCCCCATTTTTTTATGACATATTCGTGTAGTACGTAAAGAAATATGAATGTTTTAGTTGGACCACTTTTTTCGCTTTGTGATAGATGGAGCTGTAATAGCCACAAACGTATAAGTAAGTACGTGGTATCACGTAACATTCCGCCAGTGCGGAAGGTATTTGCTTCGTGTTAAAATGTGCCGTTTACCAACTGCAGAAAAGGTGATATCGTGTTGATGTATGGCTATTGTGTTCAAAACGCCCAACGGGCGTGTGCTATGTATGCTTCTCGGTATCCTGGACGACGTGGCTGCGACAAGTGGAACATCATCGACCTTAGGGGGTTAATGTATGGTGCGGCATTATGGGAGGGAGGATAATTGGCCCCCATTTTACCGATGGCAATGTAAATAGTGCAATGTATGCTGATTTCCTAC
Organism: Schistocerca piceifrons; assembly: GCF_021461385.2. Taxonomy (NCBI): domain Eukaryota; kingdom Metazoa; phylum Arthropoda; class Insecta; order Orthoptera; family Acrididae; genus Schistocerca; species Schistocerca piceifrons. Next base: position 345,156,165 of record NC_060143.1, on the reverse strand, counting down.
GTAATATTCTACCGATGTTACTACAAGATGTTTCACTGCATGACAGAATGGTGATTTATTTGCAACATGATGAATGTCCGGCACATAGCTCGGGTGCGGTTGAAGCGGTATTGAACAGCATATTTCATGACAGGTGGATTGGTCGTCGAAGCACCATACCATGGCCCGCACGTTCAGCGGATCTGACGTCCCCGGATTTCTTTCTGTGGGATAAGTTGAAGGATATTTGCTATCGTGATCCACCGACAACGCCTGACAACATGCGTCAGCGCATTGTCAATGCATGTGCGTACATTACGGAAGGCGAACTACTCGCTGTTGAGAGGAATGTCGTTACACGTATTGCCAAATGCATTGAGGTTGACGGGCATCACAAACGTACATGTATCACACTGGAACAACCGAAATAAGGTGTTCAAGCGTACCTACGTTCTGTATTTTAAATTAAAAAATCTACCTATTACCAACTGTTCGTCTAAAATTGTGAGCCATATGTTTGTGACTATTATAGCGCCATCTATCAAAAAGCTAAAAAAGTGGTCCAACTAAAATATTCATATTTCTTTACGTACTACACGAATATACAGTATTATAAAAAATGGGCGTTCCTGTTTAAAAAAAAATAGACACTTGATATCCTTTTGACCTATGGCGGCGCCGTCGATCGGGCCAACCATAGCGCCATCTGGTTTCCCCCTTCAAGCTAGACAAGTTTCATTCTCTATAGATTTTTTGTTTGACGCATATTTCGTGAAATATTTGGCCCGGTCACGATCAATGGACCACACTGTACATCGCTGCGAGCGGTGGGCTTTTGCGAGGTATCCAACACCAAATATTCATTTAATGCAGTTCTCTTCGCAACTATTCGGAAACTGGTTGAGGTGAACCTGCTCTCACTGTCCTTGTTTGACAAGATCCTTGTAGCAAGACTAAATACCAAATCATACAAATCCACCAAAAAGTAACGCAAAAAATACCTAGAAATGGGGAAAACAACAGCAATCGATCTCGAAATCCGACATTTTATTACAGTAGATTTACATTTCACGCATAGTCATCTTCAGTGTTATAACAAGAAGTGACTTTAGTCCATAGCGTCTATAATGTCCATAGTGCCCCGTAATAAAAAATATTGCTTGATGTGGTATGTACAGCAGACTAATACTCCTGTACGCTCTATACCGACGAACATTATTTACTATATGATACTTAGGACTAATGTCACCAGTTGTCATATCCACTGAAGATGACTATGTAATTGCTCAAATCTGATTTTCTATAATAAATCCGACGAATTTCACTATTCTTTTCTCCATTTCTATATTCAACGATCGATGTGCACAGTGTTATCATACGGATTACATGTTGAACAAAATATGTCTATTTAAATAAGAAGACAAGAATTCACTATACACTCCTTCAAATATGATTGTATAAGCCTAGATCAGATGTGGTTTAAATTCACAGAAATAATCTACATCTACATCTACATCTACATCTACATTGATACTCCGCAAGCCACCCAACGGTGTGTGGCGGAGGGCACTTTACGTGCCACTGTCATTACCTCCCTTTCCTGTTCCAGTCGCGTATGGTTCGCGGGAAGAACGACTGTCTGAAAGCCTCCGTGCGCGCTCTAATCTCTCTAATTTTACATTCGTGATCTCCTCGAGAGGTATAAGTAGGGGGAAGCAATATATTCGATACCTCATCCAGAAACGCACCCTCTCGAAACCTGGCGAGCAAGCTACACCGCGATGCAGAGCGCCTCTCTTGCAGAGTCTGCCACTTGAGTTTATTAAACATCTCCGTAACGCTATCACGGTTACCAAATAACCCTGTGACGAAACGCGCCGCTCTTCTTTGGATCTTCTCTATCTCCTCCGTCAGACCGATCTGGTACGGATCCCACACTGATGAGCAATACTCAAGTATAGGTCGAACGAGTGTTTTGTAAGCCACCTCCTTTGTTGATGGACTACATTTTCTAAGCACTCTCCCAATGAATCTCAACCTGGTACCCGCCTTACCAACAATTAATTTTATATGATCATTCCACTTCAAATCGTTCCGCACGCATACTCCCAGATATTTTACAGAAGTAACTGCTACCAATGTTTGTTCCGCTATCATATAATCATACAATAAAGGATCCTTCTTTCTATGTATTCGCAATACATTACATTTGTCTATGTTAAGGGTCAGTTGCCACTCCCTTCACCAAGTGCCTATCCGCTGCAGATCTTCCTGCATTTCGCTACAATTTTCTAATGCTGCAACTTCTCTGTATACTACAGCATCATCCGCGAAAAGCCGCATGGAACTTCCGACACTATCTACTAAGTCATTTATATATATTGTGAAAAGCAATGGTCCCATAACACTCCCATGTGGCACGCCAGAGGTTACTTTAACGTCTGTAGATGTCTCTCCATTGATAACAACATGCTGTGTTCTGTTTGCTAAAAACTCTTCAATCAGGCCACACAGCTGATCTGATATTCCGTAGCCTCTTACTTTGTTTATCAGGCGACAGTGCGGAACTGTATCGAACGCCTTCCGGAAGTCAAGAAAAATAGCATCTACCTGGGAGCCTGTATCTAATATTTTCTGGGTCTCATGAACAAATAAGGCGAGTTGGGTCTCACACGATCGCTGTTTCCGGAATCCATGTTGATTCCTACATAGTAGATTCTGGGTTTCCAGAAATGACATGATACGCGAGCAAAAAACATGTTCTAAAATTCTACAAGAGATCGACGTAAGAGATATAGGTTTATAGTTTTGCGCATCTGCTCGACGACCCTTCTTGAAGACTGGGACTATCTGTGCTCTTTTCCAATCATTTGGAACCCTCCGTTCCTCTAGAGACTTGCGGTACACGGCTGTTAGAAGGGGGGCAAGTTCTTTCGCGTACTCTGTGTAGAATCGAATTGGTATCCCGTCAGGTCCAGTGGACTTTCCTCTATTGAGTGATTCCAGTTGCTTTTCTATTCCTTGGACACTTATTTCGATGTCAGCCATTTTTCGTTTGTGCGAGGATTTAGAGAAGGAACTGCAGTGCGGTCTTCCTCTGTGAAACAGCTTTGGAAAAAGGTGTTTAGTATTTCAGCTTTACGCGTGTCATCCTCTGTTTCAATGCCATCATCATCCCGTAGTGTCTGGATATGCTGCTTCGAGCCACTTACTGATTTAACGTAAGACCAGAACTTCCTAGGATTTTCTGTCAAGTCGGTACATAGAATTTCACTTTCGAATTCAATGAACGCTTCACGCATAGCCCTCCTTACGCTAACTTTGACATCGTTTAGCTTCTGTTTGTCTGAGAGGTTTTGGCTGCGTTTAAACTTGGAGTGGAGCTCTCTTTGCTTTCGCAGTAGTTTCCTAACTTTGTTGTTGTACCACGGTGGGTTTTTCCCGTCCCTCACAGTTTTACTCGGCACGTACCTGTCTAAAACGCATTTTACGATTGCCTTGAACTTTTTCCATAAACACTCAACACTGTCAGTGTCGGAACAGAAATTTTCGTTTTGATCTGTTAGGTAGTCTGAAATCCGCCTTCTATTACTCTTGCTAAACAGATAAACCTTCCTCCCTTTTTTATATTCCTATTAACTTCCATATTCAGGGATGCTGCAACGGCCTTATGATCACTGATTCCCTGTTCTGTACATACAGAGTCGAAAAGTTCGGGTCTGTTTGTTATCAGTAGGTCCAAGATGTTATCTCCACGAGTCGGTTCTCTGTTTAATTGCTCGAGGTAATTTTCGGATAGTGCACTCAGTATAATGTCACTCGATGCTCTGTCCCTACCACCCGTCCTAAACATCTGAGTGTCCCAGTCTATATCTGGTAAATTGAAATCTCCACCTAAGACTATAACATGCTGAGAAAATTTATGTGAAATGTATTCCAAATTTTCTCTCAGTTGTTCTGCCACTAATGCTGCAGAGTCGGGAGGTCGGTAAAAGGAGCCAATTATTAACCTAGTTCGGTTGTTTAGTGTAACCTCCACCCATAATAATTCACAGGAACTATCCACTTCTACTTCACTACAGGATAAACTACTACTAACAGCGACGAACACTCCACCACCGGTTGCATGCAATCTATCCTTTCTAAACACCGTCTGTACCTTTGTAAAAATTTCGGCAGAATTTATCTCTGGCTTAAGCCAGCTTTCTGTACCTATAACGATTTCAGCTTCGGTGCTTTCTATCAGCGCTTGAAGTTCCGGTACTTTACCAACGCAGCTTCGACAGTTGACAATTACAATACCGATTGCTGCTTGGTCCCCGCATGTCCTGACTTTGCCCCGCACCCGTTGAGGCTGTTGCCCTTTCTGTACTTGCCCAAGGCCATCTAACCTAAAAAACCGCCCAGCCCACGCCACACAACCCCTGCTACCCGTGTAGCCGCATGTTGCGTGTAGTGGACTCCTGACCTATCCAGCGGAACCCGAAACCCCACCACCCGATGGCGCAAGTCGAGGAATCTGCAGCCCACACGGTCGCAGAACTGTCTCAGCCTCTGATTCAGACCCTCCACTCGGCTCTGTACCAAAGGTCCGCAGTCAGTCCTGTCGACGATGCTGCAGATGGTGAGCTCTGCTTTCATCCCGCTAGCGAGACTGGCAGTCTTCACCAAATCAGATAGCCGCCGGAAGCCAGAGAGGATTTCCTCCGATCCATAGCGACACACATCATTGGTGCCGACATGAGCGACCACCTGCAGATGGGTGCACCCTGTACCCTTCATGGCATCCGGAAGGACCCTTTCCACATCTGGAATGACTCCCCCCCGTATGCACACGGAGTGCACATTGGCTTTCTTCCCCTCTCTTGCTGCCATTTCCCTAAGGGGCCCCATTACGCGCCTGACGTTGGAGCTCCCAACTACCAGTAAGCCCACCCTCTGCAACTGCCCGGATCTTGCAGACTGAGGGGCAACCTCAGGAACAGGACAAGCAGCCATGTCAGGCCGAAGATCAGTATCAGCCTGAGACAGAGCCTGAAACCGCCGGCAAATGAGAAATCTGTACCAAATAAATTAATAAGAGATGGTACTGATCCCACATGATTCACAAAACTGTTGCCGAAGGAACGAAAAGAGGATGCTAAATTTGAAAGAAAACAAAAACCCCAAGATTGATCATGTTTTATTGAAGCTCGAAGTTTGGCGCGGGCTTCAGTGCGAAATGCTTTTAAGAGCTTCCACAACGAAACTCAGTCTCGAAATCAGGCAGAAAATCCAGAGATTCTGGTCGTACGTAAGGTACACCATCGGCAAGACACGGTGAATACCTTCAAGCGCGATAGCAATAGTAATGTCACTGACGACGGTGCAACTACAACGGAGTTACTAAGAACGATTTTCCGAATTTCCTTCACCAAAGAAGACGAAGACGAATCACGAACATTAGTAACTTAGAAGTAGGTATCTTCGGTGTAACGAAGCAACTTAAATCACGTAGTAAAAGCAAGGCCTTCAGTCCACGTTGTATACCACTTAAGTTCCTTTCATTGTATGCCGATACAATAGTTCCATATTTAGCAATCGTATACAATCACTGGTTCGTCGAAAGATCCGTACCTAAAGATTAGGAAGTTGCACAGGTGACACCAATACTCAAGAAAGGAAATAAGAGTAATCCGTTGAATCACAGATCCACATCACTAACGTCGATTTGCAGTTGGGTTATGGAATCTATTCTGTGTTCGAACATTATGAATTTGCTCGAAGAAAACGATTTATTGACAAATAGTGAATTCGAATTCAGAAAATATATCTTAAAAATATTTCTACCATTTTTGTTATTAGATTGCAAAGTCAGACTAAAAAAGAAATCTTGGTTTATATAACCTAACTGACCTTTAAAATACCTGAAAATCGTCATCTGACGTTTTTTCTTCTTTTTCCTCTTCGTCATCATCGTTATCCTCTTCACACATAAGATGGTCTTCACAGTCAGCGAGAGCGTTACTTACGCCACACGTCTTGAAAGATTTAACAATAATGTCTCCTCTCTCTCTCTAGACATTGACTGTCTCATCCCCTGACACACTTGTTTGATTGCAGGTCGTTCTAAATCTCCCTTCGGCGTAAATTCATGTTGTGTTTCACAGCATGCTTGTGAAAACTCGCACCTGATGTTCCGTCGCATCGGTGCGCTGATAATGGCAGTTGAATTTAATGTTGCCAGATGGAGGTAGGTTTCCGGCGGCATCGAATATATAGTCATTTTTAAGACTGACGGGAATGTTAAATCAAACACTGGATATTGTTATATTAATTTCGAGAATAAGGTGCACCTGAATTTTGGAGACAAAAGTACGTCTTATAGTCCATAAAATACAGTAGCTCAGTATTCTCACAAAGTAATGTATAGGCGTGCTATGGACTGGTGATGTCAATTGATTCCGTGCTTTTTAATTTCCAGGAGGCTTCTGACACCGTACCTCACAAGCAACTTCTAATCAAACTGCGTACCTGTGGAGTATAACGTCAGGTGTGCGACTGGGTTAGCGATTTCCTGTCAGAAAGGTCACAGTTCGTAGTAACTGAAAGGAATCGGGTGAAGCAGTAATGTCTGGCGTTGTCCAAGAAAGTGTTATAGACTCTCTGTTGTGTCGGATCTACATAAACGATTTATGTGACAATCTGAGTCGTGCTCTTAGATAATAGATGACGCTATCATTACCATATCGTAAAACCGTCATGAAATCATCACCGAGCGAGGTGGCACACTGGACTCGCATTCGGGAGGAAGACGGTTCAAACCCGCGGTCCGGCCATCCTGATTTAGGTTTTCCGTGATTTCCCTAAACCGTTTCAGGGAAATGCCGGAACTGTTCCTCTGAAAAGGACACGGACGACTTCCTTCTTCATCCTTCCCTAATTCTCTAATTGATCCCTTCCTCCAGATCAACCAACCAACTGTAAAATCATCAGACGACCAAAGCCAACTGCAAAATGATTTAGACGGGATATCTGCATCTTGCGAAAGGTGTCGGTTGACCATAAATAATGAAAAGCGTGAATTCATCCACTTGGTCTCCTCCCTCAAATCAACCAACGAACTGTAAAGTCATCAGATGACCAAAACCAACTTCAAATTAGAACCAGACGGAATCCGCTATATTTCGATTACACGATAAATCATATAAATCTAAAGGCTGTGAATTCAGCTAAATACAAAGGTGTTATAAGACAGTGTTGTGGGGGAAGCGAACCAAAGACTGCGACTTATTGGTAGAACACTTAGAAAGTGGAACAGCTCTACTAAATAGACTGTTTACAGTACACTTCCCTCTTCTGGAGTACTGCTGCGCAGTGTGGGATACGCATCAGACAGGACTATCCGGGCACATCGAAAAAGTTCAAGGAAGGGCAGCTCATTTTGTATTGTCGCGAAATAGGGAAGAGAATGCCACGGGTAAGACGCGAATTGGGCTGGCAATCATTAAAACAAAGGTTTTTTTCGTTGCGACAGGATCTTCTCATGAAATTTCAACTTCCTCCTCCGACTGCTAAAATATTTTGTCGACGCGTACCTACATACGGAGAAGTGATCATCGTAATAAAATAATAGTAATCAGAACTCGCACGGAAAGATTTAAGTGTTGATTTTTCCCACGCGCTGGTGGAGAGTGGATCGCTAGAGAAACAGCTCGACGGCTATTAATTGTGAATTGCAGAGTAGTGGTTAGATGCAGGTTGTCATTGTCAGGCGTGACACTCATTTCCAGTCGCTGACAGGGGTGTTTCTACCATTGTTCGTATGCCGTGTTACATGGTCACGAGTGGTACACCGTTCCTCCTAGACACGGACAGTCCGCGTTGATATACCAAGAAATTGGCAGTTTTATTCACGGTGTGGTCATGAGCGCTTCCAAACACGATATTTCGTTTCTCCCATTCTGTCATGCCATTACCAGTGCCTTACTGCGTCTATTGAATGCATACACACCACTGCACAGCGATGGAGGAGCAGACGACTGGCTGTTACCATTTCGGCGCCATCTACAGCGCTCCAACGAGGGTGATTAACGTATTGTCCGGTGAGCTTACCAAGTTTTAATTTCCGTATAAATGTACTCATTACTGAAAGCATAAAAAACACTGCAGAATGGTTTAGGAATGTCCGATACAGATAGAAAATGAGAAACGATATTTGGGAAAGTGATTGAGACAGTGCCGTGGGAGGAAGTGGAGGGAGGAGGAGAGGGGGGGGGGGGGGGGGGGTGCCGTCTCTCTCGCTCTGCAACTGTCGCTGCGTTCTTCAGTGTAGCAGAAGCCGTATTTTACCTGGACAAGAGCTCGGTCGGGAACTTGTGCTTCCTTTTAGTATTCCCTGTGATGAATATTCAATAGTTTTCCTTTGCGTGTTGAGAGGTTTGTTTATTTCATACTCAGTTGCTTGTTTCTTTATTTCGACTTCTGCAGTTGTGGCAGCAGTTTGTAGTCGCTCGCTTTATGGTAAGAATGGCTCTCCTACCAAAGTCTTTCATTATAATTAATCAGTTTCTCATCTTATTACTTTCACAGTTCCACGGGCTCCATCTACTGGTTTAGAACAAAAATCTTAACACGAGAAAAAAGTAGAGTGACACTTCAAAAGAATTCTTTTTGAGTGAGATGTGAATCAAAAATTCGAAAGAAAATTGCTTTCATTCTGAAGTCACACTTGTTTTCTCGGACATTGCCGTTACTGTCCTACTCTGCTGTTCCTGTCTCTGTCTGTTTATGCACAATAATTACAGGCAACATCGGCATGTCCTGAATCACGTATTCCACTCTACACTTATTCCTTCTCCTGTTGTTTCCACTACTGAATAAATTATTCTTCGACTCCCTAACGCTTTTTTTCTTTCACTTTCAGCTCTTAGGTGCCTTTTCAACCTAAACGGCCCTTATTTTATATTTACTCACTATTATAAAATTTGTTGTACCTTCCTGTACTATCTCATATTTCATGACCTTCTCTTTACCATTCCTCAACTTACGCATTTCATATGCCACTATCTTTTCACAATATAACTACCGCTACTGAGCTCGCTTCACGAGAAAAAAGATTCGCACTTTAACAGGTTGTTGTAGATAATTTCATTTTTCCAGCGAGCAAGCTGGTGAGAGAAGCATTCAATTAAATTCAGTGAATATTTTTTGCTCCGTCTTTCTTCCGTCTCAGAACAGTTACTATTCTTTATCTTCCCTTGTTTTCTGACTTCTATCGATCGTTTTTTTCTTTTCTTTCCCGATAAAAGTAAAACCTGAACATGTTGAACTTCTTCCTCTTGAATGTACTTATAGACCTTTACCTTAGCGTTTTTAAATTCAGAGACTTCCATTCATAGCTTGTCCTGGTCTCCATTTTTCAGACTATGACCGGTGAACGACACATAAAAAATTGTAATAATTAGTAATTACTTAACACTGAATAATTTTTCGAATTTATCTTTACATATATTCATTGTTAAAAATAATTATAAATGTATCATTATTTACACGGCAGGAACAAATGCGTAAATTTGGAGTTCTTGTTGCACAAAGAGAAAGCAAATTGCTTTACCATGGCTTGACTTCAAGCTGTACGAGGAAATAAGTTTATTGTAATTTGTGCGTTAACGTGTCGCAATTATTTGATGCAACACAACTAAATAATCCTTAGTGCGGCATTTCATACCCCTGTGTTCTAGGCAGATTTTTAGCATGAGTAGCCTAAACCTCGCAGCTCTTTTCATTACCAATATTTTTATAGATCGCTAACCATTGTACATCATATTTATAGCCCTTCTCAAGAGCCATTTCACACGGGTAACATCTACTTCCTTTGTTCATACATAAGAGAATGTGCAGAAAGTCAATAAGAAATTTATTACACAGGCAGGAGTTAGCGAGAAAATTATAACATCAAAATACATTTCGTTTAATGAGACGGTGACCGACATTTTTATAATTTTTGTTTATTTGTTCACACAATCACTTTTTTCATGAAACAGCCACGTTGCCCATCTTGGGATGCTACAAAAACAATAAAAAGATTACACCAGACCTTAAGGCAAGTAAAGCAAGAAAAAGATTTAAAGTAGATCTACTTGCCAGCTGAGTAAAGTGCTACTAAAGCAGGTTTGCTTGAGAGCTGAATAAAGTGTAATCAAATACAGCCGGATAGTAAGTAAATGCAGCATTTAGTGAACAAATGTTCTTGCATTGTCATATTGAACGTATTACGAAGAAAAATCAGGGAATTTTATACATACAACGAAATTAACGTTTCCTTACTTACTCTTTGCACTAAATGCGCACGTCATCTGTAAGACAGTTTTCACCTACGAAATCAAAAAACTTGATTTTTGGTATAAACATTTGTTCACTAGACGCCGCTCTCAGTTATGTCCTCGTGTATTTTAACAATGCTGTAATTAGCTCACAAGTAGACCTATCTGAATAGCGCTTTACTTCCGTAGCTCATAACGTGACCTAGTTTAAATATTTTTGCTTTATTTAAGTTCCCAGTATAAGACTTTTATTAATTTTTGTAGCATCTGAAGATGGCTAATGTGGCTGAAACCGGTTCATGGTTTCATAAAAAAGTGCTTGTGTCAACAAATAAACAAAAAATATAGACGTATCACTTCCACCATGTTTCGGATGCTTACCCGACGTATGGACATCTGAACCATGAAAAATTACGCCTGAAATTTCTTCAACTAGTCACTAGAAATTTTTGCATTTCATATTAATGAAACTCTTGGCAGCGAATGAACAACTCTTTAAGTTAACGTACCTACCCGTTCTTATGCAATACCCCATTTCCGTGGAATGTTATGGGATAATTGGATTAAACGAAGGCTCACATGGCGCAAATAATAATATGTTGTGCTCTTTCACATACATTTTATAGTCACTGCTGTCATGTTGGCATTTTAAATACAGTTTTGCACTTAATATGCTCTCCAATAAAAATTTATTCCATGTGATCCAGTGGAAGTGAAAAAACACAATAATGCCTAAAGCGGAAAAAGTGCCAGGAAGTTGACACTTGAAGGTAGTAAGTGATACGTGCTCTGTTCTCGTAATCAGTAGCTTACTGAGAGAGAAAGGTGGTCTGAAGCTCCATATCTCGTCCAGCATGAAGTTATAGCTTGTCGTATATAAGTACTCTGTGTATAGTCGGAGAATTCCTTGTTGATAATTGTAAAAAGGACAAAATTTTTCGCAAGGGCTGTTATTATTATTACACGTTTATACTCTTAAGAAAGAGTTTGACCTTAAATGTTGCATGATTATTCAGCTATCTCTTATGAACCGTGCTGCGGTTCGCGTTGGTGCCGTGTGTAGGTTTCTGCCAGACCGTATCGTTTAGTTGGTACGGTTACGTAGTTTGTCTTTTTCTCGTGTTCACTGGCGCCACTCGGTTTCGTAAGCGTTGCCTGTCCGCTAGTAGCAGCAGCAGCGGCGGTTATCGATATGTTGCTCTGCTGCCCTATCTTTGGGGTGACCTCGTGCGTCTTCCGTGTGGGGTGAGTGAGGAGTTCGGTTGGGAACGCAGGAGCAGCGAGGTCCGCGCACCGGGACCGCTGGCAGAGAATATGGGCTGCCGGATCGAAGGGCAGTGGTGGTTCAAATGGCTCTGAGCACTATGCGACTTAACTTCTGAGGTCACCAGTCCCCTAGAACTTAGAACTACTTAAACCTAACTAACCTAAGGACATCACACACATCCATGCCCGAGGCAGGATTCAAACCTGCGACCGTAGCGGTCGCTCGGCTTCAGACTGTAGCGCCTAGAACCGCACGGCCACTCCTGCCGGCAAGGGCAGTGGTCACGAGGGTGCACGACCTCGTAGAAACCGAATCCTGCATGTTTATGTTGAGTGCATTGCAATTCGCGTAGAGAAACCTCCACCATTGTGAAATCTCGCGATTCTCCAGTGACCTGGGTTCGTGTTGCTGCTCGTAGTGTCGCCGAGGCGAAAAGCAGCGAGTGGAGTACCTGGGGAAGGCGGATCTGATTAGCCTTCCTGGACTTCTATTTACTATTTACTATTTTCAGCTTCTTACATTGTTGAGTTCAACCAGCGGTATTTTTCTGTCGTTGGGCCGCTAACGCCTCAGTTACCTGCCCTAGGAGTTAATGTATGTATGTAACGGCAGTGTACGTTTCCTCGCCTTGCCGCCACTGTCTGGTGAGGCGTGTTTGACAGCTTCTTGATTGTAGGTTGGGTGGCGTTCTCCCACCTTAGTCGTAGTCATTCCTTCTTGTTTCGGGCGTTCTAAGCACAGTATTCTGCAGGCGGAGCGCAGACCGCAGTCCGGCTTTGGCGTAATTTTACATCTTGCATTTGTTTTGTTGGATGTCAGGTAGCCTCACCAAGATTATCATTAGTCGCTCGTTAGACTGCCACTCGTCCTAGTTACCATCTTGTGATCTGAATGCAACTCTTGGCTGCCTTTCTTTTCGCTCGCGAAAGTGTTTTTGGTGTGACCTACTCAGAGGTCGATTACTGTAGCTCCGTCTGTCTCTGGCCATTGTTCTTTATTTTATTATTGTATTATTAAGTTACCATCATTTGTCTCACCTGTTTGGGGATCTGTTGTTTTTTTTTTTTTTTTTTTTTTTTTTAAAGTATCGTTTGCTATCCACTAGCCATTTGACAGTATATTTGTTAATTTTTTATAATTGCCATTTAGGCGTTAAAGGCCTTCAGCCGTGATTGTGGTTACTTACCTTAAAGTTCTGATTGCGACCACATTGGGTTATTTTCAAAATTATTTGCTGTCTGTATGTTATGTATGTTTGTTAAATTTTTTAATAATTGCCGTTTTGGGCGTTAAAGGCCTTCAGCCGTGATTGTGGTTACTTGCTTTAAAATTGTGATTGCGACCACATTGGCTTGCTTTCCAAAATTATTGGCTGTCTGTATTTTATGTATTTTTTAAATTTTAAATAATTGTCATTTTTCGCGTTAAACACATTCAGCCATGATTGTTGTTACGTGCCTTAAAAGTCTTATTTCGACCTCATTGGCTTGTTTTCAAAAATTATTTATTAAAATAAATGAGTGAAACTGCAAAGAAAGCCAAGAGTAATCGATTCGGGCCCCGTCCACAATCGTAACCCAGTCCTGCCTTCCTTAATTACCAGGTTTCATCTTATTTCATTCTTCTTTCACTCTTCCAAAAATCTCTTCATTCTGTGACTGTGTTCGCCTTTATCTTGTTGCGTCCACATTATTCACTGTTTTCTTCGTTTCTTATACTTTAAATTCCGTAGCCCAGCCGTCACACCGACGCAGGCAAACTTTGAAAACATGGCTCTGTAACTGCAAGTTCCACTTATCAGCCGTTTCTCCTAAATGATTGGAGCACTTCTTCGTTATCTTTAGCTCACTATGGTATTGACAAAATTCACTTAATAGGAAATTTTGACTCCGAGCGATGGATATGCCAATGACCTTTTAACGTTGTGGCATGTGATGACGTGACTTTAGGCAGTGAAACCGGTTTTGTTTTAATGAACATTTGCCTAACATCATTACGAACGTTACACCAAAACACAACTATAACGAAACATGTACGTTGTCACCATTGTATTGGTAAGTTTATGTGACAGCTACAACAACCACGAAAACAACGATACCAGCGTCTCAGCGAAAAGTGCAAACAGCATTCCACTGGCAGAGTTTATTTTAGACCAGGGCCGGCCACGGGGTGCCAAACTGCACGGAATACGATGTGCAGACCACGTTTGGGCTGGGGCTCGACGACTTCACTCGGTAATTCTCGGAAGTACTCGGTACAGCGCGACATTTCATCTAGCATTGTAATGCGGCATTTTCCGCTCGGCACGACGTTCTTCAGCTCGGCAGAATCGTGGTGTCAGCGCAGTTTACTCTTCGCTATTCGTTCGTGGTATAAAGAAAGTTCGCTGGTGTCTGTTTGCACAGAAGGTGGCAGTTTAGTGATCTGTCACCCAAGCCTGTAAAAATTAAAGGGAGTGACAGAGGGATAAGAATTCTCAGTATTCCATAGCAGATATACAGTCGCATTATCGACGAGTACTGTAAATTTTGCATGGAATGACATTACAATGCTGTGCAGAACGAATTGAAAGATTTAGTTGACAATGAAAGAACAAAAAGTTACAGAGATCGACGGATGGCATTCATTGTTCTGTATATCAAGAAGCACTGTGTGCTAAATTCACAGTCATGGAGCATGTGATGAAACTGCTGGTACAAATAGTAAATTTTCTGAAGTCACACGCATTATCCCACTGTCAATATCACCAGTTTTCTATTTATTTATTTATCTTTTTTCAGTACTTACATCGTACACAGGATATTGGACAGGAAACCTTTATATCTATTGGTTTTTCTAACGTCAAACATACATTAATTAAATTTTTATAACAAATTGGATCAACACAGTTAATAATTACAATTTTTTTAAATACTGTATACTTTTGGCTTATTTCTGCAATTAAGGATACAAATTACATTTTTTCTTGCATGGGGTTGTAAGAGGTCCATGACTAAGGAATTTTTAGCTAGCGCACTCGAGCAGATGTAGTTTCGATGGATTGCTCACGTGCTGCCTGTGATATGTAAGCTGTAAGAGAATCTCAGACGAGAGAGCAGTCAGTGTTGGCTGCAGTAGGAACTGTGTGCCAGTAGGAGTAAGTAGTTGCTAGCAGTCGTGTGTATGGAGTTGGCTGAGCCGGTCGTGGGGAGCGATGACGGTGCCTGGGCGATGCAGTATAAGGGAAAAGCAGCCTCGCGCACATGTACTATTGTTATATCAAGTCTCACGTAAAGGTCTTTTTTTAAATCTCTTAATAATAATCTTTCTTATAAAAATTAACTTTTGACAATCATTCATCTCAATTTAAAGAATTTACTAATTTCTCCAATCCATGGTCATGCCGATTATTGTAAAGAAAAATCAGTTGTTTCTTTTTATACATGACAAATCTATCGGCCAGCATTGCACTGGGCCGTGCCAGAAAAATTTCTTATAGGATCAGATATATGTGCGTTATCCAGCGACCTTATTGAGGTAAGAATTTTCAATTTATTCAGAATGATCTTTCAGGGCCATGACACAGCACTGCTGACATCCAAATTTACCAGTTTGAATTCACGGTCAATTATTGAAAGGTTATAAGTGAGCCACAATTATATAATTATTTTTTATCTGTTGGGAGGTTACAAGATACTGTGAGATTGAATAGTAGCAGTTTTTCAGAAGGTAGGCTGTCACAGACTTTTTAAAGCTCTGTAGTTCAGGAAGAGATTTTATATGTCTTGGTAACCAGTTGTATAATTTTGTTACTGCATGATATACACCTTTTTGGCATAGTGTGGTGTTACAATGATTAGCATGTATGTCACTGTCTGACCTGGTACTGTAATCATGGACACTTTTGTTTTGAGGAAAAAGGTTACCTTTCCTCAGTATCCGTCTTTTGACATGCATGACTACTTCGAGTATATAAATGCAGGGAAGGGGTAAGATCTTTGAAGAAAGGTTTGCATGGTTTTCTGCTGCTCGCTTGTTTCATTATTCTCATAGTTGCCTTTTGTTTCCTGAAAACTGTTATGGCCTGGTGTACATTTCCCAAGAAAGTGATACTGTATTTCAGTATTGAATGTACACGAGCAAAGTATACAGCCCTAACCGTTTCTGCACTAGTATTGTTGCAAAGAGTTCTTACTACATAGCTCGTAAGGATATGTGATATGAGTGCTCCAGTTAAGATTTTCCTGGATATGAATCCGAAAAAATTTAGTTTCGTTGACAGCACTAATGATTTGGTTATCTATGCCGAATTTTCATTTTGATGTGTGTGGAAATTCATGAGTACCGGTTGTTGGGGATTAACTATTAGCCTGTTTCAGGTAAACCATTCAGACATTTCTTCTGTAATATATTTGCAGATGCAGTGAGATTTTGTTCTTTATTTCCTTCAATCAATATACTAGTGTCATATGCAAACAGTACAGGTTCAGAATCCCTAACATGTAATGGGAAATCATTAACGTATACCAAAAAAAGAAAGGAACCTAAAATAGAGCCCTGAGGAACACCATGGCTTAGTCCACATGGTTCTGATAGGAGTACCTGGAGTTCATTTCCTTCCATGTACTTAATTTCAGTTACCTGAGAATGATATTCCAAATATGATTTAATTCTCTGATTTGGCACACTTCTTACACCATGTCGTTCAAGCTTCCTCAGGAGCACAGAATGATTAATCACATCATTTTTAGGTCCAGGAATAAATTTCAGATATTTCCTTGGTTGTCCACTGCATTTAAGACATGATTTAGCAGGTTGAAAGTGGCTGTTTCAGTCGATCGCTGTGGTCTGAAGCCATGTTAACATCCAGAAATAATATTATTCTTGTCGAAGAATGTAGCTAGTTGTGAAAGGAACACTTTTTCAATAATTTTCGTTAACTCTGACAGGCTTATACTTACCAATACATTACTGATCACATTTTTTATATAGGGGTATTACTTTTGACATTTGCAGTTGCTGTGGGAAGACACCACATGGTAAGGGAGAATTGCATATGTCTAATAAAGGAGAGAGTATTTCTCTTACTGTCATTTTTATAATATAATTTATAATATCATCAATACCAGTCGAATAATTACTCTTCAGTGAGTTAATGGTATTTAGGATCTCTGTCGGGCCTACTGGACTGAGGAACATGAATATATTATTTATTTCAATAGATGAAAGTACTTTCCATGCCATATTGGGTAGATTTCCAAATTTTTCCTACACTAATTTTCAGCAACAGTTGCATAATAAGAGTTGGAGGTGTTTGCAACTGCCCTAGGGTCAGTGACATTCTTGCCATCGTGCGATATCACAATATCGGGGCTGAATGACGAGTTGTTTCTTGCTTTGTTCTCTAGTCCTGAGACTGGTTTGATACAACTCTCCATGCTACTCTATCCTGTGTAAGCTTCTTTATGTCCCAGTGCCTGCTGCAACCTGCATCCTTCTGCATCTGCTTAGTGTATTTATCTCTTGGTCTCCCTCTACGATTTTTACCCTCCACGTTGCCTCCAATACTAAAATGGTGATCCCTTGATGCCTCAGAACATGTCCCACCTACCGATCCCTTCTTCTAGTCAAGTGGTGCCACAAACTCCACTTCTCCCCAATTCTGTTCAGTACCTCCTCATTAGTTATGTGATCTACCCATCTAAACTTCAGCATTCTTCTGTAGCACCATATTTCTAAAGCTTCTGTTCTCTTCTTGTCCAAACTATTTATTGTCCATGTTTCACTTCCTTACATAGCTATGCGTCATACAAATACTTTCAGAAACGACTTCCTGACACTTAAATCTATACTCGATGTTAACAAATTTCTCTTCTTCAGGAACGCTTTCCTTGCCATTGCCAGTCTACATTTTATATCCTCTCTACTTCGACCATCATCAGTTATTTTGCTCCCCAAATAGCAAACCTTTAAGTGTCTCATTTCCTAATCTAATTTCCTCAGCAGCACCCGACTTAATTCCACTACATTCCATTATCCTCGTTTTGCTTTTGTTAATGTTCATCTTATATCCTCCTTTCAAGACACTGTCCATTCCATTCAACTGCTCTTCCAAGTCCTTTGCTGTCTCTGACAGAATTACAATGTCATCGGCGAACCTCAAAGTTTTTATTTCTTCTCCATGAGTTTTAATACCTACTCCGGATTTTTTCTTTTGTTTCCTTTACTGCTTGCTCAATATACAGATTGAATAACATCGAAGAGAGGCTACAACCCAGTCTCACTCCCTTCCCAACCACTGCTTCCCTTTCATGTCCCTGGACTATTATAACTGCCATCTGGTTTCTGTACAAATTGTAAATAGCCTTTCGCTCCCCGTATTTTACCACTGCCACCTTCAGAATTTGAAAGAGAGTTTCCAGTCAACATTGTCAAAAGCTTTCTCTAAGTCTCCAAGTGCTAGAAACGAAGGTTTGCCTTTCCTTAATCTAACTTCTAAGATAAGTCGTAGGCTCTAGTATTACCTCATGGCAACATTTCTGCGGAGTCCAAATTGATCTTCCCCGACGTCAGCTTCTACCAGTTTTTCCATTCGTCTGTAACGAATTCGTGTTAGTATTTTGTAGCCATGACTTATTAAACTGGTAATTTTCACATCTGTCAACACCTGCTTTCTTTGGGATTGGAGTTATTATATTCATCCTGAAGTCTGAGGGTATTTCGCCTGTCTCATACATCTTGCTCACCAGATGGTAGAGTTTTGTCAGGACTGGCTCTCCCAAGCCTCTACATCCTTACATTTGTCCTTTAGCCATCCCTGCTTAGCCATTTTGCACTTCCTGTCGATCTCATTTTTGAGACGTTTGTATTCCTTTTTACCTGCTTCATTTACTGCATTTTTATATTTTCTCCTTTCATCAATTACATTCTATATTTCTTCTGTTACCCAAGGATTTCTACTAGCCCTCGTCTTTTTACCTACTTGATCCTCTGCTGCCTTCACTACTTCATCCCTCAAAGATACCCATTCTTCTTCTGCTGTATTTCTTTCCCCCATTCCTGTCAATTGTTCCCTTATGCTCTCCCTGAAACTCTGTACAACCTCTGGTTTAGTCAGTTTATCCAGGTCCTATGTCCTTAATTCCCACCTTTTTGCAGTTTCTTTAGTTTTAATCTACAGTTCATAACCAATAGATTGTGGTCAGAGTCCACATCTGCCCCTGAAAAAGTCTTACAATTTAAAACCTGATTCCTAAATCTCTGTCTTACCATTATATAATCTATCTGATACCTTCTAGTATCTCCAGGCTTTTTCCACGTAAACACCCTTCTTTCATGATTCTTGAACCAAGTATTAGCTATGATTAAATCATGCTCTGTGCAAACTTCTACCAGACGGCTTCCTCTTTCATTTCTTGCCCCCAATCCAGATTCACCTAATACGTTTCCTTCTCTCCCTTTTCCTACTATTGAATTTCAGTCACCCATGACTATTAAATTTTCGGCTCCCTTCACTATCTGAATAATTTCTTTTATCTCATCATACATTTCATCAATCACTTCGTCATCTACGGAGCTAGTTGGCATATAAACTTGTGCTACTGCAGTAGGCGTGGGCTTCGTGTCTATCTTGGCCACAATAATGCGTTCACTGTGCTGTTTGTAGTAGCTCTCCTGCCCTCCTATTTTTTTATTCATTATTAAACCTACTCCTGCATTATCCCTATTTAATTTTGTATTTATAACCCTGTATAACGACGAGTATGCAGACATATAGTACTACAAACTATCTCGTTTAAGACCGATGCCTGGAACGATTTTTTGAACTAAAATCCACTATCGGTTGGTTTATGAAGGAAAAAGGAGATCAGGAACGACAACATTCGGAATGGATTGCAGACATATATTTTCAAGTGCACTTGACTGCACACTCCACACACAAACACACTCCAAGGTGAGAAAGACGGGGGTGCAATTGAAAAGAAAATTGCATTGTGGAAAAGTAAAAGTCTGAAAAAAGACCATCGCCCAGTTTCCCAAAGTCATTAGCGTTAAAGAAAACGTGACGTCTGAAGAATTCATTGTTGTCTCCATCCAGCTGTTTTCGACGCCGTTTACCATTTCATTTTAAAGCCCCTTCTTCTCACGTGCAGATGCAACTAACTGATCTGCAATGTAATACTCATTTAAAGATAAATTCTCTTACGTTAAAACTGTCCACGAGGTCTATGTTCTTTTTCTTAGGAAGAGTTTGCAACTCTCTATAACGAGATTGTGAACGTTATAAAATATTTCGTTCAACATATGTGTTTCAAAGGCTGTTTTCGATTATGAAACTAAATAAAAATGGTTCAAATGGCTCTAAGCACTATGGGACTTAACATCTTAAGTCATCAGTCCCCTAGAACTTAGAACTACCTAAACGTGACTAACCTAAGGACATCACACACATCCATACCCGAGGCAGGATTCGAACCTCCGACCGTTGCGGTCGCGCGGTTCTAGACTGAAGCGCCTAGAAGCGCTCGGCCACAACGGCCGGCATGAAACTAAATAATTCATGATTACGTCCTAATATTGTCAGAGCATGTGATTCGATAAGTGCCGAAGTGATGAGGAATACCACTCAATAAATGATAAGAAGATTGCAGCACTGCATTGATACCAATGGTCATCACCTCGAACACCTTCTATAAATGGACGTTCATGCCACCTTTGTGACCTTCGTTGACCTTCAAGGACCTTACTGTTACACATCATTGGATTCGTCTCGATAGCTATATATATATATATATATATATATATATATATATATATATATATATATATATATATATATATATATATATATACGGCAGTGGCAGACCATCAGAGTACAAACTGGGAGGTCAGACGAGTTCAGTGTAATTTGATACAACTGAAAGAGCCATGCTAGCTACAGTTTCTTTGTTTAGCGTATGGCTTATAGAATTATATTTAAAAGTACATAGAACTAAGTTGATATAAGATAAAATTACATGAATAAGTTCAAGCATATATGTCTACATGTATGTATGTATGTATGTATAGCTAGTAAAGAAAACCAGATAACCGGCAGTAGACAAAAGAAGTTGAGAGCCCCATCTATCATCATAGTTCGATATCCAGGTAATTCTGTAGGCGTTGGGTCTTACAAGTAGCCATGAATTTTCTTTCTGGGTGGTCGTGCAAAATGTGCTCCAGGGTTTGTTTACATGTTCCGCAGGTCGCACTGGCCGTCATAGGTGACTCCTCACTTGTGTGGCGCTGTTTTGGTCACGGCGCAGCCAGTTCTGATACGGTTGAGGAAGCTCCGTACATTTCATGGTTAGTTCGCATTTAGTAGCTGGATGGTCGGATCTGTGTTGCCTAACTTCTTATGACCATGTAAAGACTCCACTGTTTTTTCCACTCATCTCTTAGATTAGATCTTTCTGAGGCGAGTTGGACAGTGTTTACCTAGAACGATTCTGTAGATTTTAATCTAGTGCATGGTAAGTTGTTCAACGTTTCATGAATAGGTAAATCTGTGGACGTTTTGAGTTTCATCCATTCATGTGTTACTGCTTGTTGTTGTCGGACATTTGGAGGGGCAATAATATTGGCGAGCACTGACGGTCATGGTGTTGGTGTGGATTTAGGAGTTCCTGTCACGATCCCCATCGCAACATTTAGGTAGATATCTATTTTGTGGACATGGCCTCTTCTACTCGAAACAGGATAACGGTATTCGGCACCAGGATACACAAATGTTTATGCTGTTGTTGTAAAGTATTTGCATTAAATCCCCATCTAGCACCAGTCAGTCATTTCTCTATTGTAACTTCAGTCCTTAGTTCTAGGTGTTTCCTAAATGTCGGGGATCTGTCGAGAGTCACACCCAGATATTTCGGGTACCGACAATGTCGTAATTTTTTGTTGTAATGTATTAATTTCAATTTTCTGTTTGCTATTCTGCAGGTTAGGCGGATTGAGTAGTTTTATAAGGATTCTGGCAAAGTCTCTACTTTTTGTAATACTGGTAGAGCTTTTCTAGGTCGTTTGTAAGTGCTCACTTTCTTCTAATGTGCTGCTTTGAGTTGCAGTTGCTAGGTCGTCGGCTTAGCTACACTTTACAGATTCGCTGGTGACTATGTCTCTGGAGTACAGATGAAATAAAAGCGTGTCCAGAACGGTGCCCAGTGGGAGACTATTCTTTATGGTATTGGATTTACTTGTCGTTTCTCCAATCCTAACTTTAAAATAGCTGTTTCTAAACATGTTTTCGACAAGTGGTATGATCTTTGAGCTTGGAACGGTATGATTTAGCTTATGCATTAATCCATCCAGCGACAGCATTTCATATGATGTTATGAGGTCACTAAATGCCACTGAAGTTTTCTTTTTCTGTTGGAGTCTTGCTTCTATATCTACATCTACATCTACATCCATACTCCGCAAGCCACCTGACGGTGTGCGGCGGAGGGTACCTTGAGTACCTCTATCGGTTCTCCCTTCTAATCCAGTCTCGTATTGTTCGTGGAAAGAAGGATTGTCGGTATGCTTCTGTGTGGGTTCTAATCTCTCTGATTTTATCCTCATGGTCTCTTCGCGAGATATACGTAGGAGGGAGCAATATACCACTTGACTCCTCGGTGAAGGTATGTTCTCGAAACTTCAACAAAAGCCTGTACCCCGAGCTACTGAGAGTCTCTCCTGCAGAGTCTTCCACTGGAGTTTTTCTATCATCTCCGTAAAGCTTTCGCGATTACTAAATGATCCTGTAACGAAGCGCGCTGCTCTCCGTTGGATCATCTCTATCTCTTCGATCAACCCTATCTGGTACGGATCCCACACTGCTGAGCAGTATTCAAGCAGTGGGCGAACAAGCGTACTGCAACCTACTTCCTTTGTTTTCGGATTGCATTTCCTTAGGATTCTTCCAATGGATCTCAGTCTGGAATCTGCTTTACCGACGATCAACTTTATATGATCATTCCATTTTAAATCACTCTTAATGCGTACTCCCAGATAATTTATGGAATTAACTGCTTCCAGTTGCTGACCTGCTATATTGTAGCTAAATGATAAGGGCTCTTTCTTTCTATGTATTCGCAGCACATTGCACTTGTCTACATTGAGATTCAATTGTCATTCCCTGCACCATGCGTCAATTCGCTGCAGATCCTCCTGCATTTCAGTACAATTTTCCATTGTTACAACCTCTCGATATACCACAGCATCATCCGCAAAAAGCCTCAGTGAACTTCCGATGTCATCCACAATGTCATTTATGTATATTGTGAATAGCAACGGTCCCACGACATTCCCCTGCGGCACACCTGAAATCACTCTTACTTCGGAAGACTTCTCTCCATTGAGAATGGCATACTGCGCTCTGTTATCTAGGAACTCTTCAATCCAATCACACAATTGGTCTGATAGTCCATATGCTCTTACTTTGTTCATTAAACGACTGTGGGGAACTGTATCGAACGCCTTTCGGAAGTCAAGAAACACGGCATCTACCTGGGAACCCGTGTCTATGGCCCTCTGAGTCTCGTGGACGAATAGGGCGACCTGGGTTTCACACGATCGTCTTTTTCGAAACCCATTCTGCTTCCTACAGAGTAGATTTCTAGTCTCCAGAAAAGTCATTATACTCGAACATAATATGTGTTCCAAAATTCTACAACTGATAGACGTTAGAGATGTAGGTCTATAGTTCTGCACATCCGTTCGACGTCCCTTCTTGAAAACGGGGATGACCTGTGTCCTTTTCCAATCTTTTGGAACGCTACACTCTTCTGGAGACCTACGGTACACCACTGTAAGAAGGAGGCAAGTTCCTTCGCGTACTCTGTGTAAAATCGAACTGGTATCCCATCAGGTCCAGCGGCCTTTCCTCTATTGAGTGATTTTAATTGTTTCTCTATCCCTTTGCCGTCTATTTTGATATCTATCATTTTGTCATCTGTGCGACAATCTAGAGAAGGAACTACAGTGCAGTCTTCCTCTGGGAAACAGCTTTGGAAAAAGACATTTAGTATTTCGGCCTTTAGTCTGTCATCCTCTGTTTCAGCACCATTTTGGTCACAGAGCGTCTGGACATTTTGATTTGATCTACCTACCGCTTTGACATAAGACCAAAATTTCTTGGGATTTTCTGCCAAGTCAGTACACAGAACTTTACTTTCGAATTCACTGAACGCCTCTCGCATAGCCCTCCTCACACTACATTTCGCTTCGCGTAATTTTTGTTTGTCTGCAAGGCTTTGGCTATGTTTATGTTTGCTGTGAAGTTCCCTTTGCTTCCGCAGCAGTTTTCTAACTCGGTTGTTGTACCACGGTGGCTCTTTTCCATCTCTTACGATCTTGCTTGGCACATACTCATCTAACGCATATTGTACGATGGTTTTGAACTTTGTCCACTGATCCTCAACACTATCTGTACTTGAGACAAAACTTTTGTGTTGAGCCATCAAGTACTCTGAAATCTGCTTTTTGTCACTTTTGCTAAACAGAGAAATCTTCCTACCTTTTTTAATATTTCTAAGCCGGCCGCGGTGGTCGTGCGGTTCTAGGCGCTCCAGTCCGGAGCCGCGCTGCTGCTACGGTCGCAGGTTCGAATCCTGCCTCGGGCATGGATGTGTGTGATGTCCTTAGGTTAGTTAGGTTTAATTAGTTCTAAGTTCTAGGGGACTGATGACCACAGCAGTTGAGTCCCATAGTGCTCAGAGCCATTTGAACCATTTTTTAATATTTCTATTTACGGCTGAAATCATCGATGCAGTAACCGCTTTATGATCGCTGATTCCCTGTTCTGCGTTAACTGTTTTAAATAGTTCGGGTCTGTTTGTCACCAGAAGGTCTAATATGTTGTCGCCACGAGTCGGTTCTCTGTTTAACTGCTCAAGGTAGTTTTCAGATAAAGCACTTAAAAAAATTTCACTGGATTCTTTGTCCCTGCCAGCCATTATGAACGTTTGAGTCTCCCAGTCTATATCCGGCAAATTAAAATCTCTACCCAGAAGTATAACATGGTGGGGAAATCTATGGTGTTAGGGCGAGAACTTGGACACAACAGCTTCGATTCGCATAAAATCGTATTTGATGTTGGAGGCGGAGGATGTAGCATTAATTATTGGACATATTTGATTATGCAGAAGCCTATCCAGCATCTTGTAACAAATGCTTCATAGTGCAATTGAACGATAGCTTCTTGTGTCTTCTTTGGATTTTCCTGGCTTGAGTGCAACAGTAGTTTTCAGTATTAAATAGCTGAGAGATTTTTCCACTGTCCAGTATTTCATTACAAAATTGTAGTTGCCACCGCTGTGCATTCCTTCTTAGTTGATGAACTCATGAAATATACCATCCAGTCCGGCTGCTTTCCTGTATTTGATTACTGGCTCACGTTCCTCCTTCCTGATTGGTGAGAAGAGACTAAGGTCTTCTAATCTTTTCTCTCTCGGCTGTGAGTGGTTTCCTCATTTCTTTTTATAAAAAACGGGATCAATTTATACGTTTTCCGTCCGTTTGTGTATGTGTAACGCTGCGTGGAAGGTGTTATGTGAGATTCCTGATTTGGGAAGATTGTTGATCCTTATAAGGGACCATACTTTCCTTCTGCCATTAGTAAAATCTTTATTTTATGTAGTTTCTGTCAAGTCATTAATAGATTCTAAGACCCTGTCTGTCAGGGCTAGATTGCCTGTTCTTTGATACTGTCAGGCAGCAGTCGTCGGCCAATGCAGAGCAGTAACAGGCAAGTAACCGATTTTGTAGCGTTTGCTCCTAATCAGGAGCGATTTATATAATTTCATCTGCTCTTTGGTAGCACAGTTTTTTTTTATTTCTGTGTGTTAATATAATATTCAATAAACAAACTCATTGCATTGTCTTTTGTGTTGGGAAGTAACCGATTTTGTGATGCATTACAAGTTTCTAACCAGGAGTGAACAATTTATTCACACCTGTGTGCTTTGGTAGTTTAGATTTTGAATCTCTGCATGTTAATATAATTTACTAGACACAGTTCATGGGTTTCTGTCAGTGTCTATACTGCAGTTTCATAGTGCGTGCCGATAGTCGTTTGTCTGTGTAGTGTAGTTTTCTACCATCTTTAGTATGGCTAGAGACTGTGACTGCTGTGTGCGAGCCGAGTTGGTGACACTTCGTTCTCAGCTCCAGGCTGTGTTGGCTTCGGTTGCACAGCTTGAAGCTGCCTTGGATGGGCATCACTGTTGTGGGCCAGCCGTGGGGATCCAATGGCAGTCCAGCATGACCACCAAGTCCGCCAATCACTCTGCAGCGTTGGACAGCTCGTTTACCACTCTCACTCAGACTGACCCCTTGTCTGTGGTCGAGTGGGAGGTCGCCTCAGAGTGAGGCAGGCTGCAAAAGAATTCCCGGGAGGCCGAACAAAGCCAAACAGGTTACAGGTGCTGTCTGTGGCTGGCAACGTCTGCTCAGCCATATGCAGTCACTTGTCCTCTTTCAGAGGAAACGTCTCAGTCTGCAGCATCAGGTCAATTGCAGGCTGTGGTATTATTAGTAGCTGGGACTTTCAATGGTCAGCGCGTTATGGGGCTCCTTAGGTACATGGCTAGATGAGGATCAGTTTGGCTTTAGGAAAAGTAAAGGGACGAGAGAGGCAATTCTGACGTTACGGCTAATAATGGAAGCAAGGCTAAAGAAAAATCAAGACACTTTCATAGGATTTGTCGACCTGGAAAAAGCGTTCGACAATATAAAATGGCGCAAGCTGTTCGAGATTCTGAAAAAAGTAGGGGTAAGCTATAGGGAGAGATGGGTCATATACAATATGTTCAACAACCAAGAGGGAATAATAAGAGTGGACGATCAAGACGAAGTGCTCGTATTAAGAAGGGTGTAAGACAAGGCTGTAGCCTTTCGCCCCTACTCTTCAATCTGTACATCGAGGAAGCAATGATGGAAATAAAAGAAAGGTTCAGGAGTGGAATTAAAATACAAGGTGAAAGGATATCAATGATACGATTCGCTGATGACATTGCTATCCTGAGTGAAAGTGAAGAAGAATTAAATGATCTGCTGAACGGACGAACGGTCTAATGAGTACACAGTATGGTTTGAGAGTAAATCGGAGAAAGACGAAGGTAATGAGAAGTAGTAGAAATGAGAACAGCGAGAAACTTAACATCAGGATTGATGGTCACAAAGTCAATGAAGTTAAGGAACTCTGCTACCTAGGCAGTAAAATAACCAATGACGGACGGAGCAAGGAGGACTTCAAAAGCAGACTCGCTATGGCAAAAAAGGCATTTCTGGCCAAGAGAAGTCTACTAATATCAAATACCGGCCTTAATTTGAGGAAGAAATTTCTGAGGATGTACGTCTCGAGTACAGCATTGTATGGTAGTGAAACATGGACTGTGGGAAAACCGGAACAGAAGAGAATCGAAGCATTTGAGATGTGGTGCTATAGACGAATGTTGAAAATTAGGTGGACTGATAAGGTAAGGAATGAGGAGGTTCTACGCAGAATCGGAGAGGAAAGGAACATGTGGAAAACACTGATAAGCAGAAGGGACAGGATGATAGGACATCTGCTAAGACATGAGGGAATGACTTCCATGGTACTAGAGGGAGCTGTAGAGGGCAAAAACTGTAGAGCAAGACAGAGATTGTAATACGTCAAGCAAATAATTGAGGACGTAGGTTGCAAGTGCTACTCTGAGATACAGAGGTTAGCACAGGAAAGGAATTCGTGGCGGGCCGCATCAAACCAGTCAGTAGACTGACGACCAAAAAAAAAAAGGTACATGGCTGCCGAGGAGGGGAAGAAAGCCAATGTGCACTCCATGTGCACAACAGATGACGCAGCCAACTGCAGATGGTGGCTCACGTCGGTGGTAATGATATGTGTCATTTTGGATCAGAAGAGATTCTCTCTAGTTTCGAGCGGCTGTCAGAAGTGGTAAACGCCGCCAGTTTTGCTTGTGAGATGAAAGCAGTGCTCACCATTTGCAGCATAGTCGACCGATTGCGGACATCTGGTGCACAGCCGAGTGCAGGGTCTGAATCAGAGGTTCAGATGGTTCTGCGACTGTGTAGGCTGCAGATTCTTCAAAAAATGGTTCAAATGGCTCTGAGCACTATGGGACTCAACTGCTGTGGTCATCAGTCCCCTAGAACTTAGAACTACTTAAACCTAACTAACGTAAGGACATCACACACATCCATGCCCGAGGCAGGATTCGAACCTGCGACCGTAGCAGCAGCGCGGCTCCGGACTGGAGCGCCTAGAACCGCACGACCACCGCGGCCGGCTGCAGATTCTTCAATTTGCGGTATAGAATTGTGGGATTTCGGGTTCCGCTAAATAGGTCAGAAGTCCATTACACGCATGAGGCGGCTACATGGTTAGCGCGGGTGCGTGGCGTAAACTAGGCGGTTTTTTAGGTTGGAGGGAGTCGAGAAAAAATAGTAAGGGCTTAAGTCTCAAAGGGTGCAGGTAAGTAAGTAAGTGTCGTGTGACTAGGGCGTCCCGTCGGGTAGACCGTCCGCCAGGTGCAAGTCTTTCGTTTTGACGCCACTTCGGCGACTTGTGCGTCGATGGGGATGAGATGATGATGATTAGGACAAAACAATACCCAGTCCCAGAGCGGAGAAAATCTCCGACCGAGCCGGGAACCGAACCCGGGCCCTAAGGATTGACATCCTGTCGCGCTGACCACTTTTTTTTTTTTTTTTTTTTAAATTCTCATTTTCTTCGTTTTAGTTCGTTGTATGTGCTCGGGGCGGACGTCGTAACACATCCGTTTAAGTTCGTCTTTGATCGGTTAACTCAGTTTTTTTATTACAGAGGACTTAACCCTCTGACCAAACACGCTGAGCTACCGTGCCGGCTTTTTTTGTTCGATTTTGTTCGTTGCTTCTGCTCGAGGCGGACGTCGTAAGACATCCGTTGAAGTTCGTTGTTAACTCAGTTTTTTTATTATTACAAAGGGCAGCTATCCCACTGGCCGAACACGCTGAGCTACCGTGCCGGCATCCAATCAGCTACCGGGAGCGGACAGGGTGCAGGTCCAAAACAGGAAGAACAAAGATCTAGGAACCACTGGTATAACAGTTGTAAATTGTCGTGGCTGTGTTGGTAAAGTACCAGAGCTCCAAGTGCGAAAAGAAAGCACTGATGCTCAAATAGTTGTGCACTGAAAGCTGGCTAAAGCCGGAAATAAATTCAGCCAAAATTTTTGCGAAGGCCCTATCAGTCTTCAGTAAGGATGGAAATTTTTTACAAAAGACGTAACAGTGTTCAGAAAGAACAGATTACAGTTGGTGGTGAGTATGCTGTCAGAAGTAGTTAGTGAAATAGAAGCAGGTAGTTCCTTGAGAACCGGAATAAATTAATAATTTTTTTGTTGTGTCTATCTGCGCCTCAGAATCTCCGCTAAAAGGTGAGTAGCAACTATCTTTTTCATAATATTGTTACATTCCATCCTGGATTTTCCATTGTTTAACAATTGGTTCCTTTTACCGACTCCCCGACTCAGATTATACGGTTGCTGAACAGTTCAAACAGGAGCTCCACTCATACAGTTAAAGGTGGCTGTCACTCCAATTTATCCTCCATTGGCGAAAAAAACCTGTTTAAAGGCGGAGGTAGGCGCAAAACGTCGTCCGAAATCGCTCCTAATGCGTTCTCGGACAACTGTTCTGAACAAATAGTCCAAGAGGCCACTCGAAGTGTAAACTGTTGCAAAAACATATTTGACCTCTTCGCAACAAATAATCCTCGACAACTAGGAAAAACCATGACGGATACTGGGGTTAGTGACAAGGCTGTTGTAGCGAGAATGAATACTGTAACATCGAAACCCCGTCAAAAATAAAAGCAAAACACATCTTTTTAAAATTCGCTTGAGGCCTTTCTAAGAGACAGGCTCCTCTCCTTCGAAAGCGTGGACCAGATATTTATATTCAAAGAAACAGTATCGACGACTTTTGAGAGACATATACCAAATAAACTAATAAGAGACGGTGGTGATCCCCCATCGTAGACAAATCAGTGTTGCAGAAGCAAAGCCCGCATCTCGTGATCGTGCGGTACCGTTCTCGCTTCCCACGCCCGGGTTCCCGGGTTCGATTCCCGGCGGGGTCAGGGATTTTCTCTGCCTCGTGATGGCTGGGTGTTGTGTGCTGTCCTTAGGTTAGTTAGGTTTAAGTAGTTCTAAGTTCTAGGGGACTGATGACCATAGATGTTAAGTCCCATAGTGCTCAGAGCCATTTTTTTTTGCAGAAGCAACGGAAAAAGGAGGCCAAGTTTAAAAGAACGCAAAACCCTTAAGACTGGCGAAGTTTTGCAGAAGCATGAATGTAGCACGAATTTTAATATAAGCTCCTTTTAATACTTACCACAACAAAACTGTCTCGAAATGTGGCAGAAAATACAAAGGGTTTCTGGTCGTATGTAAAGTACACCAGCAGGAAGACACGATCAATACCTTCACTGCTTGATAACAACGGTTATGTTAGTGGTGACAGTACCACTAAATCAGAGTTACTAAATACGCTTTTCCAAAATCCTTCAGCAAAGGAGAAGAAGTAAATATTCCAGAATTTGAAACAAGAGCACCTGTCAATTTGAGTAACATAGAAGTAGGTATACTCGCAGTAGCAAAGCAGCTTAAATCACTTAATAAGGGCAAAGCCTCCGGTCCTGGTTGTGTATTATTCAAGTTCGTATGAGAGTAAGTTGGTACGATAACCCTATATCTAGCAATCGTGTACAACCGATCGCTCGTTGAAAGATCCGTACCTAAGGACTGGTAAGTCGCACAACTTACACCAGTACCCAAGAAAGGTAATAGGAGTAATCCCGTGAATTACAGACTCCTAATGCTAATGTCGATTTGCAGTAGGATTTCGGAATATATACAGTTTCGAACATTATGAGTTATCTCGAAGAAAACGGTTTATTGACAAACAACCAATAAGGGTTCAGAAAATATCGTTCTTGTGAAACACAACTAGAACTTAATTCTCACGAAGTAATGAATGCTATGGACAGGGAATGTCAAGCTGGTTCCATATTTTTAGATTTCCAGAAGGCCTTTGAAAACGTACCTCACAAGCGACGTGTAACCAAACTGCGTGCCTATGGACCACCACGGGGTCTGTTGTGCGACTGGATTCGTGATTTCCTGTCAGAAAGGTCACACAGTTCGTAGTAATGGACGGAAACTCATAGAGTAAAACAGAAGTAATATCTCGTGTTCCGCAATTAATGTTATAGTCCCTCGGCTGTTCCTATTTACATACACGATTTAGGAGACAGTCTGATTAGCACTCTTAGATTATTTGCAGATGACGCTATCATTTACTGTCTTATAAAGTCATCAGATGATCAAAACAAATTGCAAAACGAGTAAGACATGATATCTGTATGGTGTGAAAAGTGACAATTGAGTCTACGTAATGAAAAATATGAATCATCCACTTGAGTACTAAAAGTAATTCGCTACATTAAGATTACACCATAAATCATACAAACTTAAAGACTGTAAATTCAACTAAATACTTAGCGATTACAATTTTGTGTTACTTAAGTTGGAACTGTCACATAGATAATGTTGTGGGGAAAGCAAATCAAAGACAACCATTTTTTGGCAGAACAATGAGAAAAATGGAACAAATCTAGTGAAGAAACTGCCTACACTACGCTTGTACGTCGTCTTCTGGAGTATTGTTGTGGAGTATGGGATCCGTATCAGATCGGATCGACTGAGGGCATCGAAAAAGTTACAAGAAGAGCAGCTGGTTTTGTATTATCGCGGAAGAGGGAAGAGAGCTCCAGGGGTATAATTCGTGATTTTAGGTGGCAATCATTAAAACAAAGGCGCCTTTCGTTGCTGCAGGATCTTCTGAAATTTCGGTCACCAACTTTCTCTTCAGAGTGTGAAAATCTTTTACTGGCGCCACTCTGCACAGGAAGGAACGATAATCATAATAAAATAAGGATATCAGAGCTCGCACAGAAAGATATAAATGTTCGTTTTTCCTGCACGCTGTTAGAGAATGGAACGGTAGAGAAATAACTTGAACGTGGTTCGATGAACCCTTTGTCAGACACTTAGTTGTGAATTCCAGTGTAATCATGCAGAAAACATTGAATTTAACACACTGCCAAAACGTTAGCTGCTAAGACACAAACAATGATTTTTTTTTAAACTTTTGAAAACTGCCAAATTCGTAACGAGGCAGGCAACTGGAGCAATGTGCACTCTTACCGCAGTTGTGGCAGACAGCTCACGCACAACACATCAAGTGCATGTCACTGGTTGTCAGCACTTCAGTAAAAACACAACACAACACAACACAACACGACACGACCCGATATTAATTTGTAAAGCGAATTTCAGTTTTCGTCGATAGTTTCTCTGCCACAGTTGTTCACAGTTATTATCCACTAGAATTCACAACTCATTTGATATCCATAATAATTAACCGTTCTCTTTGCGTATCGCTCAGTGTTAACAATGGAGATTAAACTGAATTAATTTTTTGTGTTTTCTTCGTATTCTTTCTAGTAGCATCTGTGTTTGCGCAGATTTCAGAGTTACACAGTAAAGTAGAATCTAATAACGTTTTAAACCCTGCAAATATGAAATATGAATAACTTGATATATAATCGAAATCACCTATTTCTCCAGAAGACCTACTTATATGTTATTTACTAGATAGTTTCTTGGAAATTCATTCGAATGATGTTGACATTTCGTTGGAAATTGTGTGAATGTTACTGGTGATTTCGTGAATTGTGGTTCAAACGATGATTGTTGTGCTAATGAAAGTCCAGAACAAAATATACCTCCCAAGCCCAAAGAAAACTTATACAGTAATAGCTTTCAGTAACAAAGAATATGCTGTAAATGTTTTGTTTAAACGAAGGAGAGAGAAAGTGCTTAAAGTTAAGCCGATTTCGTGTCGTAAAATCTGAACGTAAGTTGTATAAATGGGAAAAAGATTCACACCAAGTATCATGGGCGTACCCAGCGACGGGCAGGGAGGGGGGGGGGCAGTTGCCCCCTCCCCCCCTAGAAGAAATTCGCAGTTTTCACTAGTTTACTGTTTTATTTAATAAGAAATTCTGCATGTTTTCTTGGATTGTGCAAGTGCATTCTTGATGTTTATTAAAAGCAGTTTTTCACTGGTTTACTGTTTTATTTAATAAGAAGTGCTGTATGTTGTCTCGAGTCCTTGTTTCCTGAGACTAGTATGACCTCCCCCCCCCCCCCCCCCTCCCCTAGTTCAGATCCTGGGTACGCCCTTGCCAAGTATGCAATATTGGCCAAAGTGAAATTCGCAAAATTGTGAAAGAAAAACTATTTGAAAGGAACCATTACCGAGGGAGACCTACAAGACTGTGTGCTCTGATTAGACAGATTCAGGAATTATACGGAAAAGAAGTCACAAAATTACAAATTTTACTTAAAGTAAAAGTATAGAGACGCCATTAATAGGTAATACTATAAAGAAATTCGTAGCTGATGTGAAGACGAAGCTTCTTGTTTTCCATTAAAATGCTGTGCATAAAGGTAATCAGTTGGGTTTTGTGCATGATCTACGTGCAAACCACACTTTATCATTTCGAGTGGAAAAGAGACAGACGCGCTTCTTCAATCGATGAAAGCTATGACACATTCGTATACAGCAATGCCAGTGGTAAGTATCAGTGGATTAATGTTTCTGCAGCTTTATCTGTCTTCAGAAGCCTCAAAGCAAATCAGGACGAAAAATTTAAAAAAGGGACTGTTTAGTTGCAAAAATCTTGTAACAGACGTAGCAAAATGTGTGAAAATAGGAGAGAATAATTTTCGGTATAACAGCCAAAGTGTCTTCTTATTAGTCGCACAAATTAATTCATGTCTTTCGTTGGGCTCTTGAACAGGACGTAACGACACCTCTGTCTTCAGCGGGACGACGAAAAGACTGTAGATACAATTCAGATTCCACTCGGAACTAGTAGTGTAATCAGTGGCGGATTTACATATAGGCCCACTAGGCATGGGCCTACGGTCTGCACCTTAACGGAGGCGGCATTTTTTGCTCTGTACTCATTTTAACCTTTTACGTTAGAAAATAAGTGCGCTTACAAACAGCAAAAATTTTTAATATTGTTAAAGAAGTTGCTAGTTTAAATAAGCCTTAAGAACGAAATACGACAGTACAAGCTACGAAATATACATAGTTTACATTGTGACTTATAGCCGAGTCTGATCCTTTTCTCACAGAGCACATTGAACGATATGGAAATCCAGGGCAGTTATCTTTCTTCAGCAATCTGTGATGAAATAATAAGCTTCTTTCTGAACGAATAAAAGGAATTATCATAAGTGAAATAGAACAGGCCTAATGCTTCTCTATAACAGTAGATACTACTGTGGACATTTCACATATTGATCAATTACCTTTCACATTAAGATATGTGAAAGAGAATGGTGAACCTGTTGAACGTTTTCTTCTGTTTTTACCAAAGCGGGACACAAGTCCGAAAATATAGCTGTGGCCATACTAAAAGTCCTATCTACAAATTCCATTGATATTACTGAGCGTAGAGGCCAGTCATATGACAACGCAAGCAATATGTCAGGAGCATATAATGGTTTGCAGGCACGCATTAAACAACGAAATCCGAAAGCACATTACGTGCCTTGGGCAGAACATTCTTTGAATTTAGGCGGCGCCAGTACTGCAAACTGTTGTCGGGAACCATGTTCATTTTTCAATTTAGTGCAAAACCTTCATAATTTTTTCTCTGTTTCTACACAACGTTGGGATAAACGTCTTTCTTTCATGATACCAGGAAGCAAAACGGTAAAAAAGCTTATCAAAAACACGTTGGTCAGCAAGAGAGGAAGCATGTGTAAGTCTATATCAATGCCCTCACATATATTGCCAATGATACGTTTGAAAAACCACTTTCGTTAAATGAGGCCTCTGCTTCATTGAATCAACACAGCAGACTAGAAACAGTAGTCATGATGATAGTTTGGAAGGACATTCTCCAGAGATTTAATAGTGCAAATCTGAAATTGCAAAGTGTAAATATTGATACTAAAACAGTGTATGCATTACATGAATCACTTGTAGGATTTATTGCATCTATTCGTGACATGTTCGACTATTATGAAAATAAATCCATGGAGATTGTGACCGATATAGACTATGAATGCACCTATAAAAGATCACGAAAACGAAACTTCATTATAACGAAGAAGCGGACTCTGAAGAAGTTTTTCTGACTTGAAGGGAAAAATTTAGAGTCGAAACATTTCTCCTAGTACTCGAAAACTTGTACGCCGAATTTGTGAGGAGGAAGGAAAGCTATAAAACACTGCTGGACTCCTTCACAGTTTTCAGTAACCTTAAGAACAGTTCACCTGACGATGTTGCTGAACGTGCAACAAACCTCCAAGCGTCATATGACACAGATTTAGAGCCTTCCTTCCCTAATGAATGTGTACGTTTCGCAGAACTTTTGAAATCTTCTGAGTTTAGTGATATACCAGTGGAAATGAGTAAATTTTTACGAAAAGAGAGGTTACATTCCGTGTTACAGGACGTTGACATTGTTCTTAGAATATTTCTATTTATTGCACATACAGGGCTATTACAAATGATTGAAGCGATTTCATAAATTCACTGTAGCTCCATTCATTGACATATGGTCACGACACACTACAGATACGTAGAAAAACTCATAAAGTTTTGTTCGGCTGAAGCCGCACTTCAGGTTTCTGCCGCCAGAGCGCTCGAGAGTGCAGTGAGACAAAATGGCGACAGGAGCCGAGAAAGCGTATGTTGTGCTTGAAATGCACTCACATCAGTCAGTCATAACAGTGCAACGACACTTCAGGACGAAGTTCAACTTAGATCCACCAACTGCTAGCTCCATTCGGCGATGGTATGTGCAGTTTAAAGCTTCTGGATGCCTCTGTAAGGGGAAATCAACGGGTCGGCCTGCAGTGAGCGAAGAAACGGTTGAACGCGTGCGGGCAAGTTTCACGCGTAGCCCGCGGAAGTCGACGAATAAAGCAAGCAGGGAGCTAAACGTACCACAGCCGACGGTTTGGAAAATCTTACGGAAAAGGCTAAAGCAGAAATCTTACCGTTTACAATTGCTACAAGCCCTGACACCGATGACAAAGTCAAACGCTTTGAATTTTCGGCGCGGTTGCAACAGCTCATAGAAGAGGATGCGTTCAGTGCGAAACTTGTTTTCAGTGATGAAGCAACATTTTTTCTTAATGGTGAAGTGTTTAAACCTCCTCTACCAAGAAACGCGCCAGAACTGCGAGCTCGCATCAACGATGCTTTCGAACTCATTGATGGGGACATGCTGCGCCGAGTGTGGGAGGAACTTGATTATCAGCTTGATGTCTGCCGAATCACTAAAGGGGCACATATCGAACATTTGTGAATGCCTAAATAAACTTTTTGAGTTTTTGTATGTGTGTGCAAAGCATTGTGAAAATATCTCAAATAATAAAGTTACTGTAGAGCTGTGAAATCGCTTCAATCATTTGTAATAACCATGTACAAATTGTTCTGCAGAACGCTCGTTTTCGCCCCTTAAAAGACTGAAATCGGACCTACGTTCTACGTTGTCTGAGGAGAGATTGAACGCCTTGTCCATTCTTCACATCGAAGCCAACCTCCTAACCGATAACTGTCTGAACTATGAAGATATGATCAACAAGTTTTCCGCTATCAAAGCCAGAAGCAAACTTTGCTGACTGGTGAGTTTGTTTATTTATTCATAATAGTTTCAAGAATTTAAGATTATAATGTGATTTTTATTATAACTCAGATCACATCCATTGGATTTACAAACTACGTTTTACCTGTTTATTTTACTGTTGCCGGTGGCAGAACGCGGAACTAAAGCTCGTTTACGTGCAGACGTGACCGAGGCGCCTGACAATACTAAACAGTACCCGAATGACACAAGCCTCTCGGCGCTGTACAGTCAAGTCATACTCTCATTGTAGTATATTGCAACTGATGTGTAGTCTTAGCGTCTGCTGAAATGTACAGTTATCGCGGAAATGTACGTTATCGGAGAGTACGCTCAGAGGAAAAACTGTTAATAAATAACGTAGTTCAGTTCTGTCGATAAATGCGTAAAAGCTTTGCTAATACCGTTACAAAGAGCTATAGTGAGAGCAGTAACTGCAGTACAAAACTGCTCAGCCCTTACACGGATTAAAGGAATGAGTATACTTATTATGCAGCATCTAGCTACACAGACCCTAATGCCTTACACGTGAGCTATTGGATTATAAAACAAATTTGATTTTTCCACGCTAGTTTGTAAAATTATGTAATAGCAAATCCAGTTCTGTGTTTGTTCGTCTGTATTTACTTATTAGTTCTTGCACCTAAACCTCTATTTCATTTTCGTTTCTTACACTTTCCTATAGATTCACGTATTAATAGCGAATGTGTTTTTTTTTATCTGCTACACGTTCGAGTTATTAGATCGTAAAACAACATTTTAATTTTGAACGCATCTCCGTAATAGTACGTATTAATTTCTAATGTGCGACACGTTCGAATCGATTGTCAGATCGTAATTCAGCTTTTCAACGGTTTCGTGCAGAAGAACATAATAAAAGTGAATGCGTAAAGCAAAAATCCGACGCCTACACGCTCCGCTGAATTTTTAGGCCATGAAAGAAAAGTTATTTTCCCTGTGTTCGTTTCTGTTGCCTTTCGGCAGAAAAAGTGTTAACACAATGCAGTTTTAAGTTTGTTTTATACGCTGCCGTACACCAAGTACAGTTCAGGAACCATATTACATTTCGATTGAGCGCAAGGAGACCGCTGACACGTCCTTCAGGACAGCGGATAGAAGAGTATGCAAACAGCTCACAGCGCTCCCACCTAAAACAGCAACTGTGAAGTGATTGGGTAATATTATTTAAAACATGTTTTATTTTTGGGGGGGGGGGGGGGACATATAATATGGTGTGCCTAGGGGCGCAAAATTTTTAAATCCACCACTGAGTACGATTCAGCCCCTCGATAAGGAAATGTTTCCAAAGCGCGAAGCATTTTTTAGAAACTGTTAGACAATATAATTCCCAATAATATTTTAAACGTCAGTCATTCATGCACTGTCGGTTTGCATCACCCCGTTTTACATATCTGATCAAGCATTCGTGGTACACAACACTACATCCGAAGAGCCGTGACCACTTCGTACTCCGTTCCAGTTCTTTCTAAATAAAAATAATAACTACAATGAAGTGTCTGAATGCATTAATTTTTCTCTTAACAGATGTGCCTGATGTAAGGAAAAGGTCTGATTTCATCATCCAATAAACACTTTGCCTTTTTGTGATGTTGGCAGGATACAAACAAGGAACTATTTCATTGTTGGTAACACATATGTTATTCAAAAATTATAATACACACTGTGATACAGGAATTGTTATAAAGTATTTCATGTCCCGATTGATGGAAGTCGTCTCTTAAGTAACATTATACACGGCATTGATTTTCTAGTCACCTATGTAACAATTACATCCGCCACAGCTTAGCTGCGCTTTGCTGTTGAAGGAACTGCAAGGTATTAAAAATAATCAAGATTTCAGACACTTTTAGTATGGTTCAAAGGCTTAAAATTCGCATGTGTACACTCTGGACTTGGCGCTACGCAGAACTACGTTCTCCTGTCACGCCTGTGTCTACTTATTCGCCAGCTCGGATTTAACGCAGGAAGGGTTGTACAAGCTGCTGTTGTAAGCGGTTTTTAGTGCGTCAAAGATGACAAACGTCAACATTTTTATCAAATACTTACAGCGCGCCTTAGCGGCTAAAATTTTGGCAGTGTATTTCTTTCGGTGTATTCTTCATGTGGGAAAAGTTTCAGGATAGGCTTCGAAATGTCGGACTGGACTATTCCCTTGTTATGACTAAAGCTAGACATTTACGTAAATCATGATAGAAATCTGCCAAGGACAGTACTTGTACTTATGGTATGTATCGGTTAGAAAAAAGCACCGATGATTACTGATATCAGTCAAAATCGATTTGCAGCAAGATAGGTAAATCATGTTTCAGCGACTGGTTGCTACATTCTTTATAATTTTAATAATTTACGTAGGAGTTTCGCGCATATCTTACTTTTATGTAATGGATGCGCAATAAAAGTAATGAGATTTCTGCATGCCACGGAATATTTTCGTACGTTATTCTCCGTATCTGAGCGGAATTTCTGTGTCTTGGTTGATAACTTGGAATTTCAAGTTAAGTTGTTTTTGTTACCCTCCAATACATGCTCGTGTGGTGTTCCTCGTCTCATCGGCCGCGGCAGTATATCTGAGGCGTTGGCTGCCTAAGTACTCTCTACCCAGCTTCCTTTCCCACATGAAACCACATACCACGTTAAGCTCCTTCTATCTGTACAGCGCACAGTTCTCACAGCTAAGTGATACTGAGGTAATATCTATGTACAAATTTCATTGCTAGAATTTCACAGCACGCTCAAAGTGAAATACAAACTGGTATATCCTTTTAACAGGCCAAACTTTCCGGCAGGAAGTTGCAACATTGTCCAGCACTTGTATTTCAAACTTGCGGATATCTCTCCTTAATTAAAACATTCCAGAGCAGTACTGTACTCTCACACAGTACACCACTAAAATATTACTGGCAAATACAACAAAGATGAAAATTTGCAAAAATTCCACTATATTGTACCTGAATATGGACTACCAGTTTCAAGAGATAAAAGTGAAATATTGGCGTTTTAAGGAGTCGAGTCTGTTTGAGCAGACATCGACGTGTTTAGGAAACACGCGAATTTATATATCTAGTTTATTATTTTGAGCAAATTAAGAAAAACTCTGCATAAACAAAGCTCCATATCGGTCGACATTTCTTGGGCGAAATATGGTGGATATTGAACTACAATAGTCAAAGCCATTTGTGACTAAGCATTGTAAGATAATCATTAAGGATTGTAAGATAATCGCACTGCTGTTACTGGTACATGGACGTGAAATTTGACATGAAATGTAGCTGTCATATTGCGGTATTTTGATTTCATCGTTGAAGAAAAAAATGAGTCAGTCAGGAACTTGAATCGAAACACTCACAGATATTGAATTATTAAAATCGTTTACTTTCAAATTCAGATGGAAATTAAAATTCATGGAGTGGAAAATTTTGATACGAAGCAAGCCAATAGATTTAATCTTTCACGTTGATAACATCGTTGGCAAAGTCATGATGTGTAGCGTCCGATGGAGTTCTCTTCATCTTGCGCAATTGTATTATGCCCCACTGAAAAACATTTTTCTCCGATTACAACATCCTATCGATACCTAGAGCGGCAGACAGTTTATTCTGGGGAGAATGTGGCGAGATGTGGCAACCAAACAGAACTGAGAAGAACCCCCATTGGCTGGTATTCTATACTCTACACATTGCTCGTACATGTGATCCTGTTGAATGTAAATCATAGAAGTGAAATACAAATATGTGAAGCATACGTGTGTTGTGAATACGGATGTAAAAACAGAGTAATGTGCCAATATGTTTTTCTTGGCTACGCTATGACATTAGCTTAGTGTTATCGGAAGGTTTTTCTTCATAAGTAACAGAGTTAACGTATTGAAAATCCGTTATTCATATCATAAGGCAGTTCATCTCACATATTTTCAGATTTCATTATAGATGGTAAAAAGCTTTCACCAGTGATCTTATATATAATCCCTCCTAGAAAAGTCGTTGTGACTCTGCTGTGTCGTTAGAATTTGCGTAAAACATATTAAACTATCATATATCGATACTTTAGCGAAGAGAAAAATCAGCTCTCTGTAGGACAGTAGCTGATTTACGTGCAATCTGCATTCATCCGTTAGATGTAGTTGCACTATGTCGCTTAGGTTAGCAGAGCTTTTAGTACCAGAATGCTGCACACATCTAGGTCATAGACTGCTACTGTCACAACATGATGTTCTTTTTTTCGTCATCTATATTTGCGATGTTTTTGGGGTTTATGTTTCGATTTTCCACTTTGTATAAGCATGTTTGGTTCTTAGACATGTTTGATTCGTGAAGGACGACTACAGGATCAACGCGTTTTTGACAGAATTATGGTGCTGGCTATGACCAGGCAGCTTACCACCTGTTTTAGTAACTGTAACCTCTCCCACACATTAATTTTTTGTAATGAATTTTGTAAATGTAGAATCTCAAACTTATGTAACATATATCTTCACCCAGGAGGATGAGTGTGCATCTCCAGATTTTTGGTTCTCCTGCAGTATGCATGTGGGGACTATGGTCATTTTAAAATTTAATCAGTTTTGAATTTCCTTCCATTTTTCAATATGGGCTAAAGTGTGAGTGAGCTTCTTGCATATCAGATTTATTGCCATTTTAATCTGGGTCATATGGGCTGTGAGTGCAATGTTCAGAATGTTCAAATGTGTGTGAATTCCTAAGGGACCAAGCTGATGAGGTCATTGATACCTGCCGGTCGCGGTGGCCGAGCGGTTCTAGGCGCTCCAGTCCGGAACCGCGCTGCTGCTACAGTCGCAGGTTCGAATCCTGCCTCGGGCATGGATGTGTGTGATGTCCTTAGGTTTAAGTAGTTCTAAGTCTAGGGGACTGATGATCTCAGATGTTAAGTCCCATAGTGCTCAGAGCCATTTGAACCATTGATACATAGACTTATATACTACTTAAACTAACTTACGCTAACAAGGGAACATCCCCATCGCACCCCCCTCAGATTTAGTTATAAGTTGGCACAGTGGATAGGCCTTGACAAACTGAACACAGATCAATCGAGAAAACAGGAAGAAGTCGTGTGGAACTATGAAAAAATAAACAAAATATACACACTGAGTAGCCCATGCGCAAGATATGCAATCTTAAGGACAATGTAAGGTCCCGTGGTTAGCGTGAGCAGCTGCGGAACGAGAGGTCTTTAGTTCAAATCTTCCCTCAAGTGAAAATTCTACTTTCTTTATTTTCGCAAAGTTATGATCTGTCCTTTCGTTCATTGACGTCTCTGTTCACTGTAATAAGTTTGTGTTTTGCGACCGCACCGCAAAACCGTGCGATTAGTTGACGAAAGGACGTGCCTTTCCAATGGGAACCGAAAACATTTTATCACAAGGTCATACGACACTGGTGACAGCATGTGCGTCGCTTCTTCTTCTTCTTCTGTAGTGGTTAATCCAAGGATTGGTTTGCAACAGCTACAATGGCAGCTTATCTCCATTCTGTGCGTCTTTCAGCTTTTCTCTTCATTTCTTTATAGGTGTTACATCCCACATATTTCACGATTTGATCCATGTACCTCAGTCGTGGTCTTCCTCTTGGTCTTTTTCCCTCGACATATCCCTCTATGATTGTGTTCAGGAGACCTTTATGTCTTAATAGATGGCCTGTAAATTGCACTCTTCTTTTAACAATGAAACTCCAGAAGCTTCTCTTCTCACCTACTCTTTCCAGAACCACTTCGTTTGTGACCTTGTCGATCCATTTTATTTTGAGCATGCGTCTATAGCACCACATTAGAATAGAATTTAGCTTCTGGTCTTCCTCTGTCCCGAGAGTCCATGTTTCACACCCATAGCACGCCACACTCCACACATATGATTTCAAAAATCTTTTCCTGATTTCAAGGCTGATGCTCTTAGATGCTAATATGTTTTTCTTCTTGTTAAAAGCAGCCTTTGCTTGAGCTATTCTACTTGTCACTTCTGCCTTGCTCCTTCCATCCCTGGTAATATTGATGCCCAGATAAGTGAATTTATCAACTTATTCAAGCAGTTCATTGCCTACATGAACTTGGACTTTCACTTGATCTTCTTTGTCGCATGCCATTACTTTTGTTTTTGCTTTATTAATTCTCATATTATATTCTTAACCCATAACTTTACCCATTCTATTCAGTAGGACTACAAGATCTTCTTCACTTTCAGCCAGGACAGCTATATCCTCGGCATGTCTTATCATATCTATTCGTTGGCCGTGAATTACTACACCTGTCTGTGAATTTTCCCATACTTTTTTCAGCGCCTCTTCAATGTATACGTTAAAGATAACAGGGGATAGTGCGCAACCTTATCGGACACCTTTCCGTATCTGCACCTCTTCTTGTTTTGTCCGTCCACGGATAACTGCTGTCTCGTTTTTGTGCAGGTTCCATATCATTTTTCTATCTTTATGGTCTATTCCTACTTTTTTGAGTACCTCAAACATCTTATCCCATTTAACATTATCAAAAGCTTTCTCTACATCTAAGAAAGCTATGTATGTTTTCAGGTTCTTATCTAGTCGTTTCTCTATTATTAGTTTTAGAGCAAATATTGCTTCTCTGGTTCCTCTATCTTTCCGGAATCCAAACTGGTCTTCGGAGAGTGTAGCTTCGACTTTTTGTTCTACGCGTTTTAGGATAATTGAAGTTAATATTTTAGAGGCGTGAGTAACTAGGCTGAGCGTCCTATAATTTTGTAAGTAGACTGTATAGGTTTTTTTTATTGGTAACGCCACATAGCGCTCTGGCTGTGCTGTGTGCAGTCTGTGGCTGGTTTGCATTGTTGTTGGAATATCTGCCATTGTAGTGTTGGGCAGCTGGATGTTAACAGCGCGTAGCGTTGCACAGTTGGAGGTGAGCCGCCAGCAGTGTGGATATGGGGAAAGAAATGGCGGAGTTTTGAAATTTGTAAGACTGGATGTCATGAACTGCTATGTCTATTATGATTTTTCAGCACTATTAAGGTAAATACATTGTCTGTTCTCTATTAAAATCTTTCATTTGCTAACTATGCCTATCAGTAGTTAGTGCCTTCAGTAGTTTGAATCTTTTATTTAGCTGGCAGTAGTGGCGCTCGCTGTATTGCAGTAGTTCGAGTAACGAAGATTTTTGTGAGGTAAGTGATTTGTGAAACGTATAGGTTAATGTTAGTCAGGACCACTCTTTTGTAGGGATTATTGAAAGTCAGATTGCGTTGCGCTAAAAATATTGTGTGTCAGTTTAAGGACAGACATGTATAATTGTTCAAAGGGGACGTTTCATATGTCGACCCATAGCCGAGGATACCTCACTGGAATCTTCTGATTTTTTCTTGTAGTTTGTGTAATTAGTGTAGCTTTTGTCTATTGCTAGCGCGTAATTATAGAGAGAATTTCCTTTATAGTTGTAGTTTTTCATTGTTGTACACAGTTGTGGCATGCATGTAGATTTGCACCAAGTATTTCGCAGCTGCGCTTGCAATTAACTAGATATTATTTTCAATGCTATGTTAATGTGTTTTGTTATTTTGCTCTTCAAATTGTGCTTTTCTGTGTTGTCGTGTGAAATATTGTGGCAATAATGGCGTGTGAAAAACGTAATACTAGGCTTCAAAGTAAACTGAGAAATGACAGTGAAGACGAAAGCAGTGTGTTAGCGCCGCAGAGTAATGAATTAACTAATGTTCAAAGTAGTAATTTGGTAATTGTGCATAGGGAAATGGAGCGGGCTGCAAATTATGGTGTAGGCAGTGAAACAATTAGTGAACAGGGAAGCATTATCGATCGATCGGTCGGCAACAGCTCGCCTCAGGAATCCGAAATGACTGAACACAATATTGCAAATACTGTAGACTCAAGTTTTGGGTCCTCGCCGTTTTCTCAAATGAGTCAAGACACATTTAATGCTTGTCAAA
Source organism: Schistocerca piceifrons (assembly GCF_021461385.2). Taxonomy (NCBI): domain Eukaryota; kingdom Metazoa; phylum Arthropoda; class Insecta; order Orthoptera; family Acrididae; genus Schistocerca; species Schistocerca piceifrons. Next base: position 345,111,913 of record NC_060143.1, on the reverse strand, counting down.
ACGTGAACGTTGCCGGTGAAAATGCACTGCCAAAAAGCATAGAGGAACACATTCCAGACACTAATACATTATTATTGCAATTAATGCAACAAATGGAACAAAATCAGAGACAAACACAGCAAAAGCTTCAAAAGTTAGACACAATGGAACAACGCCAGAGACAAACACAGCAACAGTTAGACACAATGGAACAAAATCTTCGGAAGTTAGACACCACACTTGAACAAACACGTGAAGATTTAACTACTGAGTTACATAACATTGAATCGAAATGTCAAAAAGTCTGTAATGACGTAAAAACACAAATTTATGAGCATTTCCAACCTATTTTTTCGCGACATGAAAATGCATTACAGAATCATGAAGCAGCCATTAAAGAACTGCAAACTATTGTTCATGAAAATCACGACACCTTGCAAGCTAAAATTGACTCAGTTGCATCTACCGATTCAGTTACGCAACTTGCAAAAAGTCAGGAAAACTTAAAGGACACAGTAGATACGATTTCAACACAAATGGACACTCTGAAACTTGGTTCAGAAAAACACACAGAGGAAATAATTTCACTAACGGATAAAGTAACCGAACTTTCAGATCAGTTCACTAACTTATGTACAAAGGTAGATGATGATCTGAATGACACAAGACCTATAGCCTTCACGGACACTGAAGAGTATGAACAAATTAGAAAATTCAAACAAAATCAAAATCAAATCAATACACAGTACAAAAGAGAAATCCGGGAAGTATAAGATCAGTTGGCACAAGTAATACAAGAATTACATATTTCAGACGACACTCGCGCTCCAGTACGGGAAAAGGGACATAAAAATACGGAGCAACCACAAAATAATAACACAGGACACTTCGGAAATTATGAAAGAAATTGGCAAGGCGCATTGAATTTTGAGATCGAACCGCCGAAACAAAGTAACAATGAGCGATGTGCGACTCGCCGACACGATGATTTTGACTATTAGCTGTTCATTACTACACATAAATTCAAAACATTTAAGAATTCTGGCAACGACATTCATCCACGAGCATGGCTTCATCAATTCTCTCATTGTTTTCCTCCCAACTGGTCATTGCAGCACAGATTAGAATTTATGTGTGGCTACTTAGAGAGTGAACCAGCTGTAAGAATGCGATCGGTCATTCACGATTGCCACAGTGAAGGAGAATTTTATCATGCCTTCCTCTCAGCATATTGGTCTCAAGCTACACAAGACCGAGTAAAACATAGCATCATAATGATGAAACATTTCGGACAATCTGAATTTTCCAGTCTTGTAAAATATTTTGAAGACATGTTGCACAAGAATCAGTATCTGTCAAACCCATACAGCCCCTCAGAACTCATCCGCATTTGCTTAATCAAATTGCCTGAACATTTACGACATATTATTTTGGCAGGACTTTGCAAAGACGACATTGAAGCTTTTCAGGGACTCTTACAAGAATTAGAAATTGACACTGATAATCGTGGAACGTGAAAACAGAAACACAACAATTACAGGTCACACCCGTCGCAATTCCGCAATGAAAGAAATAATAACTTGATACGACAAGGCTATTCTCACAACACAAATCGTGACCAAAACAGACACCACCCTTATGACAACCGTTGGCAGAATAATAGGTACAGAGAAAGATCGCACTTCCGTAGTAATGAATATGACAGAGATAACCATAGAAATAGAGAATATGGGAACCAAAATAATTACTATCAAGGGAGACAGAATAACTTCAGACGCAACGGTCCAGCGCGCAGTTACGATTCAGGGAGAAATTCTCCACCACGTGACCGACAAGAAAGAAACTATGGAATCTACCGACATGACGACAGACGATATAATCGTAACGACAGACCTGAATTTCATCAGAACTGGCGGGTTTGAAACCGGGCAGGACCCTCTCGACAAGGTGAATTTGTAGAAGTTAGGTCTCCTAATCCTAATAACGACGCGCGCCAACAAAGAGACAGACAATGACAGGCAGACACGTGCGCCGGCTGGCTCAGGGAAAAATTACATAGACGCTAACCTTGAGAAAAATTTTAGCATTCTTTACCGATGTACCGTATACCACATGATAATTCCACTGAAGCTGAAACTCTGCGTACTAGGAATAGTAAAGGTTAACACCACATTTCACATGTAAAACCGTTTATTGAAAGATAATTTGCTTTTTAACTTTGTCTTTACCATAAAACTTTTCACTTCACATTACTAGTATGCTTTGTCAGACTTAGAATCTGTTAATATGCAACAATGTTTGAAGTTCAATATCCAGTCAAGAACCAAGAGAACTTATTTAAACAGAAATTACGAATGCATTGTTATAGTGAACAGACGACACAGTGTTATTGTGTGTGTACATTCTTGCTTGTTAGTTGCACGATTACGTAACGACTATAAGGCTTACATACTTAGAACATACACAGGTACTGCTAAACAGATTTTAATGCAACATTTTGGTTTACTTGAAAATACATTCTTTATTTGAAGTACTTTCTGTGGGATTAAAAATGACTTAGCATTTGGTTTCTTTGACAGCTACACGATTTTATCATGACGCTACTAATGAGTGACAATTTACAATGTTGCTTTTGCGGTGTATCTGTTTTATATCTGCACAGTTTTTCTGTATTATTCTGGAAAGTAAATTATGTTTTAGTAGTAACTTTTGTGGTATAGCTACAATGAGATAGCCTTTTCCGTAGCACAACAATACATTACATTATAGAACTTTCTTGATCATGGTAAGGTACATAATAAGTACGATATCTATACGCAAAGCATTTGACTTTCGTTTATGATGAGGTAAGTACATTGACTTCAGCAGAACTTTGCTTACAGAGGACGATAACTACGACACTTCTACAGAATTATGTTACAGCAAGATGCACATTTAGCACTACAGGACACGCATTTGAGTGATTCATTTTGTACTTAAACCATTTATTTTTCAAGATTTTTCAACTACAAAGAAAGTTTTTCGTGATACATTTCATTCCATTGCTGTAATCCGTAACACCTGAGGGTATAATTACATTAATTCTCAGGGGGGTACACGCTTGCTTTGTGTACCATGTGTTTGGCAAGCACAAGGAGCCCTAGCTAATATGGTATTTGCTTATACAACTTCACACATCGGTACCATATTTCTCTAACACATAAAATACGCAGCTATCTGATTATTTAAACAGAGAAACAAATAATTTTTTACTACATCAGTGACAAATGTTTGCGTAATTACACAGTTGGATAACTTCACACTTATGAAACTGTATTTTGTCTGTACTTTGTGAACTGTTCATATTTTTTCAGAACCATTGTGATATATGAGAGCTTTGAATGATGTATTTGGTATGAGATCATGATTTTTAAAGTACGTTTGAGGTAGATGACACTATTGAAATGATCAGAGAATTTTTTTTAGGTTTTGACATTATTGCAGAAAGCTACGACGTTTTTGAGATTTGACTGAGGTGTTGTGATGTTATTTTTACGACGACGATGTGTATAATGCTGTTGAGATATGTTCATGATCAATAAGATGATGCTACCGTATATGAGGAATTTGATTATGCTACGTATTTACTATGATGAAATATTGAAGAAGTGTCGACAAATACGTATATGAATAATGAGTAGTGGTTAGGGACTCTGATTTGTGGAAAAGGATTTTGAAAACCAGGAATCATACTTTAAGAGTTATGAAATGTGTGTAAATGCGCGAATGTATCACAATGCCGACGAAAACTTTTTGAACACTGTTATATTCATAGGATTTTGTTTCTACACATTTGTAACGCAAATTCTCGACCTGTGAAATTTTTTATATGAGACTGTCACTGTATTGCAAACTGGTGTCGTAAATATTTCGGTAAGAAAGCCAAGTGACCTTGACGTAATGCGTATTGAGTGGCCAGCTGTGTCAGACGCCTGGAGAAAGAGCCATTAGTCTGTGCCTTTTCAGAGGCACAGGTAGGAAAAAAAAGAGGCCATTATCCTCGCTATTGACATTTCTTTGTCGAAAGCATCGCAAATACGACACGCACAAACTTGAAAACATATGATTACACTATGGAGCTCTTAATTTATGATATTTACTAAAATGCCTAAAGAAACGATGAGAAACATTTTACGGCTATTGTCTTGCTAGTTGAGAGAAATGCCATGTGGCTTGCTTTATGTATTTATTTACTCATTTTGTTTAATATCTAGTTTCTAGCTGCACTGCAGCATTGGTTAAAATAAAATTTAATAGATGTACTAATATAAATATTTTAGCCTACAGATCCAGTAAATAATTTTATGATCTGTTCGAAAAAACGAAGGAGCATAAAAAGACATTTCCCTTCACAGGAATTGCATACGGAATTTTCTTTTCAACTGCTTGGTAATTTTTTTGGTAGAATAACTTTTTGTGGGGCACCACTTTAATTACATAGACTTTAAGATGTGAATAGACATTTCCCTTATCTGCATTTTTGTCTTTAGTGTACTAGTTTTTCTGCCTGTGGGTTTGTCATGTTTAGATATAAGTTATTACATTTACTGCTGCTAGCTTTGCCAATTTGTATTTTTTTTTTCATTGCTGTTTGTTTTAATTGTTTTATGCTGCTGCATTGCCTCGTCCCTTAGTTTAGCATCTGAGTTCAGTAGATTTAAGTTAGCTTAAGATGGGGTAGGCTATATAAGAGAACGAGTTGTGATGAATGGAAAGAAGTGCATTGAGAAGCTATAAGAAAATGGTTTGGCCAAAAAGGTATTTTGAAAGAGGGTATGAACAAAAAAGTAGGGTTGAGGGACAACAGGTTTAGGTAGGACTTTCTTGGAAATAAATGATGAGGTAAGATAATGGAAAATAAATAATGAGGTAAGAAATATGTGAACATCTAAATACAGAAAGCATGCTTGGATAGGATTTTTTGGTGGAAACAAATGTTGAAATAAGACGAAAGATCTATGGAATGAAGTTTTGGATTGGACTGCAGTACCAAATGTTACACTGAAAACAAACCCTGTCCTGTATTTTTGTGTTATTACACTATGTGAATTTGTGTTTTTCCTGTCGTAATGTGTTTAGCTAATAAGAGTTATGTTGTAGAATTTTTCTGATAATATGTTATTTTCTTTGTAAAGATGTTTATAGACATTATTAATTCTGTTATGTTTTAATGCTCATGTGTGAAGTTCATGTTTCGAAAGTTATTCTGATCTTTTATGTATGTACTCATATCATAATTCCTGTAACACTGATGTATATGTTGTTTCGATTCTTTTGTAAAGCCTGTACTACAAATGTTATCTGTATTGTTATGTTCTTTAATGATGTATTTTGTACCTTTGTAATTGTATTCTTATGTTATAAAATTGTAATTGACACCAGTTATTATTAACTTGCAAGTTCCATTTCACTGCACACGTTTCTGTTGGTCATAGTATATGGACAATATGTGAGAAGTAGGGACTGATAGTGTTTGCACGTGTGTTAATAATTCGGCAAGGGACTGGATAACAGCATTGCTGGTTCTAAGGCCATTTCAAACAATTTTTTGTGAGTGGACAAGTGGTGGCTTATGGACTTGCTATATTCTCCGCAAGACTCTTCGATGGTGATTGTGCACCTGCACAGTCGCAACAGATGGCTGCTGGCGGTCTCTACAAGGACTACAGTGGGTCTGCACCTTTGATGAGTCACCAGTACCATTATTTCTACAAGGACTGCAGTGGGTCTGCACCTCTGGTGGCCCACCAATACCACAATCTCTACCAGGACTACAGTAGGTCTGCACCTCTGGTGGCCCACCAATACCGTAATCTCTACCAGGACTACAGTGGGTCTACTCTGTGATGACCTACCTACCAATATTCTTCAAAACTTCGAATGACTCTGCTGTGGGTTTGCTCTGTTGTGGCCCATTACCAGTCTGCATGTCAAGAGTCAGCACTGTCTTTCCGTTGGAAGGACAACACTACTTCTTCAAGACTGCATGGAAATCCACTACTTCCATGTGCATTCTCTTTTACTGCTCAGACTTTGAGAAAAACACTGCAATTTTACTGTGATGAATGATCAGGACTGTCTTTATGGACCGTGAGAAAATTTTAGCTTTTGACCAACATTGTATTGATAAGTGTGTGCATTTGATTTCTTTGTTATTGTAATTATGAAAAATTTTTTCAAATCTGTATTGGCCACTGCCCAAAACAATTTGTAAAATTTTTTTGTGGGGAGCATGGGGGCTATTTAAGTAGACTGTATAGGTTTTTTTTATTGGTAACGTCACATAGCGCTCTGTATGAAAATCACTGGCTGTGCTGTGTGCCCTCTGTGGCTGGTTTGCATTGTTTTTGGCTATTGTAGTGTTGGGAAGCTGGATGTGAGCAGCGCGTAGCGTTGCACAGTTGGAGGTGAGCCACCAGCAGTAGTGGATGTGGGAAAGAAATGGAGGAGTTTTGAAATTTGTAAGACTGGATTCATGAACTGCTATGTATATTATGATTTTTCAACACTATTAAGGTAAATACATTGTTTGTTCTCTATTAAAATCTTTCATTTGCTAACTATGCCTATCAGTAGTTAGTGCCTTCAGTAGTTTGAATCTTTTATTTAGCTGGCAGTAGTGGCGCTCGCTGTATTGCAGTAGTTCGAGTAACGAAGATTTTTGTGAGGTAAGTGATTTGTGAAAGGTATAGGTTAATGTTAGTCAGGGCCACTCTTTTGTAGGGAATATTGAAAGTCAGATTGCGTTGCGCTAAAAATATTGTGTGTCAGTTTAAGGACAGACATGTATAATTGTTCAAAGGGGACGTTTCAATTTTCACATCTTGTAGCATTTGCCTTCTTTGGAATGGGGATCATAACGTTTTTATCAAAGTCTGTAAGAATTTTACCCTGCTCGTACATGTTGAAAACAAGATTATACAACTCCTGATTCAGTTTTGCTCCCCAGATTTCAGAAGTTCGGCTGGGATATTGTCTATACCAGGCGATTTGTTGTTTTTCAATTTTATCAGAGCTAATTCAAACTCTTCCTTTAATATAGGTTCACCTATGTTGTGTGCATCTACTTCTGTTTCTTCTTCCATGATGTTTTCAGACAGGTCTGCTCTGCTGTACAGTTTTCCTATATATTGTTTCCATCTTCTTGCAACTTCATCATCGTCATCCAACATATTGCCATTTTCATCCATCACAGCCCTACAGTTATTTCTTCGGTCTCCAAAGCAATGTCTCACACATTTATAGGCCTTGTCGATATTTCCCTTGCTCATGTTGTCCTCAACTGAAATACAGAGATCATCAAGGTATTTTTCTTTTGCTTGTTTTGCCTCTCTGCTGATTCTGCTTTTCAGACTCTTGTATTTCTCTTGGTCTTCCTTTTTCACAGAATTTTTTAATTTCCTTCTTTCTACCATCATATTTAGTAGGTCATTAGTGATCCATTCCTTCCTTTGATCTGTCCTTTCTTTTCCTATTACTTCTTCTGCTGCTTCTAAAATACCAGTTTTTATTTTTTCCCAGCTGCTTTGGATGTCATTGCAGCCCTGTGTATTTGTTTTCTTGTCTGTTTCTAGTTCATAGTGCTTCAGTGTATTTTCGTCTTTCAGGTTTGTCAAATCCCATTTACATGTACTTCTTTTTTTAAAGTTCTTGAATTTTAGTTCAGTCGTCATCGTAACGAGTATGTGGTCACTTTCCACATCACAGCCTGGATATGATCTGCTGTCCTTAACTTGGTTTTCAAATCTTTGCTTCACTAATATGAAGTCAATTTGATATCTGTTAATGTCACCAGGCATTTTCCAAGTATATCTTCTTCTTGGATGATGATTAAAGAAGGTATTTGTAATGCAAAGTTTATTTCTTTGGCAGAACTCTACAAGTTTATCCCCTCTTTCATTTCTTAATCCTAATCCAAAATTCCCTGCCACATCCTCTTCTTTACCTTCCCCAACAACGGCATTCATATCCCCCATGATGACAAGGTTTTCAGCTCCTTTAATTCTGCCAATTACTTCTTCAAGGTGGTCATACATCATGTCGATTTCATCATCCTCATGCCTCGTAGTTGGCATGTATTCTTGGATTATGATTGTGTCTCTTGGTTTAGTTTCCAATCGGACATAAATTATCCTCTCACTATGTTGAACAAATCCTTTTACTCTTAACCCCATCTCTTTATTGAGGATAATTCCCACTCCTGCAATCCCGGGATTGTCTTGTGCTGTTTCAGTGTGTATGATTCTGTAATCCCCTGACCAAAAGTCGCCAGCGTTTGGCCATCTCATTTCTGAGACTACCAGTACATCAATATCCATTCGTTTCATTTCCATTTTCAAGTTTTCCAGTTTACCACGTCTAAGAAGTGAGTTGACGTTCCATGTTGCTATCCTTCTTACATTAATGCTTTTGGATTTTGGTATCTCTTAATTGTCCCCGCCTGGAGATCCGAATGGGGGACTATTTTACCTCCGGAGAATTTAACCAAAGAGCTTTCCATCATAAGCTGTTGATACTTGGGATACCTGCCCGAGTCTTTAATGGAGTGGTTTCCCATTGCCTTCTCCATTCTATGCCGTTGGCCACCTTGTGGCTCCTCTGCCTTTAGTTATAGTTTCCCACCCCAAGGGCAAGAGAGTGCCCTTCCTTCTAGTCACTCATCCGCCCTCCTAGAAGGCCGTTGGCAACTGATAGAAGGTACTCTCCCTATCCCGGGATATATTCGGCTCAGTAGAAGTATAGGTTGGAAGTGGAAGACCCCTGGCCCTCGAAACCTAATAGCGTCAGGGTCGGAAAAGAACAAGAGTTGGCCGATGGTGGCCAAATAGGAAAGATAAAAGTGAGGAGCCTGGCATAAGTAAGTGGAAGCAATGCCAGGACTCAGCTTGGGACCCCATGGTCGCCAGCCACGTACTCACTAGGTGTGAGTCCCTGAAGTCCATGTGCGTCACATGACAGGAATATGTTCTCGACCCACCTAACTAGTACACTTGGCGAATGGGTAAAAAGATTCTTCTACCTTACCCGATTTAGGTTTTCTTGTGGATGTGATAATCACTCCCAAAAAAGTGATTAAAACATAAGAGTTTGTCACATAAACTGAAAATAAAAAGTTAAACTTTTTACTCATGGGAAGACTTGAACCTAGGACTACTCGTTCCGCAGCTGGTCACGCTAACCACGGGACCACGGCGCTCCTGAGCTCACACTGTCCTTGATATTGCGTATCTTGGGCATGGACTACTCAGTTTGTATATTTTGCTTATTTTTTCATAGTTCTTCCTGTTTTCTCGATCGATCTGTGTTCAGTTTTTCAAGGCCTATCCACTGTGCCAACTTATAACTAAATCTGAGGGGGGTGCGATGAGGAGGTTCCCTTGTAAGAACAACAAATGCACCCATGCCCAGAGGGATCGAACCTCTGGCGGGAGGGACCACGGACATGGTGCCTACAACCGTGTGGCCACTCTGCTTAGCTGTGAGTGCAACACTGTTACAAGCGACATATTTGTGGTGCGAGTTGGAACTACTATCATGCACTTCATGTCCTGTGGCCATGTCGGCAGCACTGGTTCAGCATCCTGCAGGGGCCCGGTCAGCAGTTGGTCTTGGTGTGCATGTGGCATGATGCAAGACGTGGGGATACACGTGGTAGTAGTCCGCATGGAGGACAGTGCCATGACATTTGTTTGAATAAAGATGTAAACATTCCTGTCCTAACGCAGCAGTGGTGATAATTATTTAAACATTAAATATGAGTGTAGCACAAGTGAACTTAAAATTAGCTTCAGTTTCTCGCCATTTTACACTTAGGATAGCATTCTAGATGTAGAACACTTGTAACTGACAATTATGCAGACTGCATCCATATCCTAAGACCCGCCATCATGGATCGCCATTTTGGCTTCTGATATCATAGTGCTGTTCCTGTATTCCCAGAGCTGCCATTTTAGCTATTCGGAGTCTCTCAGGTATAAGACAATTGCCTGTCTTAGACTCTGACATCTTAAATACTCATCTCCGGTCAGAAATTTTGGATTTAATACTTAGGACAACTGCCCACCACGGATTATTAAATTTCCCAGCATTTTATACTTAATAAAATTGTGCTAGTTAGAGTTTCTTGCCTTTTTTTATTTCCTGATATTTTATACAAAGCGGAATTAGCCTGTAAGGTCTTTGGCGTGTGGTAGGGAAAAATCTGGAAAAGTTGGCATCAATGCCTGTCATAATCGATGATGCCACAAGAGGAGGAGGGGGGAATTGCCAACTGCACTCGAACTGGACAATTGAGAGTTCGAGTAAACGACATTTTGACTCACCAAAAAATTTGCTAAAACTCGAATTAGAGCAGTGGTATTATTGTTACATTAACGTAAGTATTTCTTTACAAAGGAAGAAAGGAGCCATAGGAACTCAAAATAAAGTATTTTTAAAAGTTTTATTATTTATCATTTATTTTAATACTTCAAATGAAATGTACATCAAATGTTTGGGACTAAGTAAGAAAACTTCACTTCCATTCATTTATTCCATGTTGAACATCAAATGATCAACATTCCCATTTTATCCACAAATCTTCTTAAAAAACAAAATTATGAGGCTTTTTTATTAAGTTAGTGTGCTAATCGTCGCTTGCAGCGAATCCTTCACTGCTCAGACTATCAGCGAATGAGTTAGGCCTTTAAGCACATATCTTCTGACGGATATGTTTTGTCCTCTGCACTGACGAAGCCATTTCCATAAGCATTTTTCAAGAGGCAGAAGTTCACCTCACTTGCTCCCTCTTTTTGATACTTCTCAGCATTCTTAGTTTTCTGCTCAGAACTGTCGACAACGGAGATGACTGGAAACCAAAAACTTTCGTTAAATCCTTTAGTTTTTTCACCTCACATTCCAGGGGCTCAATAACTCGATCTTTTTCTGCGAAAAGTGATTTGTATACTGTGGTAAGTTATGCGTTGTTGAGAAAACAAAGTATTCTTCAAAGACTTGTATGGCGAAACAGTTACCTGAACAACTGACGAAACAGTTCAAATTATTGAGTGTTGTACAAACGCTGACTTCGAATTATAGTTCGTTGGCGGTGTGATTTGCCACAACAGTCGCTTCGACTTATTGAATGTACCAGTGGACACGGGACCTCTTCGTTTGATCGAGCTTTTGCCAGACTTAACAACAAGTTCGATTTCTCGAGCAAATCGATTTATCGAGTTTTGAATTGGCAAGAGTCGACTGCTTGTGTATAAAACCACAATATAAGATAAAGTGAATAAAAAAGCACTGTTTACGAAATGGTAAATTACATCCATCGTCTGATGGTACAATGTAGAAAGTTCAGATATACACTCAGCATCATCTTCAAACACCCAATTGAGTATTAAGGATTACACCTCGAATCTACAGATGCTTTCTTGCCGTGGTTCAAACTTTTTATAACATTTTAAATCAGATGATATTACACGTTTTAATGACCTTTTATTAATGAGCTACTTTCCCACATGAACAACGACACAATTAGAGCGTAATGGTCTACTCAAAGATGCTCACAAAATAGGTAAGTGGGATCGGTAGAAGCTTATAACGACTCTTGATAATTTCGCTGCCATGCATTTTTACATTACTTTGGTCCATTGTGAACTTGACAGATGTGGTGTGAGCCTGCCGTTGTTGCCGAGCGGCTCTAGGCGCTTCAGTCGGGAACCGCGTTGCTACTACGGTCGCAGGTTCGAATCCTGCCTCGGGAATGGATGTGTGTGATGTACTTAGGTTAGTTACGTTTAAGTAGTTCTAAGTCTAGGGGTCTGATGACCTCAGAGCCATTTAGATGTGGTACGAACAACATCTATTACTGCACATAGGCGCCATCTTAATTGCTCTTGCTTTCCAACCGAGATATGGTACCTTTTCCCACACCTAACACGTGGTCGATAGTGCTTCCTACTGACACAGACTCCTGTTTGATGACGGTGCTCTGGTAGTTCTAAACCTTTGATGTATTGCCATCAGACGAAGAATGTCAGTTACCGTCTTCTAAGTTGAGTCTGTTCTTTATCTTATGTTGTGGTTATAGTATGTGATTTCCCCCTATAGATCTGAAGAAACACTCATTGGTAGGGCGAAACCAGTGATACATATGAATAAATAAAACTGCTGCCTATGACGGCTTGGGTTGACATATACTTAGAGTATATTAATTAGTTTCCTGTTTTATCGGATACTGAAACTTGATTTCGAAATTCATGCTTAACAAACTGAGGAAAAACTCTGCGGCACCCATGATAAAAGGACTTTCAAGAGTCATTAGCAGTACTGATCCGTTTTAATGTCTTATCTGGCGAAATACCAACTTCTGAATGATTGATCTTGGGAATGGTTTAATGTAACAATAGTCACACGTCGGTTTGTCTTCTTACATAAGATTACTGTTTCTGTCTTTCGATATTGATTTATCGCCACTTTACCACGGTAATGCGTGTCTATCTCTAGTGGTCTAGACACAGGAAAAACTTATCTTACTGAAATACCCATCCGAAATGTCTCTTTATCTAAGGTCATATGACCGAATGAGATGACAGGTTATTGATTGGAAACAGGACGTCGTGGACCAGAGGTCAAAACAACACGCGCAGATCTCCAGTTATCTGTCTCGCAATGGTTTATCCCCCGACGTAGATAAGGATGTTAATGTCACTTTGTGGGCCAGTGATATGCGTCGGTAACTGATAACAGACTGTGCCTCTCTGTAATATTTCAAACGGTTCAAATGGCTCTAAGCACTGTGAGACTTAACATCTAAGGTCATCAGTCCCCTAGACTTAGAACTACTTAAACCTAACTAACCTAAGGATATCACACACAACCATGCCCGAGGCAGGATTCGAAGCTGCGATCGTAGCAGCAGTGCGGTTCCGGACCGAAGCGTCTAGAACCGCTCGGCCACAGCAGCCGGCTTGTAATATTTCTGTAGACCTTTCTACCCTGGTTATAGAGAAGGTCTTGACGAAACAGTGTTTCTTTATGGACGACCACTTTTTACTGCTATAAAACTCGATCACAATCTTTTTGAAGAAACTACCCTGCCAGTCTCCTGAAGCGGCTTAAGCAGCTCGTGAAAAAATTCTGAATTAAGCACGGCGGATGATGGTTAGAACAATAAGTTTGGGAGAGCTATACCTCCGTACCAATAGCGCTGCTACAATCCCATGGATCCGATGAATGAAGCTTGGGTATTCACGTCTTCCTCTCAATTAACCTGTCACATAGTGTTTAGAATTCTTGTTACCAGGGAGTAATACATAGCTAAAAGTTTTTAATTATCTTCTGTTAAATCCACTTTAAATTCAGTCAGTAAATTCATTCGTCGACATAGGCTAATCTGGTGAAAAACTACTCTCTTTTGTTCTAGTGAAATTATTGGATATTGCCTGTAAACCAAAGATTATGTTTATCTCGGTCGCTTTTTGCTGCAAGTTTAAATTACCTCTCGTCTAATAACTAAAATTTCGAATACTTTAAAACTGAAAGATAATCTCCTGTTAATCTGATAAAATCAGTAAAATTTACTCCCTGCCAGACCAGAGACTGTGCAACCTTCTTCATCTCCGAGTAACGACTGCAACCTACATCCTTCTGAATCTGTTTCTTGTATTCATACCTTGGTCTCCCTCTACGTTAACATCAACAAAGTTACTGTCTGCCTCCATCCACAAATTTATAAATCAATTAATGCTTCAGGACTGAGTAGAAAGAGAAATAAATTTTGCACTTCTTGTAGTTGTATTACTCTCATAACATTTACAGTTGACTTGCCACAGATATTAACAGTCCCACGTCAAAGTACAGACTGCTCCATTGTATGTGACCTATACATTAGTGTTACATTTTCGTATTTCATCTTTTCTATTAATTACATTATTTTAATTAATTTGTAATGAATAACAGAGGGGTGCAAATCTAGGCAGCAAGATCTGCTTTACGTCACTGGCCTTCGCTGTTACTGTAATAGTGGTCGGTTTATTGTCTCTGACGCAGCTACGAAGACACTGCGTGCGTCTTAATGCAATACCCCCATCCTCGCTAACCAACATAATAAAAGAAACACTTTTGTGTTGTTGTTGTTGTTGTGGTCTTCAGTCCAGAGACTGGTTTGATGCAGCTCGCCATGCTACTCTATCCTGTGCAAACTTCATCTCCCAGTAACTACTGCAACCTACATCCTTCTAAATCTGCTTAGTGTATTCATCTCTTGGTCTCCCTGGTCTCCCTCCACGATTTTTACCCTCCGCACTTCCCTTCAATACTAGTTTGATGATTTCTTGATGCCTCAGAACGTGTCCTACCAACCGATCCATTCTTCTAGTCAAGTTTTGGCACAAATTCCTGTTCTCCCCAATTCTATTTAGTACCTCCTCATTAGCTAAATGATCTACCCATATAATCTTCAGCATTCTTCTGTAGCACCACATTTCGAAAGCTTCTATTCTCTTCTTGTCTAAACTATTTATCGTCCATGTTTCACTTCCATACATGGCTACAATCCATACAAATACTTTCGGAAAAGACTTCCTCACACTTAAATCTATACTCGCTTCTTCAGAAGCGCTTTCTTTGCCATTGCGAGTCTACATTTTACATACTCTCTACTTCACGATAATCAGTTATTTAGTTCCCCAAATAGTAAAACGCATCTACCACTTTAAGTGTCTCATTTCTTAATCTAATTCCCTCAGCATCACCTGATTTAATTCGACTACTTTGCATTATCCTAGTTTTGCTTTTGTTGAAGTTTATCTTGTATCCTCCTTTCAAGACACTGTCCATTCCGTTCAACTGTTGTTCCAGGTCCTTTGCTGTCTCTGTCAGAATTACAATGTCGTCGGCAAATCTCAAAGTTTTTATTGGGATTTATTTTAATTTCTACTCCAAATTTTTATTTTGTTTCCTTTACTGCTTGCTCAGTATACAGATTGAATAACATCGGAGGTAGGCTAAAACCCTGTCTCACTCCCTTCTCAACCACTGCTTCCCTTCTGTGCCCCTTGACTCTTACAACTGCCCTCTGGTTTCTGTACAAATTGTAAATAGCCTTTCCTTCCCTGTATTTGACCGTTGACACCTTCAGAATTTGAAAGAGAGTTTTCCAGTCAACATTGGCAAAAGCTTTGAGTCTGCAAGTGCTAGAAACGTAGGTTTGCCTTTCCTTAATCCATCTTCTAATATAAGTCGTAGGGTCAGTATTGCCTCACGTGTTCCAACATTTCTCCGGAATCCAAACTTATGTTCCACGAGGTCGGCTGCTAGAAAAACTGTCTGTTTGTACTTTTGTACGAACGATAATAGTATATAACACTGTCTCAAACGAAGGTTAATTTATATACAAGTCAGTAATATAACCGCTCAGATAGTTGCCGCGTACCCTGACTTTCTGAAGAACCGGAGGTTTTCTAGCAAACAGAACACAGTATGTCACTGTGAAGGGAGAGACGTCTTCAGACGTAAAAGTAACTTCGTGTGTGCCCCAAGGGACCATTACTTTTCACTATAAATACCCTAATAGATAACGTCGGAAGTTCCACGACGCTTTTCGCGGCTGATACAGAGAAGATGCGAAGCTAGAAAATTCTAGCGGAATGCTGGAAGACCCTTGGTGCGCATTCGGAGTGGCAACTGATCCTCAACATAAACGAATGTAATCTATTGCGAATACATAGACATGAATAACCTTTATTGCGTGATTACACAATTGTAGATCAATCACTGGAATCAGTTACTTCCGTAAAATATCTTGGAGAATGCGCATAGAGCAATGTGAAATGGTACGAGCACTTAAAATTAATCACGTGTAAGGCAAGCAGAACATTGATATTCTTTGAACGAATCCTCAGAAAATGAGCCCGTAAGGAAATGAAACGCTTCATCGATCAGTACTTGAATATTGACTCTCCGTCTGGGACCCATATCACCACACCAGATAGGATTAATAGAGGAAATGGAGGAGAAACAAAGAAAAACAGCAAGCGTCGTTACAGGTTCATTTAGTAAACGCGGAAGCGTCCCGGAGATGCTAAATCAACTCAGGTGGCAGACGCTGCTAGAGATGCGTTCTCCAGCATATTGGTCTACTGTTAAAGTTCCGAGAGTGTACGTCTCTAGACGAGTCAAGCAATATATTGTTTCCCCCTGTGTATATCTCGGAAAGAGACCATCATAATAACATTACAGAGATTGGAGGCCACACCGATACTTACCGGCAGTCAGTCTTCCCGCGAACCACGAGCGACTGGACCAGAAATGGAAAGTGACAGTGGTGCACAAAGTACCCACCGCCACACACCACAAGGTGGTTTGCGGAGTACAGATGTAGATGTAGATGTAGAAACTGAACGCAGAACTTGCTTCAGGCATGGAATGAAAATCGTCAAGATAATACTAGTGGGCATTTGGCTTTCTTGCGACAATGAACACAGGAGTGTACTCGTAGCAGTGGGTGTGAAACCTTATACTGATGTTGATGACGGTCATATGTTCCAAATGAATCGAAAATTTATTACACTGACGGGAAAAAAATTGCAGCAGAAAAAAACAATGAATTTAGAGTAATGAAATTTCGGGAATAGATTTGTCTGGGTAAGATTTTTAAGTGATTAACATAGCAAAATCACAGGTTAATGTAAGCGCGAAATAAGCCATGTGAAATTGTGGGCCGCGCGGGATTAGCCGAGCGGTCTAGGGCGCTGCAGCCATGGACTGTGCGGCTGGTCCTGGCGGAGGTTTGAGTCCTCCCTCGGGCATGGGTGTGTGTGTTTGTCCTTAGGATAATTTAGGTTAAGTAGTGTGTAAGATTAGGGACTGATAACCTTAGCAGTTAAGTCCCATAAGATTTCACACACACTTGAACATTTTTTTGAAATTGTGATACATCAGTCATCGGCGTAACAGCTCAAATATGGAATGTAATGCAAACGTGTATGCATTGTGTTGTACAGGTGCAGGGCGTCAGTTCGCGTGATGGAGTTCCATGCCTGTCTGACAATACAGGGACGCTTAATGATGTTTGTGGATCACGTTGGAGTCGTCGTTCGATGATGTTCCATGTGTGCTCGACTGGAGTAAGATACAGTGATCGAGAAGGCCAAGGCAACATGTCGACACTATATAGAGTACGTTGGGTTATAACAGCGATATGCTATCGAGCGTTATCCTGTTGGAAAACACCTCCCAAGAATGCTATTCATGAATGGCCGCGCGACAGGTCGAATCACCAGATTGACCTACTAACCAGCAGTCAGGTTCCTGGAATAACCACGGGAGTGCTGCTGAGCTATAGCTTGACATCACTGAAGTCGCAAATGGCGGTGGTTCCGGGTGCCCTGATATGAAACATCCTGGCAGATTAAAACAGTGTGTCAGACCGAGACTCGAACTTGGGACCTTTGCCTTTCGTGGGCAAGTACACTAAATGAGAAGAATTGATGGTAGTCGTATTGAAAGTAAGTCCCGTCAACCACTACAGACCCCTTTTGTTGCTGGGAACGTGTATACACGTCCCGATAAGCCGTCAACCCACGTACAGGCGCTCCGCTTTGGTTTTCCTACAGTGCTACAGACGTCTGCGTCCGTCTGAACCGCCGACCTCTCACTGCTGCGGACGAGTTACTTCCACATATCGCCGAAAAAAACGTTTAGAGTATTTATCATACAACATGCGTGTTATCATTTGCAAAAAACCTCGTTTCGATATCTCAAATCGTTTATAATATATGACGGTTGTTATGACAACATGATTTGCGATGCGCTATGAAGTGAATGGGCGCGGATATAAAACCCAATAACTCGAGAGCGAAATGAGATATTGACCTGCAATGCACACTACAGGGCCTGTGCATGCGAATTGTCCCTGAAGTAGCCTATTTGTAACAGAAATTAGAATTATATATTAATACCTTCAGCTGCTGACAGGCGTTCATGTATATCAACGGGGACAGGTGAAAATGTGTGTCCCCACCGGGACTCGAACCCGGGATCTCCTGCTTACATGGCAGACGCTCTATCCATCTGAGCAACCGAGGGCACAGAGAATAGTGCGACGGCAGGAACTATCTCGGGCACGCCTCCCGCGAGACCCACATTCTCACCTTATACGTCCACACACTACATTCGCAGTATCCTTACCCAACACGCTCATTACTCGTGGAAGACATTCTTACCAAGTCCCGTAAGAGTTGGGGGAATATGTGTGCATCCGCACAGAAGAGCGAGGTCATGGCCGGTATTGCCAGAACTATATACTAATACGGATATGGTGTCTGTTCTTCCGGATATGCCCGAAAGAACAGACACCATTGATGACCTCCAACCGTCTAGAACGAAATTAGAATTATAAATTAATACCTTCAGATGATATACACTCCTGGAAATTGAAATAAGAACACCGTGAATTCATTGTCCCAGGAAGGGGAAACTTTATTGACACATTCCTGGGGTCAGATACATCACATGATCACACTGACAGAACCACAGGCACATAGACACAGGCAACAGAGCATGCACAATGTCGGCACTAGTACAGTGTATATCCACCTTTCGCAGCAATGCAGGCTGCTATTCTCCCATGGAGACGATCGTAGAGATGCTGGATGTAGTCCTGTGGAACGGCTTGCCATGCCATTTCCACCTGGCGCCTCAGTTGGACCAGCGTTCGTGCTGGACGTGCAGACCGCGTGAGGCGACGCTTCATCCAGTCCCAAACATGCTCAATGGGGGACAGATCCGGAGAACATGCTGGCCAGGGTAGTTAACTTACACCTTCTAGAGCACGTTGGGTGGCACGGGATACATGCGGACGTGCATTGTCCTGTTGGAACAGCAAGTTCCCTTGCCGGTCTAGGAATGGTAGAACGATGGGTTCGATGACGGTTTGGATGTACCGTGCACTATTCAGTGTCCCCTCGACGATCACCAGTGGTGTACGGCCAGTGTAGGAGATCGCTCCCCACACCATGATGCCGGGTGTTGGCCCTGTGTGCCTCAGTCGTATGCAGTCCTGATTGTGGCGCTCACCTGCACGGCGCCAAACACGCATACGACCATCATTGGCACCAAGGCAGAAGCGACTCTCATCGCTGAAGACGACACGTCTCCATTCGTCCCTCCATTCACGCCTGTTGCGACACCACTGGAGGCGGGCTGCACGATGTCGGGGCGGGAGCGGAAGACGGCCTAACGGTGTGCGGGACCGTAGCCCAGCTTCATGGAGACGGTTGCGAATGGTCCTCGCCGATACCCCAGGAGCAACAGTGTCCCTAATTTGCTGGGAAGCGGCGGTGCGGTCCCCTACGGTACTGCGTAGGATCCTACGGTCTTGGTGTGCATCCGTGCGTCGCTGCGGTCCGGTCCCAGGTCGACGGGCACGTGCACCTTCCGCCGACCACTGGCGACAACATCGATGTACTGTGGAGACCTCACGCCCCACGTGTTGAGCAATTCGGCGGTACGTCCACCCGGCCTCCCGCATGCCCACTATACGCCCTCGCTCAAAGTCCGTCAACTGCACAAACTGTTCACGTCCACGCTGTCGCGGCATGCTACCAGTGTTAAAGACTGCGATGGAGCTCCGTATGCCACGGCAAACTGGCTGACACTGACGGCGGCGGTGCACAAATGCTGCGCAGCTAGCGCCATTCGACGGCCAACACCGCGGTTACTGGTGTGTCCGCTGTGCCGTGCGTGTGATCATTGCTTGTACAGCCCTCTCGCAGTGTCCGGAGCAAGTATGGTGGGTCTGACACACCGGTGTCAATGTGTTCTTTTTTCCATTTCCAGGAGTGTACATATCAACACCCGTCAGCATATCGATATAAGTAAATTTGTAACAGTTCGTTGTGTCACTGTGGTGCCAACTGATGCTCAAATTGCTGCTGCAGATGCAGTACGATGCATCAGAGCCATACGCCGAACACGAACGTCTTCCCTCTTGGTAGTGCCACGTGGCCGTTCGGAGCCGGTCACCTTGCGACGGCACATTCTCGTGACGACCGCTGCCATCAAATGACGTACGGTGGTTACATTCCTGCCAAGTCTTTCGGCAATGTCGTAGAAGGAACATCCAGCTTCCCGTAGCCTCATTACACGACATCTTTCAAACTCAGTGTGGTGTTAGTAATGGCCAGTCTCAAACACAACAAAAGCTCGCGACCGTTACAGAGTGCATTTAAAACAAACGTGATTTTCAACCTCATAGTGGCGCTACTAGCGCCGTTCTTACGCGACTGGTGCGACATTTAAATAGGTATAATTTTTCAGATGTAGAAACACGCCTATTAATTTTTGTTTATGTCGCACACTCTTTCCCGGTGTTGCGACTTTTTTTCCGTCAATACATTTAATTCTCCTTATGTGATGATTCCGCAGAAATGTTGGAACACGTGAGGCAATACTGACCCTACGACCTACTTTAGAAGAAAGGTTAAGGAAAGGCAAACCTACGTTTCTAGCATTTGTAGACTTAGAGAAAGCTTTTGACAATGTCAACTGGAATACTCTCTTTCAAATTCTGAAGGTGGCAGGGGTAAAATACAGGGAGCGAAAGGCTATTTACAATTTGTACAGAGACCAGATGGCAGTTATAAAAGTCGAGGGGCATGAAAGGGAAGCAGCAGTTGGGAAGGGAGTGAGACAGGATTCTAGCGTATCCCCGATGTTATTTAAACTGTATACTGAGCAAGCAGTAAAGGAAACAAAAGAAAAGTTCGGAGTAGGTATTAAAATCCATGGAGAAGAAATAAAAATTTTGAGGTTCGCCGATGACATTGTAATTCTGTCAGAGACAGCAAAGGACTTGGAAGAGCAGTTGAACGGAATGGACAGTATCTTGAAAGGAGGGTATAAGATGAACATCAACAAAAGCAAAACAAGGATAATGGAATGTAGTCGAATTAAGTCGGGTGATGCTGACGGAATTAGATTAGGAAATGAGACACTTAAAGTGGTAAAGGAGTTTTGCTATTTGGGGAGCAAAATAACTGAAGATGGTCGAAGTAGAGAGGATATAAAATGTAGACTGGCAATGGCAAGGAAAGCGTTTCTGAAGAAGAGAAATTTGTTAACATTGAGTATAGATTTAAGTGTCTGGAAGTCGTTTCTGAAAGTATTTGTATGGAGTGTAGCCATGTATGGAAGTGAAACATGGACGATAAATAGTTTGGAAAAGAAGAGAATAGAAGCTTTTGAAATGTGGTGCTACAGAAGAATGCTGAAGATTAAATGGGTAGATCACATAACTAATGAGGAGGTATTGAACTGAATTGGGGAGAAGAGGAGTTTGTGGCACAACTTGACAAGAAGAAGGGACCGGTTGGTAGGACATGTTCTGAGGCATCAAGGGATCACAAATTTAGTTCAAAAATGGATCAAATTGCTCTGAGCACTATTCGACTTTAGTTATGAGGTCATCAGCCGCCTAGAACTTAGAACTAATTAAACCTAACCAACGTAAGGACATCACACACATCCATGCCCGAGGCAGGATTCGAACCTGCGACCGTAGCGGTCGCTCGGCTCCAGACTGTAGCGCCTAGAACCGCACGGCCACTCAGGCCGGCCACAAATTTAGCATTGGAGGGCAGCGTGGAGGGTAAAAGTCGTAGAGGGAGACCAAGAGATGAATACACTAAGCAGATTCAGAAGGATGTAGGTTGCAGTAAGTACTGGGAGATGAAGAAGCTTGCACAGGATGGAGTAGCATGGAGAGCTGCATCAAACCAGTCTCAGGGCTGAAGACGACAACAACAACATGTGATGAACATTTCCGCAAAATTTGGTAACTATCGAACTGGTGCATCATGCTTTAACACTTACCATTTCCAGCATAGGAGCAATTAACAGTTACTTTCGGGTACTACGTTAGAAAGGAAACAGCTATAGCTGATACGTCAGCCATCCGACAACCGTAACTTTGTTTCTCTCTCTATCTCTCTTATGAAGAAGCACAAAATGGTGAGAACACTTTTGTTGAGATATTTTGTCTCTAGGTCACAGATGGCGACTATTCCTAATCACAGCATCATGGAAACTGGGAGAGGTACATTTTAGTTAAATGTGTTCCTGACTAGCTCTTCTGGCTGAGAGAAGGTTGTTAACGTGCGCTACTGTTTCATTTCCGCACGTGCAGTAGAGTGTCTCATAAAGGCCAAGGCGATGCAGATAACCTGGAAAGTTGTCGTCGATTAGCCACATCCTTATTATGATGAAGAAGCTACCTGTGTAGTGCAATTTTGTAGTGACTGTGTGGTTCAAAATGGTTCAAATGGCTCTGAGCACTATGGGACTCAACTGCTGAGGTCATTAGTCCCCTAGAACTTAGAACTAGTTAAACCTAACTAACCTAAGGACATCACAAACATCCATGCCCGAGGCAGGATTCGAACCTGCGACCGTAGCGGTCTTGCGGTTCCAGACTGCAGCGCCTTTAACCGCACGGCCACTTCGGCCGGCTGGAGTGACTGTATAAGACTGTGTCTGTACGGTATGTAAGTTCTTCAGTCGTGCATTCACATCTGAAGGAGCAAACACTGCAGTTGTACAGCTGCCTGAAATAGAATATATTTAACTCAAATTGCTAATACGATTACACATCAGCTGTACAATTTATTCGTGACACGGGGTCGAGTCCTGGACTGGCACAACATTCATGTGTTGTTAAGAAATTGTACAGCTGATATCTAGTCGCATTCGCAGTTTGCAAATACATCTGTTATGGCCCTTTCGCTGCTACAGACATACTCTTTACATTGCATGCCGAGGGCACCTTTTGTAATGGCTGTACTCCTCGTCAAATAGTGGTGCCTGTGGCTAGAGTTGGAGTTCCGGCCGATATGAAATATCTAGTATCCGATTTTTCGAAACTACTAGGTTAAAAAATCTTATTTTTGCATGTCTTACAGTTTGATATCTTTATTCGATAAAGTTATCCGTCATACGTGCTGCTCTGCAACAAATTAAGTGAAAAATTACATGCAATGTTAAAGAGTCTACCGAGATAAAACCACATTGCGTAACTTTGCGTATGATCGACTTTAGCTCATATATTGCAGTGAATGAAATGTAGATAAGACAACGAAATTTGACGTAAAATTCAGAGCACAACGATATCTCATTTCGCTCTCGAGTTATTGGGTTCTATATCCGACTGATGGTAGCACGAGCCGCTCCCATTCACTTCATAGTGTATCGCAAATCATGTGGTCATTGAGCCGTGCGCGGCTCACGGTCATGCCATTTATTGCTCGTCATCTTTATTTTGTAGTTCTGTCGCCTAGTTTTCTGTTATTCAATTTATTGGCGTCACTAAGTTGTTGGTTTACTTACCCGCGAGTGGCAGCAGCAGCGCTTATCGATAAGTGCACTGTCGTACGACCGCTAGCATTTCGTGCTCGTCGTGTGTCGGAAGTCAGGCGGGACGCAGCAGCAGTGAAGTCGGGGACGGAGCGCCAGTGAGGTGTGGACAGCCAGTGCTTGCCGACCGCTGGCGACACACATGAACTGTCCGACGGAAGGAGACTGGAGCGGGAAGACCGTTGGTTGGTCGTTCGGTTGGTCGTCTCATCGGCCGACGTGTATTTGGTCATTTGCCCGTTTCTGGGCCTCGTCAGTTGGTCATCTTGCGGCACGTGGGTCAGTTCCTTCCTTGTGCAGATATATCGTGGCCAATGCGCAAGAGTTACCTCTGCGTGGTTGGGTCCGAGCCAGTGTGCCCGGGTCGCCGTGTCTCCGAATTCCGAACGGACATCGAGTTGAGTCGGGTTGGAGCTGTACTCAGCTTCGGATTGCCAAGACTCGCCTGACCGTTGCCGACACACGTAACTTCAGTTGGAACGACCTGGGTTGGTCGTTCGGTTGGTCGTCTCATCAGACGACGTGTATTTGGTCGCCGTCCGCTTGTGGAAACTCTCTGTGTGTTGAACTGACTGGTCCTTGTTGTTCCACAGTGATTGTTTTACCGATTGTTCGAGTTCTTGTGCAACTGTGTGTTTACGTGGAACCGTGTGTAGCTCCTGTGATTTCCACTTGAAACGTCCCCTTAGAACAATTGTACATGACTGTGTTTATACTGACAAACAATATTTTTAGCGCAACGGAATCTGACTTTCAATAATCCCTACAAAGGAATGGCCCTGACTAACATTAACCTATACCTTTCACAAATCACTTACCTCACAAAAATCTTCGTTACTCGAACTACTGCAATACAGCGAGCGCCACTACTGCCAGCTAAATCAAAGATTCAAACTACTGAAGGCACTAACTACTGATGGGCATAGTTAGCAAATGAAAGATTTTCATAGAGAACAAACAATGTATTTACCTTAATAGCGTTGAAAAATCATAATATACATAGCAGTTCATGACATCCAGTCTTACAAATTTCAAAACTCCGCCATCTCTCTCCCCACATCCACCACTGCTGGCGGCTCACCTCCAACTGCCCAACGCTACGCGCTGTTCACATCCAGCTGCCCAACACTACAATGGCAGACAACAATGCAAACTAGCCACAGACTGCACACAGCACAGCCAGTGATTTTCATACAGAGCGCTACGTGGCGTTACCAATATAAAAACCTATACAGTCTACTTACATAGCCCCCATGCTCCCCACAAAAAAATTTTACAAATTGTTTTGGGCAGTGGCCAATACAGATTTGAAAAAAAATTTCATAATTACAATAACAAAGAAATCAAATGCATACACTTATTGATACAATGTTGGTCAAAAGCTAAAATTTTTTCACAGTCCATAAAGACAGTCCTGATCATCCATCACAGTAAAACTGCAGTGTTTTTTTTTCTCAAAGTCTGAGCAGTAAAAGACAATGCACACGGAAGTGGTGGATTTCCATGCAATATTGAAGAAGTAGTGTTGTCCTTCCAATGGAAAGACAGTGCTGACTCTTGACATGCAGAATGCAGACAGGTAATGGGCCACAACAGAGTAAACCCACAGCAGAGTCAGTCGAAATTTTGAAGAGTATTGGTAGGCAGGTCATCACAGAGCAGACCCACTGTAGCCCTGGTAGAGATTATGGTATTGGTGGGCTACCAGAGGTGCAGACCCACTGCAGTCCTTGTAGAAATAATTGTATTGGTGGATCATCAAAGATGCAGACCCACTGTAGTCCTTATAGAGACAGCCAGCAACCATCTGTTGCGACTGTGCAGGTGCACGATCACCGTCGAAGAGCGTTGCGGACAATATAGCAAGTCCATAAACCACCACTTGTGCACTCACAATTTTTTTTTCCTTAGAACCAGCAATGCTGTTACCCAGTCCCTTGCTGAATTATTAACACACGTGCAAACACTATCAGTCCCTACTTCTCACATATTGTCCATATACTATGACCAACAGAAACGTGTGCAGTGAAATGTAACTTACAAGTTACTTAATTTGATGAACTGGTGTCAATTACAATTTTATAACATAAGAATACAATAATAGTGGTACAAAACACATCATTAAAAACATAACAGTACAGATAACATTTGTAGTAACACGGACTTTACAAAAGAATAGAAATAAACATATACGTCAGTGTTACAAGAATTATGACATAAGTAAATAAATAAAATAATGAGAATAGTTTTCGAAACATTAATTTCACTCGTGAGAATTGAAACAGAACAGAATTAATAATGTGTAAACATCTTTACAAAGAATATGACATGTTATAAATGCAAATTATATTTGAGGATAACAGTATTCCTCGTCATTAGTGAATGTAGCTTAGTACCAGAAAAATTCTACAACATAAATCATATTAGCTAAACACATAAAGACAGGAAAAACACAAATACACAAGAGTATACAAACACATAGCAGAATAACACAGGAGGTAAGGACAGGGTTTGTTTTCAGTGTAAAATTTGATACTGCAGTCCAACCCAAAACTTCATTCCATAGATCTTTTGTCTTATTTCAACATTTGTTTCCACCAAAAAAATCCTATCCAAGCATGCTTTCTGTATTTTTTTCGTAAAACTTCCCAATGCATTTCTCCCAATTCAGAGCAACTCATTCTCTTATATAGCCTACCCCGTCTTAAGCTAACTTAAATCTACTGAGCTCAGATGCTAAACTAAGGGATGAGGCAATGCAGCAGCAAAAAACAATTAATACAAACAGCAATGAAAAAAAATGGAAATTGTCAAAGCAATCTGCAGTAAATCTAAATTACCAAGCAATGAAACATTACAATTAATATGAGCCAATGTGCTGCAACAAGAAAAGTAAATCAGTAGTAAAACTAGCTTAACAGAGTAATACAAAGTGAAATTTAGTAGCACTATGCCTGGCAAACAGCAGCAGCAAATGCAATAACTTATATCTGAACATGACATAGCTCAAGCAGAAAAAATATTACACTAAAGACAACAATGCAGACAAGGGAACTGTGTATTCACATCTTAATGTCTATGTAATTAAAGTGGTGCACCACAAGAAGTTATTCTACCAAAAAAATTACCATGTAGTTGAAAAGAAAATTCCATATGCAATTCCTGTGAAGGTAAATGTCTTTTTATGCTCCTTCGTTTTTTTAATATATCATAAAATTATTTACTGGATCTGTAGGCATAAAATATTTATATTAGTACATCTATTAAATTTTATTTTAACCAATGCTGCTGCAGCTAGAAACTTGATATTAAACAAAATGAGCAAACTCTCAACTAGAAAGACAATAGATGTAAAATGTTTCTCATCATTTCATTAGGCATTTTAGTAAATATCATAAATTAAAAGCTCCACAGTATAATCATATGTTTTCAAGTTTGAACGTGTCGTATTTGCGATGCTTTCTACAAAGAAATGTCAATAGTGAGCGTAATGGCCTCTTTTTTTTTACCTTTGCCTCTGAAAGGCACACACTAATGGCTTTTTTCCAGGAAACTGTCGCGCAGCTGCCCACAACGCATTACATGCAGGTGGTCACTTAACTTTCTTACGGAAATATTTACAATGGCAGTTTCCACTACAGTGACAGTCTCATATAAAAGTATTTCACAGGTCAAGAATTTGCGTTACAAATCTGTAGAAACAAAATCCCATTAATATAACAGAGTCCAAAAAATTTTTGTCGGCATTGTAATACATTCACGCATTTACATACATTTCATAACTCTTAAAGTACGATTCTTGGTTTCCAACAACCTTTTTCACAAACCAGAGTCCCTAACCACTACTCATTATTCCTTACCTTATTCGTCGACACTTCTTCAATATTTCATCATAACAGATATGTAGCATACTCAAATAACTCATATAGCATCAGCTTATTGATCATAAACATACCGCAACAGCATAATATACAAAGTCATCGTAATAATAACATCATAACACCTCAGTCAACTCTCAAAATCGTCGTAGCTTCCTCCAATAATTTCAAAACCTAAAAAAAATTCTCTGCTCATATCAAAAGTGTCATCTGCCTCAAACGTACTTTAAAAATCGTGATCCCATACCAAATATATCATTCAGAGCTCTCATAATATCACAATGGGTCCGAAAAAATACGAACAGTTCACAAAGTACAGACAAAATACAATTTCGTAAGTGTGAAGTTACCCAACTGTGTAATTACGTAAACATGTGTCACTGATATGGTAAGAGAAATGTTTATCTCTCAGTTAAATGATCAAATAGCTGTGTAATTTGTGTGTTAGAGAAATATGGTACTGATGTGTAAAGTTGTATAAGCAAATATTAGCTAGGGCTCCTTGTGCTTGCCAAACACATGGTACACAAAGTAAGCATGTACCACTTTGAGGATTAATGTAATTATACCCTCAGGTGTTACAGATTACAGCAACGGAATGAAATGTATCACGGAAAACCTTTGTATCATTGTACTTCAAATATCTTTAAAAATAAATGTTTTAAGTACAACATTAATCACTCAAATACGTGTACTGTAGCGCTAAACTGTGCGTCTTGTTGTAAGATAATCTCTGTGGAAGTGTTGTAGTTATCGTCCTCCGAAAGCTAAGTTCTGCAGAAGTCAATGTACTTACCTCATGATACACAAAAGTGAAATGCTTTGCGTATAGATATCTTAGTTATTACGCTTATTGCCGTGATGAAGAAAGTACTGTGCTGTAACGTATTGTTGTCCTACGGAAAAGGCTGTCTCCTTGTAGCTATACCACAAAAGTAAAACGTTTTACTTTACAGAAGAATTCAGAAAAACTGTGCAGATATATAACAGATACACCGTAAAAGCAACATTGTAAACTGTCACTCATTAGTAGCGTCGTGATCAAATCGTGTAGCTGTCACATAAACTAACCACTGTGTCATCTGGTATCTCACAGAAAGTACTTTAAATACAGAATGTATTTTCAAGTAAACCAAAATTCATTAGCAGTACTGGTAAATGTTCTAAGAATGTGAGCCTTATAGTCGTTACGTAATTCTGCAACTAACAAGCAAGAATGTACACACACAATAACACTGTGCCGTCTGTTCACAATAACAATGCATTCGTAATTTCTGTTTAAATAAGCTCTCTTGGTTCTTGACTGGATATTTAACTTCAAACATTGTTGCATGTTAACAGATTCTAAGTCTGACAAAGCATACTAGCAATGTAAAGTGAAAAGTTATATGGCAAAGACAAAGTTAAAAAGCAGATTAACTTTCAATAAACGGTTTTACATGTGAAATGTGGTGTAAACCTTTACTCTTCCTAGTACGCAGAGTTTCAACTTCAACGCAATTATCATGTGGTATACGTCGGATTCTGTAAGGTCCATTGTAAACTAGAAAGAATTTGTGACTCAAGTGTTTCTTCTTATGTGACAATGAATGAGCTTTAATGAGAACTTTCTGACCAATATATAATTTCTTTGCATTTGCTTTACCATGTAGTTTTCTCCTTTTGTCTGCTGCAGATTTTATATTTATAATAGCCAAATCAATTATGTCTTTGTGTCGAAGTTTACGTGTATTCGGGAAAGGTACAAGCTCTCTGATTCTGTTCGATGGTTCTACATTCTTCAGTTCAAGAGTAGGTGGTAAAGCAGTGGAGTCATGAGGCATTTCATTCAGCACTTTTTGAAATAAGTGTAAATATCTGTCCCAATGCTGATGCTTTCTATGACAATAAAGTATGCAAAGCTTATTGATTTCTTTCATAATCCGTTCGGAGGGGTTACAATGTGGTGAATACAATGAAAAAAAAAACAGCTTTGATTTTATGATTCTGAAGCATGCGTGCCCAAACAGCAGATCTGAATTGCGGTCCATTATCTGAAATGACTTTACTAACGTGTCCAACTTCACGTAAGAAATTTTTAACAAAGGCGTTGGATACAGACCGACCAGTGGCTTTACGTAACGGTGTGAAAGAAACAAATTTTGAAGTAAGTTCAACAGCGACTAGAATGTACGAAAATCCATTAGATGTTCTGACAAGCGGTCCCAAGAGATCAACAGCAGCAAATTCTTTTAATTTGGAAGGAATGATAGGATACAGCGGAGCACGATGGGAGATAGTAGATGGTTTGGCCTTTTGACAAAGTTTACAAATAGACAAGACTCTTCGAATTCTCTTTTCCATATTGTTAAAATAACAAGTCGTTCGAAGAATATGATAACATTTTCGTGGGCCAAAATGTGGATAGCTGAAATGAATGTACCAAATGAGCTTATTAACAAAATCGTCAGGAATGCAAAGTACCCTTAGCTTGTCATCAACAGCGCAGCGTTTGAACAGTATGTTGTTTCTAACCAGATAATAACGCCGAATCTGTGTGTGTGTCTTTTCGTGCCATTTGCTCTTGACGTCTTCCCAAATCGGATCTTTATCTTGTTCATGAGCAATGTCCTTTAAAGATGTGGTGATGAAGTTTTCAAAGGCGACTTTCTGAATGTAAAAAATACTGAAATTTTTCTCGAGGTTGCCTTCTGTGTTACTTTTCTCAAGCCCAGCCGGTGCGCGTGACAGTGCGTCCGCAACAATGTTCTCCTTGCCGGGAATGTAGACTATTGTGAAGTGGAATTCTTGCAGAAACAATGCCCAACGTTTTAACCTGTCATGATTTAATTTTGAATACATAAGAAATTGTAATGCACGATGATCACTGTATACTTTTACGTGCTTACCAGAAAGAAAGAAACGGAATTTGTTAAATTCCCAAACGATAGCTAAAGCTTCTAATTCAGTAACGGAATAATTTTTTTCAGATTTTGTTAGCACTCGGCTAGCAAAAGCAATGGTTTTCTGAACGGTAGTGTCATTTTCTATTGCTTCTTGAAATAAATGGGCACCAAGACCGACTTTAGAAGAATCCGTGCTAAGGCAGAAATCTTGTGACAGATCTGGATGAGCTAGTATTGGCGCGTTAAGTAGCGATTCTTTCAAACAATTGAATTCCAACTGTGCTTGTTCGTCCCAGTTCCAAATAGTATCTTTCCAGTGAGAGAACAAAGTTTTGGTGTAACAAGAATTTGCACATTCAGAAAACGACGGTAAAAATTTACGAGACCTAGAAAACTGCGGACTTGTTTTTTTGTGGATGGAACTGGAATGGCTCTGATTGCTTCTAACTTTTCAGGATCCGGCTGAATGCCTTCAGAAGAAATAATATGTCCCAAGAACCTCACCTTTGACCTACCAAATTCAGACTTTTCCAAGTTAAGTGTAATTCCAGATTTTGCAAAAATACGTAACAAACTGTTGAGGATATTATGTTGTTCCCATGAAGCTTCTCTATTAGAATATCGTCCACTTATAAGGTGATGTGCGTTTTAAGAACTCAGGTAGTATGGAATTTAGCCCGCGAATGGATGCTGACGAAGAAATGTTCAAACCAAAAGGAAGTTTCCGAAACTGATAACAAACACCGAACCAAAGGAAAACTGTGTATTTTCTACATTTTGGATGAAGTTCGATCTGATAGAAGCTGGATCTGAGATCAATGGAAGGCAACACTTTTACACCACTAAAATTTTGAAGAAGTTCTTCCAACGTTTGCGGCCTGTCTGTTTCAGGAATAATGATAGTATTGATTTGTCTCGAATCCAACACAAGCCTGATCGATACATTTTTCTTCTCAACAACATGTAATGGATTGTTGTATGAGCTTACTGCAGGCTCAATAATGCCCTCGTCAAGCATAGACTGTATTTCTGTTCTAACACGGTCCCTATAATGTGCTGGAATTACGTATGGTCTAACATAAAATGTAGTATGCTCACGATCACGAAATTGGTATTGAAATCCCTTGATTGTTCCTGTTTTGTGAGTAAAAACTGTGGAATGTGCTTGTAAACTCTCAAAATGGTCCTGCCTATCAGTGTCATTGCAATTCTCAATTGTTTGAATTTTATTCTGAATTAACTCATTAGTTTCAAATATGCCGTCGATATCATCCCTGTCAGTACTTGCAGAGTGATTGTTAGTGTATAGTTCCGTAGAAAATTCCGAACTGTTGTCTAACAGAAGGTAAAGCCGATTAATTTCCTCGTCATGGTTTGAGAGCCAGTCTTCAAATTTCAAAGCTATTGACTTACCTCCTTTCTCTAAACTTATTTCAGCATCGTGAAAATTTAAGATTGCTTTGTATTCATTCGAAAAGTCTACTCCCAGTATAATTTCCGTCGACAATAATGGAACAATAAGAAAGTTCATAGAGAAGCTGTGGCTTTGAC
Organism: Schistocerca piceifrons; assembly: GCF_021461385.2. Lineage (NCBI taxonomy): Eukaryota > Metazoa > Arthropoda > Insecta > Orthoptera > Acrididae > Schistocerca > Schistocerca piceifrons. The sequence goes on along the minus strand of NC_060143.1, from coordinate 345,080,187 downwards.
AAAAGAATTCTAATTTGGTTTGTTGGCGTACATCTACACTTTTTCCAATGATTGCACCTTGTAATTTAATCTTACGTAACGGAAGTGTGGGAAAATCGTTCGATTTGTTGCATTTGCTAAAAGCTGTTTCACTAATTACTGAAATGGGACTGCCAGAGTCAAGTACTGCTGTAAATTTTACGTCATTTACAGTAATGTGAATCACAGGATATGCAATGTTGTTATGTTTTACGTCGTGTTCCTGGAGTAAGATGTCCCTAATGTCTTCCATTTTTACGTAATTACTAGCTACGGCCCCCCCATGAACCATGGACCTTGCCGTTGGTGGGGAGGCTTGCGTGCCTCAGCGATACAGATAGCCGTACCATAGGTGCAACCACAACGGAGGGGTATCTGTTGAGAGGCCAGACAAACGTGTGGTTCCTGAAGAGGGGCAGCAGCCTTTTCAGTAGTTGCAAGGGCAACAGTCTGGACGATTGACTGATCTGGCCTTGTAACAATAACCAAAACGGCCTTGCTGTGCTGGTACTGCGAACGGCTGAAAGCAAGGGGAAACTACAGCCATAATTTTTCCTGAGGGCATGCAGCTTTACTGTATGATTACATGATGATGGCGTCCTCTTGGGTAAAATATTCCGGAGGTAAAATAGTCCCCCATTCGGATCTCCGGGCGGGGACTACTCAAGAGGATGTCGTTATCAGGAGAAAGAAAACTGGCGTTCTACGGATCGGAGCGTGGAATGTCAGATCCCTTAATCGAGCAGGTAGGTTAGAAAATTTAAAAAGGGAAATGGATAGGTTGAAGTTAGATATAGTGGGAATTAGTGAAGTTCGGTGGCAGGAGGAACAAGACTTCTGGTCAGGTGACTACAGGGTTATAAACACAAAATCAAATAGGGGTAATGCAGGAGTAGGTTTAATAATGAATAGGAAAATAGGAATGCGGGTAAGCTACTACAAACAGCATAGTGAATGCATTATTGTGGCCAAGATAAATACGAAGCCCACACCTACTACAGTAGTACAAGTTTATATGCCAACTAGCTCTGCAGATGACGAAGAAATTGAAGAAATGTATGATGAAATAAAAGAAATTATTCAGATTGTGAAGGGAGACGAAAATTTAATAGTCATGGGTGACTGGAATTCGAGTGTAGGAAAAGGGAGAGAAGGAAACATAGTAGGTGAATATGGATTGGGGGACCGAAATGAAAGAGGAAGCCGCCTGGTAGAATTTTGCACAGAGCACAACATAATCATAACTAACACTTGGTTTAAGAGTCATAAAAGAAGGTTGTATACATGGAAGAAGCCTGGAGATACTAAAAGGTATCAGATAGATTATATAATGGTAAGACAGAGATTTAGGAACCAGGTTTTAAATTGTAAGACATTTCCAGGGGCAGATGTGGACTCTGACCACAATCTATTGGTTATGACCTGTAGATTAAAACTGAAGAAACTGCAAAAAGGTGGGAATTTAAGGAGATGGGACCTGGATAAACTAAAAGAACCAGAGGTTGTACAGAGATTCAGGGAGAGCATAAGGGAGCAATTGACAGGAATGGGGGAAATAAATACAGTAGAAGAAGAATAGGTAGCTTTGAGGGATGAAGTAGTGAAGGCAGCAGAGGATCAAGTAGGTAAAAAGACGAGGGCTAGTAGAAATCCTTGGGTAACAGAAGAAATATTGAATTTAATTGATGAAAGAAGAAAATATAAAAATGCAGTAAGTGAAACAGGCATAAAGGAATACAAACGTCTCAAAAATGAGATCGACAGGAAGTGCAAAATGGCTAAGCAGGGATGGCTAGAGGACAAATGTAAGGATGTAGAGGCCTATCTCACTAGGGGTAAGATAGATACCGCCTACAGGAAAATTAAAGAGACCTTTGGAGATAAGAGAACGACTTGTATGAATATTAAGAGCTCAGATGGAAACCCAGTTCTAAGCAAAGAAGGGAAAGGAGAAAGGTGGAAGGAGTATATAGAGGGTCTATACAAGGGCGATGTACTTGAGGACAATATTATGGTAATGGAAGAGCATGTAGATGAAGATGAAATGGGAGATACGAAACTGCGTGAAGAGTTTGACACAGCACTGAAAGACCTGAGTCGAAACAAGGCCCCCGGAGTAGACAATATTCCATTGGAACTACTGACGGCCATGGGAGAGCCAGTCCTGATAAAACTCCACCATCTAGTGAGCAAGATGTATGAAACAGGCGAAATACCCTCAGACTTCAAGAAGAATATAATAATTCCAATCCCAAAGAAAGCAGGTGTTGACAGATGTGAAAATTACCGAACTATCAGCTTAATAAGTCACAGCTGCAAAATACTAACACGAATTCTTTACAGACGAATGGAAAAACTAGTAGAAGCCAACCTCGGGGAAGATCAGTTTGGATTCCGTAGAAACACTGGAACACGTGAGGCAATACTGACCTTACGACTTATCTTAGAAGAAAGATTAAGGAAAGGCAAACCTACGTTTCTAGCATTTGTAGATTTAGAGAAAGCTTTTGACAATGTTGACTGGAATACTCTCTTTCAAATTCTGAAGGTGGCAGGGGTAAAATACAGGGAGCGAAAGGCTATTTACAATTTGTACAGAAACCAGATGGCAGTTATAAGAGTCGAGGGACATGAAAGGGAAGCAGTGGTTGGGAAGGAAGTAAGACAGGGTTGTAGCCTCTCCCCGATGTTGTTCAATCTGTATATTGAACAAGCAGTAAAGGAAACAAAAGAAAAATTCGGGGTAGGTATTAAAATTCATGGAGAAGAAATAAAAACTTTGAGGTTCGCCGATGACATTGTAATTCTGTCAGAGACAGCAAAGGACTTGGAAGAGCAGTTGAATGGAATGGACAGTGTCTTGAAAGGAGGATATAAGATGAACATCAACAAAAGCAAAACAAGGATAATGGAATGTAGTCTAATTAAGTGGGATGATGCTGAGGGAATTAGATTAGGAAATGAGGCACTTAAAGTAGTAAAGGAGTTTTGCTATTTGGGGAGCAAAATAACTGATGATGGTCGAAGTAGAGAGGATATAAAATGTAGGCTGGCAATGGCAAGGAAAGCGTTTCTGAAGAAGAGAAATTTGTTAACATCCAGTATTGATTTAAGTGTCAGGAAGTCATTTCTGAAAGTATTCGTATGGAGTGTAGCCATGTATGGAAGTGAAACATGGACGATAAATAGTTTGGACAAGAAGAGAATAGAAGCTTTCGAAATGTGGTGCTACAGAAGAATGCTGAAGATTAGATGGGTAGATCACATAACTAATGAGGAAGTATTGAATAGGATTGGGGAGAAGAGAAGTTTGTGGCACAACTTGACCAGAAGAAGGGATCGGTTGGTAGGACATGTTCTGAGGCATCAAGGGATCACCAATTTAGTATTGGAGGGCAGCGTGGAGGGTAAAAATCGTAGAGGGAGACCAAGAGATGAATACACTAAGCAGATTCAGAAGGATGTAGGTTGCAGTAGGTACTGGGAGATGAAAAAGCTTGCACAGGATAGAGTAGCATGGAGAGCTGCATCAAACCAGTGTCAGGACTGAAGACCACAACAACAACAACAACTAGCTACGGCAGCTGCGTCGTCAGTTTCATAAGTACGTTTTGTGGCTGCCAGTGGTATGAGTCATTGCCTATTGTGTCTTTGTTGGCGCGCGTCGTTATTAGGATTTGGAGACCTAACTTCTACAAATTCACATTGTCGAGATGGCCCCGCCCTGTTTGAATCCCGCCAGTTCTGATGCAATTCAGGTCTGTCGTTACGATCATATCGTCTGTCGTCATGTCGGTAGATTCCATAGCTTCTTTCTTGTCGGTCACGAGGTGGACAATTTCTCCCTGAATCGTAACTCTGCGCTGGACCGTTGCATCTGAAGTTATTCTGTCTCCCTTGATAATAATTATTTTGGTTCCCATATTGTCTGTTTCTCTGATTGTCTCTGTGATAGTCACTACCGCGGAGAGGTGATCTTTCCCTGTAATTATTACTACTCTGCCAACGGTCGTCGTACGGGTGGTGTCTGTTTTGGTCACGATTTGTGTTGTGAGAATAGCCTTCTCGTGTTTGGTTATTATTTCTTTCATCGCGGAATTGTGACGGATGTGACCTGTAATTGTGGTGTTCCTGTTTCCGCGTTCCGCGATTGTCAGTGTCAATTTCCAATTCTTGTAACAGTCCCTGAAAAGCTTCAATGTCATCTTTGCAACGTCCTGCCAAAATAATATGTCGTAAATGTTCAGGTAGTTTGATTAAGCAAATGCGGATGAGTTCTGAGGGGCTGTATGGGTTTGACAGGTACTGATTCTTGTGCAACATGTCCTCAAAATATTTCACAAGACTGGAAAATTCAGATTGCTCGAAATGTTTCATCATTATGATGCTATATTTTTCTCGGTCTTTGGTAGCTTGAGACCAATATGCTGGGAGGAAGACATGATAAAATTCTCCTTCACTGTGACAATCGTGAATGGCCGATCGCATTCTTACGGCTGGTTCATTCTCTAAGTAGCCACACATAAATTCTAATCTGTGCTCTAATGACCAGTTGGGAGGAAAACAATGAGAGAATTGATGGAGTCACGCTTGTGGATGAATGTCGTTGCCAGAATTCTTAAATGTTTTGAATTTACGTGTAGTAATGAACAGCTTATAGTCAAAATCATCATGTCAGCGAGTCGCATGTCGGTCATAGTTACGTAGTTTCAGCGGTTCCATCTCAAAATTCGGTGTACCTTGCCAATTTCTTTCATAATTTCCGAAGTGCCCTGAGTTATTGTTTTGTGGCTGTTCCGTATTTCTATGTCCCTCTTCCCGTATTGGAGCGCGAGTGGCTTCTGAAATACGTAATTCTTGTATTACCTGAGTCAGATGATCTTATACTTCCCGGATTTCTCTTTGGTGTTGCATATTAATTTGATTCTGATTTTGTTTGAATTTCCTAATTTGTTCGCACTCTTCTGTGTCATTAAAGACTACCCTACCGGTTTTGTGTCATTCAGATTATCATCTACCTTCGTAGATAAGTTAGTGAACTGATCCGAAAGTTCGGCTACTTTCTCCGATAGTGAACACATTTCCTCAGTGTGTTTTTCTGAACCAAGTTTCAGAGTGTCCATTTGTGTTGAAATCGAATCTACTGTGTCCTTTAAGTTTTCCTGAGTTTTTGCAAGTTGCGTAACCGAATCGGTAGATGCAACTGAGTCAATTTTAGCCCACAAGGTCTCATGATTTTCATGAACAATGGTTTGCAGTTCATTTATGGCTGCTTCGTGATTCTGTAATGCATTTTCATGCCGCGAAAAAATAGGTTGAAAATGCTCACAAATTTGTGTTTTTACGTCATTAGAGACTTTTTGACATTTCGATTCAATGTTATGTAACTCAGTAGTTAAATCTTCACGTTTTTGTTCAAGTGTGGTGTCTAACTTTCGAAGATTTTGTTCCACTGTGTCTAACTTTTGAAGCTTTTGCTGTGTTTGTCTCTGATTTTATTCCATTGTGTCTAACTTTTGAAGCTTTTGCTGTGTTTGTCTCTGATTTTGTTCCATTGTGTCTAACTTTTGAAGCTTTTGCTGTGTTTGTCTCTGATTTTGTTCCATTTGTTGCATTAATTGCAATATTAATGTATTGGTGTCTGGAATCTGTTCCTCTATGCTTTTCGGCACAGAATTTGCACCGGCAACATTCACATTTTGACAAGCAGAAAATGTGTCTTGACTTATTTGAGAAAACGGTGAGGACGCAAAACCTGAATCTACAGTATTTGCAAGATTGTGTCCTGTCATTTCGGATTCCTGAGGCAAGCTGTTGCCGACCGATCAATCGATAATGCTTCTCTGTTCACTAATTGTTTCACTGCCTAAAGCATTATTTTCAGCCCGCTCCATTTCCCTATGCACAAGTACCAAATTACTACTTTGAACATTAGTTAATTCATTACTCGGCGGCGCTGATAAGCTACGCTCGTCGTCACTATTATTTCTCAGTTTACTTTCGAGCCTAGTGTTACGTTTTTCACACGCCATTACTGTCACAATATTTCACACGACAACACAGAAAAGCACAATTTGAAGAGCAAAATAAGAAAACACATTAACATAGCACTGAAAATGATATCTAGTTAATTGCAAGCGCAGCTGCAAAATACTTGGTGCAAATCTACATGCATGCCACAACTGTTTTACTGTACAACAGTGAAAGACCGCAACTACAAAGGAGATTCTCTCTACAATTACGCGCTAGCAATAAACAAAGCTACACTAATTACACAAACTACAAGAAAAAATCAGAAGATTCCAGTGAGGTATCCTCGGCTAAGAGTCGACATATGAAACGTCCCCTTAGAACAATTGTACATGACTGTGTTTATACTGACACACAATATTTTTAGCGCAACGGAATCTGACTTTCAATAATCCCTACAAAGGAAAGGCCCTGACTAACATTAACCTATACCTTTCACAAATCACTTACCTCACAAAAATCTTCGTTACTCGAACTACTGCAATACAGCGAGCGCCACTACTGCCAGCTAAATCAAAGATTCAAACTACTGAAGGCACTAACTACTGATAGGCATAGTTAGCAAATGAAAGATTTTAATAGAGAACAAACAATGTATTTACCTTAATAGCGTTGAAAAATCGTAATATACATAGCAGTTCATGACATCCAGTCTTACAAATTTCAAAACTCCGCCATCTCTCTCCCCACATCCACCACTGCTGGCGGCTCACCTCCAACTGCCCAACGCTACGCGCTGTTCACATCCAGCTGCCCAACACTACAATGGCAGACAACAATGCAAACTAGCCACAGACTGCACACAGCACAGCCAGTGATTTTCATACAGAGCGCTACGTGGCGTTACCAATATAAAAACCTATACAGTCTACTTACACACTGAGCAGATGAATACTGTCTGCGTTCTGGGGTAGTCAGCCGGTCGGTTGAAATAGTGTAGCGAGTGCGTCGGGTGGAAGGGAATTGATTAGGCTGTCGGTTGGTTCTTCACTGTCCCTAGGTCGTGTTGCCACCCGATTGTTTATTGTTACGCTTGGCTGCCTGTCTCACCTGAACTGTGCTTAGTTTCCTCTGTTTTATGTTTAGTATATGGTCTTCAGCCGAACTTCATAACAATTTTAAGATTAGGCTTTCAGCTGTATTTCATTTAAAATTCTTGTTGCTTTGTATTTAGGCCTTCAGCCTCGTTTGTTTCAGAATCTGTGGTTTTAATCCTTGTCTTTAAGGTTTCTCTTTACTTATTTTGAATTCTTGAAACGGCCTTCAGTCGTGTTCTGTATATGTTTATATTAATGTTGTCTTTAATTATTCTTCAGTAATTGCTTGGGCCTTCAGCCGACAAGATACTTCAAGTTTTCTTAAGATGTTTTTGTGTTGTACTGTGTAAAGGCTTATCTTTAAAGTCTCTCTTTTATTATGTAAAGAAATTTTTTTTAATTGAGCTTTCAGCCGAGGAATTAATTCAGATGTTCCTTAATATGGCTTTTAGCTGAGATTTGTAAATGCTTGCCTTTAAAGAATTTCCTTTGCTGATCCGAAATATTATTTGGGCCTTTAGCCGAGAAGATATTTTAATTTTATTTAAGTAAGCCCTTCAGCCGTTTCTCTAATTCCTTGTGTTTTAAAAGGAATTATTTACACTTTATTATTGAGAAGTTACTTGGGCCTTAGCCGTGAATTGATCCTTGTTGTTTTAAAGAGATAACTGTCCATTGGTTTTCGAGGAATAAAGTAGTGTGTTCTTGTGTAATTAACAGTAACTGATCTTGGCTCCTTTCCACAACCTGATCCACTCTGTCCTGCGAAATCAGATTTCAGTCATAACAATCGTCGTATCTTATAAACGATTTGAGATATCGAAACGAGGTTTTTTGCAAATGATAGCACGCAATAAAAGGCGAATGTTGTATCGCAAATACTCTAAACTTTTTTGTTCGTCGATATATGGAAGTAACTCGTCAGCAGCAGCGAGAGGTCGGCGGCTCAGGATGCACACAGACGTCCGCAGCACTGTAGGAATACCAAAGCGGCGCGCCAATACGTGGGTTAACGGCGCATCAGGATACGTATACACATCCACAGCAACAAAAGGGCTAGCTGTGTAGTGGTTGAGGGGTCTTACTTTCAACACGACTACCACCAACTCTTCTCATTTATTTTTTGTCGGACATGGTACAGGACGTTTTCCGATGAAATGCAGGAACACAACTGCAACAAATAATTCGCACACTGCCTTTGACTTATTGGATTTTGGTGGAACATCTCTGTAGTTCAAGGTCGAAAAACAGTCACAGAACAAACAGGGTGCTCTCAAGAAAAACTGCCAACGTCAAGAAATATTAATTATTTGCATATACAGTACAGTACCAAGAGAACTGGATCAAGACACGTACTGGCAGATTAAAACTGTGTGCCAAGCCGAGATTCGAACTCGACACCTTTATCATATGCGGGCAAGTGTTCTACTGACTGAGCTACCCAAGCGCGACTCACGACCGCTCCTCACAACTTGGATTCTGCCGGTACCTTGTCTTCTACCTTCCAAACATCACAGAAGCTCTTCTGCGAGACGAGGTACTGGCAGAATTGAAGCTGTGGGATCGGGTCATAGTCGTGCTTGGGTAGCTCAGTCGGTAGTGCACTTGCCCAAGAATGGCAAAGGTCCCGAGTACGAGTCTCAGTCCGGCACACAGTTTTAATCTGCCACGATATTTCATATCAGAGCACACTCGGCTGCAGAGTGAAAATCTCATTCTAGAACGATTAAATTTGTAGATGATAAATGCTGGCCAGGGCAATAGTCGAACAGAGCACCGAGGTTCAAAATGGTTCAAATGGCTCTGAGCACTATGGGACTCAACTGCTGTGGTCATAAGTCCCCTAGAGCTTAGAACTACTTAAACCTAACTAACCTAAGGACATCACACACATCCATGCCCGAGGCAGGATTCGAACCTGCGACCGCAGCGGTCGTGCGGTTCCAGACTGTAGCGCCTTTAACCGCTCGGCCACCCCGGCCGGCAGCACCGAGGTCAGTCAGCAAAGCACAGGCCTATACATCAACCCAATGGTCACCGGCGACTAGTACCTCAGAGGACAGCCGTACTGTGCCACATCGACGCCGCCACATCATGTACTCTGAGCGAAGAGATGGGTTTGTTTGCAGAAGGGCAGGTTTTCCCACTGCAGTGTGACGACGTCCGCAGCCCTTTCGACTCTCAGCACGACAAACTTTCTTGCGGCTCTCCCAGAGTGAGCTGGACCGACTACAAAATAGGACACAAGAGTGGCACCACAATGTATTTTCAGACACATTCTGATTCTGCATACAGCATCCCAATGAAAGTGTCTGTGTCTAGATACTCTGAGGAGAATGTACGTTACCAGACTGCACTCGTCATCTCCGTACAGACCCAGCAGCTGGCATAATGTTATGAGCTGCCACTGGGTGCACGACACATTCACGTCTGCTTCGCATAGCCGTACTTTGACAGTCTGGCGTGTCATGACCAATGTCTTTATCCTATCGTTATCCTATCTTAGAGGTCACCATGACGTTCTCTTTCAAGAATGCAATATTAGACGGCTTGTAGCTTGTGTCGATCAGAAGGTGTTTGAGTGTTGTCTTGGCCAGCGTGCTCTCTGGACCTCCCATCCAATAAAGATGTCTGTCGTAAGTTACCAAGAGACTGAGATGCCACCATTCGCAAGCCACTATGATTGATGAAATCTAGGTCGGTGATATTTCAGTATGGGATGACTTACCTGTATCAGTAGGGGTTGTCAAAATCTTTCCGTTGGAGGGCCGTACAGCGCAGAATCGATATGCCATTCAGCACAAACGCCGTGAGCATTGAGGGCAATCATCCCACCGATGCAACGGGTTGAAGATACCCGTTTGCCGAAACACTGTGTCCTGCTCCACTTCCTCATCCGGCAAGACCCGTCGACCCCTCAAGGACATTTTTTTAGGACACCAAAGGCTCGATAATCGCATGGGGACAGATCGAGACTACAGTTCGGATGCTCGAGGGTCTTCCACTCGAGCTTCCCATTTGAGGCTGGCCTCGCAGATCGACCGGCGTCTTGTGTCGAACTCGGCTCACAATTCCACAACAGTGGCTTTTGACGGACATGTAGTCCCATTCTCCTATCGGTAATAATAATAATAATAATACGAAGATGAAATGGAAACCACAGTGAAAACCAGAAACGTTATGTTTGCAACAGTTAGGCACACCATCCACCTACTTCTCTACGTAGTCACCGCTCCAACTTCGAGTGTAGTCGTAATGTTGTATCAACTTTCCAATATCCTCGTCATAGAAAGCAGCTACCTCTGCTTTCTGCCAGTTATCTGCACTGGTCTTCAGCTCGTTGTCTGCGGAAAAGTTTTGTCTTTGTTGTGTCTAGACAAGACAGCCTAGACACAATGAGAGGAAGCCGAAAGGCACGCGCTAAGCTAAAGCAGGATGGCGTGAGGTCTGAAACAGGATACGTAATGAATGCTATAAAGAAAAGTACGTAGCTTCTGGAATACTTAACTTTAATCCATCCTTTTGGTATATCTGGAGATTGTGGCGATACAAGTGAGACTCTTTAGATACATGCAATGTTACTAATGGCGCCTTGCTAGGTCGTAGCCATGGACTTAGCTGAAGGCTATTCTAACTATCTGCTCGGCAAAGGAGCGAGGCTTCGTCAGTGTAGTCGCTAGCTACGTCGTCCGTACAACTGGGGCGAGTGCTAGTTCGTATCTCGAGACCTGCCTTGTGGTGGCGCTCGGTCTGCGATCCCTGACAGTGCCGACACGCGGGTCCGACATGTACTAATGGACCGCGGCCGATTTAAAGCTACCACCTAGCAAGTGTGGTGTCTGGCGGTGACACCACAGTCTTCATAGCCAGCGGTTCTTGTGAGCAGAGATGAGACTCAGGGGGAGCCAATTACGGACTGTATTATGGGTGATCAAACACGTCTCATCGGAAACGCTGCAGGAGCGTCTTCATTGCGCCTGCAGTGTACGCCCGAGAATTGGCGCGAAGGAGGAACTGCTTGACAGTTGTGTTATGTGGGCTGCATGACACAGGTGAAATCTCTAACCAGGCCTTCATATTTAGCGGCAGAAGCTATTCCCTACGCATCTTTATGTGCTCACTGTTCACTCAAAACTGAAAAGAGCGACGCGACACGATCGACGGAGATACTAGAGACGCTGCGCAACACATCTGTGCAAAGCTTTACCGGATTTTCCCAGTTCTTTACATTTCGCGACCTGTCGGAACTTACTTGTGGACAACCCTGGTAATAACAGTACGTTCGTCCTATTTGGACGCTTTTAGCAATAACGCCGCCATAGGTCACATTTTCGCATTTACTGCACCTAACTGGTAAATACACGAATGGCACACTAATGTCTTGCCTACATGCCGGTGCTTTTACAGCCGCATCAGAGTCACGCTACCATGGATATACACTGCAGCAACGGCCTAAAACTGAAACTTTTTGATCGCTCTTCATCTCACCCAAGCTCAGTTCAGATCGATGCCCAACTGATTTAGAGCCATTGTAGCTGCCATGGGTGACACCTCTGTACACTAAATTTCTGTATATCCTCTGAATATCCACAAACCACTTACATATTTAATCATGGATTCCTCCTACTATATTTCATACCTTAAGTAAGTAAAATTCCCTTGCTTATTAATTTTCTTTGTGTTGTAATTTTAATGCCCAAAAGTGAGCATCCTTTTTTCCTGTCATTTAAACCTCTACGTGGAAAATAATGCTGTCAGAGCCTTCTCGTAGACTGTCATGGGAATATTAACGATGATCTCAATAAATTGCAACATGGTACTCTACTTCATACACATTTCATGGCAAACAGGTACATCCTCAATGCTAGATGTAGCATTTTAAGCCCTTAACTTATCAATAACCTCAGTCGCAAATTCCCAGACTAAACTACACATGAGTCTTTCACCAGAGTAGAAGTTCTTCCCGAAATGCCAAATTATCTGTGATATAGCATGCAAGAATCTTTAAAAGCTGCATACATTTCCGTATCTAATTTTGTTTTATTGCAATTACTTCTCGTCTATTCGTTCAGCTATTTAACAAGTTACATTATTATCTAATATACACGCCAAGATCAAAAATAAAGACGCACCACGAAGGAATTATCCGAATGGCTCGGATATCGATAGATGCGATGTACATGTACAGACAAACAAATACAATTTCAGAAAAAAACCAGGATTTACTCAAAACAAAGAGCTTCACAACTTGAGCAAGTCAGCAACACGTTGGTCCATCTCTGCTCATTATTTAAGCACTTATTCGGCTTGGCACTGATTTCTACATATGTAGTATGTCCTCCTGACGGATATCGTGCCAATTCTCTCCAATTGCCACCTTAGATCGTCAAAATGCCGAGCTAATTAGAGGGAGCTGCTCATAATGCTCCAGACATTCTGAAATTGGTAGATACCTGGCGACCTTGCTGCCGAGGTATGGTTTGGCAGACACGAAGGCAAACAGACGTTTGCAGGCGGGCGTTATCTTGCTGAAATACAAGCCACGATGGCTTGCCATGGACGGCAACAAAACGAGGCGTAGAATGTCGACGTCCGGCGTGCTCAAAGGATGCAGAGGATGAAAACCAAAGGGATCCTGCTATGAAAAGAAATGGCAACTGGCACCATCCCTCCTGATTGTTGGGCCGTGTGGTAGCCGACACTCAGGTTGGTTTCCCACTGCTGCCCGGCGCATCTACACATATGTCTTCACTGGTCAAGCGGCTCAGTTCAAATCGGGACTAATCACTGAAGGCAAATCGACTCCAATGAGATTCCAGACGAGAACGTGTCTGGAGACATCCTGGACAACTGTGGGATGCAAACCTGACTGTCGCTCGCTATACGGCCCGACATTTGGCAGCGACGGTCTTGGGTGCCTCTTCTTTTTACAGAAGGATGACTTTGGATATCAACCTCGGCACCTTTACAGCAAAGTTCTATGTCGAGCGTATTCTACACCCCGTTTTGTTTCCCTTCATGGCAATCCATGAAGCGCTTATATTTCAGCAAGATAACGCCCAACTGTGAACGTTCGGAGCATTATGTGCTGGGCTCTCGAGCCAGCTCGGAATTTTGACGATCTAAGGCTCCAATTGGATATAATGTGTCACTATATCCCTAGGAGAACATTCAACAACTCTATAAATCAACGACAATCCCAAAAACTGCTTGCGTAAGGGCAACAGGCAGACCAACGCATTATTGACTTATTCGTTCTTTCTCTTGAATAAATCATCCAATTTTTCTGAAATTGTAGTCAGTTGTTTGTCAGCACATGAACATCACACTTAATGATTTGCATCCCATACGGATAAATCCTTCGATGTGCACCGTCTCTTTTGTTTTTCTATTTTCTGTTTTTTTTTTCCTCAGAATGTATAATTTGTTTGCATTCCTCGATAGTCAAAGAACGCCACTGGTAGATCGCAGCCCGTCACAGACAAATTAGCGTTGAAGAATTAACGATTCATAAAAATTGAAGTTCTCTAAAGCTAAATATTATGACAATGAATACCGCAGTAGCACTTCAGTTGAAGAGGAAAGGACGTCTGTAATGGTAATCACCGAAGATGGACAGACGAACATAGGTTGTGCTACTACATTTGTTTTACGAAGGAATTAAGCTAATTATTGTAAATTAAAGTAAGTGTAAACCTGGACCTGGCCCTGTCCCCACCCCCCACCCATCTGTCCCAATTGTCTGTGTGTCCCCGAGATCAGAGTGAAACGGATATTACTTAACGTTATTCCAACAATACAGGAGTAATTATGAGCCTGTTTAATTGTAAGGCAATAACTGTTAGTTGTCTCCAAGATGGCGTTGGCAGTTAGCGAGAAGAATTCCAAGAGCGTAGGATTACATTCCTGGGAGGTTACTGGCGTTTAGGATTGGTCAGGTAATGGCAACCTGACTGATCTGGATAATTCTCTCAAAACTGGCTAGTAGGACACATAGCTTTTTGTTGGAATGTCCGTTTAAGGTGGCAATAGAAAATAGTGCCTACCCTGACAGTCTGCTGTTTTCTTGTTAGGTCGAGTTTTTAAAGAGAACCGAGTAGGATCACTGAGCAGGTAACACAACGACGTATCCATCACGGAGGAACTCGTGGACAATAATATATATTTTAAGTGATTCTTGTCAAACTTTGAGCTTGATATTGAGCACTAGTGCACTCTTTTCTCCCTATTTCATTGCTTAATGTTCGTTTTAAGTTGCCTTGTAGATCTTGTACGTAGAATAGATCATTATTGTGGAGTTGAATTTGGGCTCTTCTCATTGTTACGATTATGGCGCTGACCTTCCTGTTCACCTAGATCACTATGATTAGCCTGGTTAATTAATGTTCAGAGCGAGTGCTTGATTCACACCTGCAAGTTGGTTCGAGTCAGACGGTTCCAAGCCCACACGGTATCTTCATTGGGTACCATTAGTTAGCAGAAGCGGTGGGCGGGCGAGATTGAAGACCACAAAGTACAAGTTCGCTACCGGTGTCGATACTGCGATTAGGTAAAGAGAGTAGGGACTTCGGTTGCAAAAGAATCTATATCTCTAAAATGGACAATATCGGATGTTGGGCTGACAAACAAAAGTACAAAAAAGATAACTGCGAAGAAAATTTGGCTATCACAAGAAATACTTCAGCTGATCGACGAAAGAGAGAGGCACAAAAACGAGAAGTACGGGAATACAGCAACATTTTGAGGAGATGTAGAAAAAACTGAAAGCATTTTGGGGGTGCGGGTGGGAGATAAGTTTGTAATCAAAAGAAGAGGAGAAGCACTATGGCAAGAGCTCCTCCAACTTTCGCGCTTCCAACCTAGTAAGGGACTGCTGCGCTTCCTCACAGGTCATGGACCGTACCCGGCATGTCTTTGCCGGTTCGGGAGGAGGGCTACCCCCTCGCGTGACTGCTGAGCTGAAACGGGCACTCCGGAGTGTCCTATCTTCGATGATGTAGCCACTGATTTAAGACACCAGCTACCAAATATCACTTAATAAAGGAACCCGACCACATTCGAGATCATAAACCGCCTTGCCAGCGAGGTATCGGCAAAGGTCCTGCGAGAATATCGTAGGGAAAATGTATGAATTATTGATCGCTATATGAAACACTGCGACCTATCCCACTCCGCCAGGGCGTGGATCGGCCAATCGCCGTAACGGTAGGAATCCGCCACGTCCTGGAATAGGGGGAAGATGCGCAAATATCTCGGACTTGACAACTGCACACCGATAATGACTTAGTAGATAGGCAATACGAAGTAGATTAGGATACCCTTAAACAGAACCCGCAGCGATTTTCTTAAGGCCAGCCCGGTGCCAGGGGCATGCCCACTGGGATTAGCTCGGTGCACACGGCCGAAAAGTAGGTTTATACATTCATTGGCACGCCTGCAGCGCTGCAAGATGTAGCTTCTAGAATAGTTAGATTGGAGTATAGAGATTAGTTCTTACCCATTGAATAACTAACATGTCATCTCCTGTAGCATGTAAGAAGGTTAAAATTAGAATTAGTAAATGCTGCTAAATATTATTGAATGTACTGTAGATCTCAAGACCCACTAATGTATGAGGTGGTGGGTTATCATGTATGATACTATTGGTTTGAATAAAGAATTTTTTTAAAACAAAAAAATATAAGTCAGTTACAGAAACAGAAAAAGGAAGTGCAGGGAAGCCAAGCCAAGCCAAAGCAGTTGCAGAAAAAAAATTGAAGAAACCAAAAAGGAAATGGTCGTCAGAAAGTGAGTCAGCCTATAGAAAATTCAAAACAATCTTCGATAAAACGAAAAGCAGGGACATCAACATTAAGCGTGCAGGAGGGATTCCACTGTTACGCGCAGAGGAGAGAGAGGATGGGTGGAAATGACACATTGAAGGCTTCTGCGAGGGGAGGGACTAATCTGATGATGTGATAGAAGAAGAAACGGGAGTCGATATGGAACACAGACTTTAACAGAGCTCTAGAAGACTTGCCATCAAGCGAGGCAGAAGGAGCAGATAGCATCCCTTCGGTATATCTGAAATCAATAGATGAAGCAGCGGCCAAACGAGTATTTAAGGCGGTGTGCAGAATCTGTGAGACTGGAGACATTCCATTTCGGAAAGATATCATCCACATAGTCCATAAGATAGCAGAGATAGATGTGTGCGAGAATTATCGCACAATCAGCTTAAAAGCTCTTGCTTTTAACTTGCAGAAACGAATAATATACAGAAGATTGATAAGGAAATTGAGAATCTATTAGATGACTCTCAGTTTGGATTTAGAAGAGGCAAAGGCACCGTCGCAGCATTTCTGACATTGAGATTGATATTGGGAGCAAGTCTTAAGAAAAATCAAGCCACCTTCATGGGATATGTCGACAAAGAAATTGCGTCCCACAGAGTAAAATGCTGCAAGATTTTCGAAGTTTTGAGATAAATAGAGGTAAGCTATAGGGAAATATGGGTAATATGCAATCAGTACAAAAACCAAGAACAACAGAAGGCCAAAAACAAAGCTCTCGAATTAAAAAGAGTGTGATACAGGGATGCAATCTTTCACCCCTGCTATTCAAGCTATAGAGCAAAGAAACAATGTCGGAAATAAAATAAAATAAATCAAGTGTTGGGTTGAAACTTAGGATGAAAGGATATATATTCGCTGCTGATATTGCTGTCCTAAGCGAAAAGTGAACAAGAATTATAGGAGCCGTCCAATGGAATGGTCAGATGAATATTGTATGCGGATTGAGAGTAAACTGAAGAAACACAAAAGTAATGAGTAACAGAAATGTCATTAGTGATAAATATGAAGTTAAATTTGGGGCCCCAGAAGTAGATCAGGTTAAGGAATATAACAACGGCCGAAGCATGAACGAAATTCACACAGCAAAAAAAGTTTTGCATCACCCCCGTTCTCAGAACTCCTGAAGATAGATGTTGACTGTATATTGTATCACAGACACAGTCTCTTTGACTGTTCAGAGATGTCACTAAACCCGCCCAAAGATGTAAACAACAATGCATGAGCAGCGTCTATTGCACGGAGGCGGTCCGACAGTCGATCAGTTCCAGTCATTCCACCAGGAAGGAGGTATACGGTTCATGTTGTCTGTAGTTAGCCATGCCTAGACGGTCAATACCGCGGTTCGATCGCGTCCGCATTGTTACTTTGTGCCAGGAAGGGCTCTCAACAAGGGACGTGTTCAGGCGTCTCGGAGTGAACCAAAGCGATGTTGTTCGGACATGGAGGAGATACAGAGAGACAGGAACTGTCGATGACATGCCTTGCTCAGTCCGACCAACGGCTACTACTGCAGTAGATGACCGCTATCTACGGATAATGGCTCGGAGGAACCCTGACAGCAACACTACCCTGTTGCTTTTCGTGCAGCCACAGGACGTCGTGTTACGACTCAAACTGTGCGCAATAGGCTGCACGATGAGCAACTGTACTCCCAACGTACATGCCGAGGTCCATCTTTGCAACCACGACACCATGCAGTGCGGTACAGACGGGCCCAACAACATGCCGAATGGACCGCTCTGAATTAGCATCACGTACTTTTCAGCAATGAGTGTCGCATATGCCTTCAACCAGACAATCGTCGGAGACGTGTTTGGAGGCAATCCAGTCAGGCTGTCCAGCGAGTGCAGCAAGGTGGAGATTCCCTGCTGTTTTGGGGTGGCATTATGTAGGGTCGCCGTACGCCGCTGGTGGTCATGGAAGGAGCCGTAATGGCTGTACGATACGTGAATGCCACCATCCTCCGACCGATAGTGCAACCATATCGGCAGCATATTGGAAAGGCATTCGTCTTCATGGACGACAATTCGCACCCCCATCGTGTACATCTTGTGAATGAGTTCCTTCAGGATAACGACATCGCTCGACTAGAGTGGTCAGCCTGTTCTCCAGACATTAACCCTATCGAACATGCCTGGGATAGATTGAAAGGGGCAGTTTATGGACGACGTGACCCGCCAACCATTCCGAGGGGCCTACGCCGAATCGCTGTTGAGGAGTCGGACAATCTGGACCAACAGTGCCTTGATAAACATAAGGATAGTACGGCATGACGAATACAGGCATGCAACAATGCAAGAGGACGTGCTACTGGGTATTATAGGTACCAGTGTGTTCAGCAATCTGGACAACCACCTCTGAAGGTCTCGTTGTACGGTGCTACAACATGCAATGTGTGGTTTTCATGAGCAATAAATAGGGCGGAAATGATGTTTATGTTGATCTCTATTCGGCAGTAATATTATAATCATAAATCGACAAGCCATAAATGCAACTGCCCTGTTTTCTGTTTAATAAATTGCGAGGAAGAAAAACAAAAGACCATATTGTTGTATATACAATGGAGAAAGAATACATATGAGAGAAACAATTTGTCTTTCGGTTTAAATTCCTGCTATCGTAGGTAAAGCTGACTCCGAGAAATAAAACACCTTCACAGTACAGAAGAAATCAGCATTTTCCCTCTCGCAGTCGGTCTTAACAGAAAGTACGTTGTTGTTTAAAACAATGTATAGGGTATGTCTGTCAGGATGTTTATTAGGGTATCGAGTAAACATGGGCCACTTGCACAGCAGAACAAATGTGTTTCACAGTAGCGAAGATGAACAGGTATTCATGGCTCTTAAGGTACGGTGTGAATTTCAGAGCCCACGTTTACTGAACTTTTTTTCTTGTTTTAATCCATACTGCAACCTGCAGAATCTTAACAACAATAGTACCGGAACGTTCAGCCCACTATCAGAAGCATCAGAGCGAATTTCGCATATAATTTTCGGCTCGGTCGTTTCTGGACCAAGGACCCTTACATCAAATTGATACATTTACCCTTTTTCATCATTGCTGAAAGTTTACGGCATAACCACGGAATCACATTGTACATGAACTTTACATCATGATACATTATGACTCATCCGTCAAATGAGTAGCCTGACTGTGACCCCAGTCGAAAAATGAATACACGTTAAGGGGTACGAACATTGGCGGACGAAGGTGTTACGAAGCCGTCTAGCTAGACTTAATACCATACACAATAAACCATATACCACATGTACAGACAGCCGTTGACATCTGAATTCGTAATAGATCTTCACCGGCTCGTTAACACTAAGTTGTTGTTGTTAGTGTTGTTGTGGTCTTCAGAGCGAAAACTGATTTGATGTAGATCTCCCTGCTAGTATATCCTATTCATCTCTGCATAACTACTCCATCCTACATCTACTCGAACGTTCTTGCTATAGTTAAACATCTACAATTTTTACCCTGTAAACCTATTTCCATCATAACACTCATATTTATATTAGATGTTAAGAAAAAATAGTTCATATGGCTCTAAGTACTATTGGACGTAATATCTGAGGTCATCAGTCCCCTAGACTTAGAACTACTAAAACCTAACTAACCTAAGAACATCACACACATCCATGCCCGAGGCAGGATTCGAACCTGCGACCGTAGCAGCAGCGCGGTCCGGACTGAAGCTCCTAGAACCGCTCGGCCACAGAGGCCGGTAGATGTTAACGAATAACTCCCTATTGCAAGTTTGCATTTTATATCGTCTCTACTTCGCCATCATCAGTTATTTTGCATCCCAAATAACAAAACTTATCTACTACTTCGTGCGTCTATTTTCTTAATCTGATGCCCCCAGCATCGCCCGTACGAGCAGAAAGTCGTCCACGCTGCTTAAAGGGGTCTACAGTGAGCCCTTTGCTTCCTATTTTTGTGGAGCTCTTTCACCGTACCTGCGTGCTTCGTGCCATTATCGATTTTGTGTCCATGTTTAAAAATGCAATTCAATTACTTGCGTGAGAGTAATAACCGTAAAGTAATTTTGTAAAGGTAATTTTGATTGCTAGCGAGGTCGATTACAAACGTCCTAATGGGTAACGGGAATGAAAAATGAACAAAAGGGCACAATATTCCTGGCGGCGCATATTTATACGGGCCAAGTCTCATAAAATGTCACCCTCTATTTGCTTCACACCTTCACATTCACCAAGTGCAGTAAATTTCTGAATGACAAGAAACCGGTGACGAGGAACATAGTCACAAATTCAGAGAATAGTAGCACGCATCGTAACTGTTTTGTATTTCACGTTAGCAACAAATAAGCATTGTTGACGTCATGTTTATACTGTGACCTATCAATTTACATGTCTCATGTTTGTATAGTGCTGTGAGTTAACTAACATTTTACAATTAGCTAACATATTACGCCGCGGACTTAGGTATACTCGCTTTCAAAGCTGAGGTGCGCTTTCCTGGAACCAAATGTTATTGCTGCAAACGCTTTACTATGGCTTTGATTACCAGACTAAGTAACAGATAAATATTTCCCGAAGTAGAATGAAATACTGAAAAGAAGGCCTTAGCAGCCACCTTCAAATGACTACTACCATATATCTTTTTACAAAACTACAGGTGTATTTAATTCTTTGTTCGAAAATATATTCCACAATCTATTCTATTTAATGTTTAACCATTCGTAGTATTCTATTTAACAATACCCACAATTCCACAAACTTTCTCTACGGCGTAATTTCTGATCCCGCTTTACACATAATTTTATTTTCGCTTTTGGGTTAAGTAAACAGACATTGCAGTTTTTCGGAAACCAACAAATTTGAATACATGAACTGCAAAGGAAGGTAAAAAGTAATTGCTAAATGTAAAGACGTTTACTGTAACTCGCCTATTGTCTCCAGCCATACTTATTGATCAGTAGCTCGTGAGATCACGCTTGTTGATATCATAATCCAAGTCGGTTTCCTCCAAAAACCTGTACAGGATTGTTCATGGGTGTCAACAAGATATACTGAGGAAACAAAATATCCGTAAGGGATAATACTATAACACCAAGAATGATACCCGGAAGTAATCACAATTACGAATCTCACGAACGTCTAATTCACGTGTGGCCGCGCGATTTACGGCGCCTTGTCACGGTCCGCGCGGCTACCCCCGTCGGAGATTCGAGTCCTCCCTCGAGCATGGGTGTGTGTGTTGTCCTTAGTGTAAGTTAGTTTAAGTTAGATTAAGTAGTGCCTAAACTTAGGGACCGATGACCTCAGCAGTTTGGTCCCATAGGAACTTACCACAAATTTTCCAAATTCACCTGTTCCCATTACTATCTCGTTTCACTATAATTTAATGATTTCGCCACCACAGCCTATGCTTGACCAGTACCAAAAACGTAGTTACTTTAACGTTCACACTATCTGAAGCTGACAGTGATAGAGGTGACTCTACATCCCAGTTAAACTCTACACTTTCAAGCGTCCTCAAGTAAAACCAGGCATCTCGTCGCCTACATTTCCCCTCTAGAGAAAACTAGACTTCTCAGTTCTCTTACAGTTGTTCGATTCGTATCATATCATTACAGCTATCTCGCCCAGCCAGTTATACAAATGGAAGTTTGTTTTTCCTCGTTGCTGCACCGAAAGCTCCTGTCGTTACTTCATTCCCGTCCCAGACGCGTGTTCCAAAATTACCTAAGAAACTCCTCCCGATCCAGTGCTCCGACAGTGTCGCGAACAGTCAGGTAGAACTGGCGAACATCTCCAATTCCGCATCATCTTGACCTTCTCCGTTTTATTTTTCTGTCGTTTATGGCTTTATCAAGATCTATGAAAATTTATGAAATCGAGACTCGAGCCAGGTCTTCTCGATAAATCAAGCTATTTGCGCAAGTGTCCCTCGTATTCTGGCACTCCTGAAACTTCCACACCAAGGACGACCACACCCGGGGTCAAGGGAGTGCGGTGCTCCCCTCTTCCCAATTTTCAGGGAAAGGAAAAAGTATGTATCCAGGTGTTTTCCTTCCAAGAAAATGATTTAAAAAACGGCATTACGCAGGTTTATAATAAGGTCGGAGCTGGAACTTTTTTTTGCTTCTTACAAGTCACCATTCGTGTTCCAAAATGTTAAAAATACTCAACACCTCCAGGCCAAGGCCCCTTCCCCCTACATACTATCGTAAAGGCGACCTTCTTCCACACAATACTGGTTACGGCACCACGAAACACTTGGCATCAGCTTACACATTTGCCACCCCCTCCCCCCCTTCCCCCATGCCGCTCACACTTTCGTAAGCCATTTCATTCCGCACTCATCCCATTAGGTTGCATGCTACTAGAAACTGCAACAATATCACACAGTTCCTACGTAACTAATGTTTCCTTGACGGAATCTTTGGTCGTGCTGGGATACAGACAGTTCCCCAAGAAAGTGTACGCCACAATTTTAAATGCAACGTCCGCAGCGGCATCTATGGTAGTCGTCTCGAATCTGTAATTAATGCGCTTTTGCGCCGTGTATAGATGAACGGCGTGAGAGTTGGATGTTTTGTTTTGTCTGCTGCAGTTTAAATGAGTGCAAAATATCTGAAGCGCCAAGAGGCATTGTTCCTTGAAAATCATTCAAAGGGACCAAAGCTTTCATACGGAGCTGCTGCTAAAATTCTTAGAAAGTCGAAGACATTCGTTGTGAAGTGAGTCAAACGATGTTTAGAGGTTGGAAACGTGGATGGGACTGCTCTCCACTGCCTTTCCCACTCCTTCTCACGTCTGCCCAGCCCCCTCTTTTCTATGTCCCCTCCCTCTATCGGCTCCCCCCTTTTTCGTTTCTTCTCCCCCCTTTTCGCCGTCATAGGTCCGGGTCCTCCCCCCCCCGCCCTGTCAACTGTATAGTGCTGTTATATATATAATATATATTTATAATAGTGGCTTTTACTTCATACAGATAACAGCGTACACTTGCTTATCGCGTACTGACAGAAACCAGGCTGTCGCCGTGTTTTTTAATTGTGCTTGTCTACTTCTTCATCCGCATAGTCACCGCAATGTTTTTATATTTTAAATTCCACATCTTACCGCCATTTTACAGTTTTTTACAATGTCACCGTTTTATGGCCAGTTTTTTCTTGTTTGTTTCTGTTCTCATTATGAACTTCTCTGCAGGCTGTAGAGCAGCGTATTGCGTTGCTGTCAGCACGCCCTCCCCCCCCCCCCATTCTGGGGGAGGGGGAATTGAAATCCAATAAAGAAAAAAAGAGTGGATGGGAGGGCTAACATGCCAAGCGATAATCGATCATGGCAGCGATTGGGTTAACTATTAGGTAATTGTTCAATTAGTAATAACATGTATTTCATGTAAACATGGTTCAAATGGCTCTGAGGACTATGAGGCATAACATCTGAGGTCATCAGTCCCCTACAACTTAGAACTACTTAAACCTTACTAACCTAAGGACATCACACACATCCATGCCCGAGGCAGGATTCGAACCTGCGACCGTAGCACCAGCACGGTTCTAGACTGAAGGGCCTAGAACCGATCGGCCACCGCGGCCGGCCATGTAAATATATATTTATAATAGTGTCTTTTACTTCATGCAAATATCTTATGGAACTGACTGGATATGAAGTCATTATCCAGTCACATGAGGCGGGTGCATCTGTATAGTATTATTCCTTCTTCCGGTATTTCGGCCGGTAACTTTACAGCCATGTTCATTGTGAGTCACTAGCAGAATTTAAACAACACAGAACTAAATGCGCGTACATCAGAAATAAAGCTGTCGGCAACAAGAGTGTCATAGAGTGAACTTTATGTGTAAAAGAGACAAAAGCAAGCGCAGAGTCAGAAACCTCAATGGCAAATCCACAGTGGAGGCGCTCTTAGCCGTGAGGCATAAAGTTTTATCTATGATTGATACTGTCGTTACCGACAGTGCTATCTCTGTTACACGTGCATACTCAACAGTTGTGTGTCAGCGACTAGCCTCGAAAATGGCTGTAACGTTACCAGGCGAAATATGGAAGAAATAATATCCCGGATACACGCGTTAAAGGTGATGTAATATTCTCTCAGCCACTGCGCTGCTAGAGTCTTCCTGGATCCGATAAAAGCTGGGGTATTCACAACTTCCTCTCAATTGCTCTGTCAGACCGTGTTCGGAATTCTTATAACCAAGGCATAACACACAACTAAAATTTTAATTATGTTCAGTTTAATCCACTTTAAATTCAATCAGCAAGTTCTTTTGTTGAGAGAGGCTAAGATGGAGAAAACTGCACTCTTTTGTTCCAGTAAAGTTGATGGATATTGCAGATAAGTCAAAGATTATGTTTATCTCTGGGAGTTTTTTGCTGCAGATTTTCTCTCGTCCAATGAGAGTACTTTCGTAAAATTTAAACTTGTAAGACGATCTTCTGTTAATTTGATAAATTCAATCAAACATCCAGTAAAATTTTCTGTCTTTATTCACAAACTTATAACTCAATACTTCAGGACTGAGTAGGCAGAGAAATAAATTTTTGCACTCCTTCGCGTTTAATGACACTCGTAACATATACAGATGACATACCGCATACGTTAACAGTTTGAAGTCAAAATACGTAGTGATCCATTATACGTGACATATACATCTGTGTTACATTTTCCAGTTTCATCTTTTTAGTTAATTTAATCTGTTCGTAACGAGGACCGCGCTAACAGATGAAGTTTTATGAAAAACGGTAGACATCTCGTCCCCTCCTCATACGAGATTTACGCCAAGAACCACCCGAAGCTTCGCATAAACGCCCAAAATTAACATTTACGCCCCACTTTAGGGAGTAATGACAGACGCAAACACCAGACAGAAACATTTACATTAAACACACACCCACATGTCTCCAGTTCCCATTTTCTCGAAGCAGACGAGCACAACCCATGGCGCTCAAAAATTGAAACCCCACACGTTGCCTGCAGGCCCACTGTGGTCGGTGAGAATACAGGTGAGACAGCGCTTAAATTTTGTTTCAACATTCAGCGAAAACTTCAACAAATACATACAGTCATATTTTTCACATCTGCCCTCTGAAATGAATCACCTGACACAGCAGATATATTTTCAACTTTAGATTAAAGCTGTTTCTCCCTAACAGTTTGTTCTCTACCATAGACAAGACCTTGAATAGAAGTAAACAATCCATTGAAAGCGTGTACATGGCAGCATGTAGCTACATAAATATTTCCTCAGTGTCAGTGCAATCGTTCGTCCCCCCCCCCCCCGCCCCCCCAATCGTTTATTGTGAATACAGTGACTAACAAATAACTAAGCTAACCAACGTGTCGAATTTTAGAAGTATGTACTCACGAGATTTTCGGTTCACACGATAAAGTTGTCATTATCCTACCTCATGAGGTCTTTTATAGCCTTTTTAGCTACTGTTTGCTGCGAAATGGCATACATCTTGCACTTCTCTAACAACATTGTGATCAGCTTTTGACATATCTTCTGGAGTACATGAGACTCTCCGTCGTCTTTGTAATCCGGATCTCTTCCATCAGTTACGTGAAATGTGTGTAACGCTGCTTCAGTTTTTCCCAGAGAATTTGCGATAATCATCTTCCTCGGTGCACATTCGAACTACTGTCAGTATAAAAATATGCAGTTGAAAATGAGCTGCAACTGATTAGAAATAGGCTACGATGACAAAATTGGCAACTGCAGCGTTTGATGTCAATAAATATTTCATCTTATTCGTTACAACTGTTACATTTTCCATTTCTTCACTGCTAACACTGTCATCTTTAACGTGCCATTATTATTTCTTATTCAGTAATCTCGAAGACAGTATTAGCTTCTGAACTGATCCTGTCCTTATTGTTTGATAATATATCTCTTCCAACGTCAATTGGAGTACTGAGAACAAAGCTTCACATAATCTCTTGTCGTCCACCAAGTGAATCACGGCCCATCAATCTACTTATTGTCGTCTTTAAATGTTGACACCTGTATTAGATACTTTATCGATATTCCTCTCGCATTTCTTTATTTCCACGGCATTTTTTTAAAAAAAACTTAAGTTTTCGTGACTCACGTCCATTTTAGGTCCGTTAGCAAAATAATGATTTACTTTGATTAGGTTTGAAACAGAGCCGTATACACACTGTTACGGACCCAGTCGTCAACCTCTAAACCCCGCGATTCCTTAAAGAATCAAAGTCGCTTGTATAAAGCAGTTTTAGAAATAAGTTAATGCGTTAAATGTTTGCCGTTAAGCATCTAAGCAAGAAAAAACTCAGAAAATATAATTTTAAAACTGCGGCAACAACAGCTAAAATAGCTATAATGCCTGATTGACAATTCATACAGTACAGGTTTTTAATACAGATGTTAAAATTTTTCAATATAAAACTCAATGAAAAGTCAAGTAGTCCGCTGTAACTATGTCAATTCATAACAGTTATAGGCTCACACAACCGATTTCGTAACTTTTAAGTTGCATCTTCTGGTCTGTATAAATGCTATGTCATATGGTGTGGGGAGTAGTTACAGAATGCCGCGGAGTAACTGTTTTCTTGGCTAGGCAAAGGTCTCAGCAAACCTTAACTGCTAAAAACCGTCATCAGTTGATAAAAACGTCATGTCTGTGTTAAGACCACGGACTCCTCTCACTTTACTGATTTAAAATGTGTTCTTGTCGGCCAATGTCAAGCAACATATAATGACCCTCATTGACATTGTCTAGGAAAGTACTGAACCCAAATCCGAACGGCAGCTCATATTACTCATATTGCCATGGAACAGATATCTCTGGTGAAGTAAAATTACGAATGTCCTGAGCCACTTGTGAACTACGCTCATTAGTTGCGGTAATAATCAAGAAACAGATCTCTAGGGGAATGTTACCGTTGTTCTATTTGTTTGCCATCATGTTGTCTTACACAGTTATGAAGCACACGTGTTTTTAGAACACCTTCACAAAAATTAGAATTCGTGTCAAGAGGTCTACATCTACATCTACATCTACATTGATACTCCGCAAGCCACCCAACGGTGTGTGGCGGAGGGCACTTTACGTGCCACTGTCATTACCTCCCTTTCCTGTTCCAGTCGCGTATGGTTCGCGGGGAGAACGACTGTCTGAAAGCCTCCGTGCGCGCTCTAATCTCTCTAATTTTACATTCGTGATCTCCTCGGGAGGTATAAGTAGGGGGAAGCAATATATTCGATACCTCATCCAGAAACGCACCCTCTCGAAACCTGGCGAGCAAGCTACACCGCGATGCAGAGCGCCTCTCTTGCAGAGTCTGCCACTTGAGTTTATTAAACATCTCCGTAACGCTATCACGGTTACCAAATAACCCTGTGACGAAACGCGCCGCTCTTCTTTGGATCTTCTCTATCTCCTCCGTCAGACCGATCTGGTACGGATCCCACACTGATGAGCAATACTCAAGTATAGGTCGAACGAGTGTTTTGTAAGCCACCTCCTTTGTTGATGGACTACATTTTCTAAGCACTCTCCCAATGAATCTCAACCTGGTACCCGCCTTACCAACAATTAATTTTATATGATCATTCCACTTCAAATCGTTCCGCACGCATACTCCCAGATATTTTACAGAAGTAACTGCTACCAGTGTTTGTTCCGCTATCATATAATCATACAATAAAGGATCCTTCTTTCTATGTATTCGCAATACATTACATTTGTCTATGTTAAGCGTCAGTTGCCACTCCCTGCACCAAGTGCCTATCCGCTGCAGATCTTCCTGCATTTCGCTACAATTTTCTAATGCTGCAACTTCTCTGTATACTACAGCATCATCCGCGAAAAGCCGCATGGAACTTCTGACACTATCTACTAGGTCATTTATATATATTGTGAAAAGCAATGGTCCCATAACACTCCCCTGTGGCACGCCAGAGGTTACTTTAACGTCTGTAGACGTCTCTCCATTGATAACAACATGCTGTGTTCTGTTTGCTAAAAACTCTTCAATCCAGCCACACAGCTGGTCTGATATTCCGTAGGCTCTTACTTTGTTTATCAGGCGACAGTGCGGAACTGTATCGAACGCCTTCCGGAAGTCAAGAAAAATAGCATCTACCTGGGAGCCTGTATCTAATATTTTCTGGGTCTCATGAACAAATAAAGCGAGTTGGGTCTCACACGATCGCTGTTTCCGGAATCCATGTTGATTCCTACATAGTAGATTCTGGGTGTCCAGAAATGACATGATACGCGAGCAAAAAACATGTTCTAAAATTCTACAAGAGATCGACGTCAGAGATATAGGTCTATAGTTTTGCGCATCTGCTCGACGACCCTTCTTGAAGACTGGGACTACCTGTGCTCTTTTCCAATCATTTGGAACCCTCCGTTCCTCTAGAGACTTGCGGTACACGGCTGTTAGAAGGGGGGCAAGTTCTTTCGCGTACTCTGTGTAGAATCGAATTGGTATCCCATCAGGTCCAGTGGACTTTCCTCTATTGAGTGATTCCAGTTGCTTTTCTATTCCTTGGACACTTATTTCGATGTCAGCCAATTTTTCGTTTGTGCGAGGATTTAGAGAAGGAACTGCAGTGCGGTCTTCCTCTGTGAAACAGCTTTGGAAAAAGGTGTTTAGTATTTCAGCTTTACGCGTGTCATCCTCTGTTTCAATGCCATCATCATCTCGTAGTGTCTGGATATGCTGTTTCGAGCCACTTACTGATTTAACGTAAGACCAGAACTTCCTAGGATTTTCTGTCAAGTCGGTACATAGAATTTTACTTTCGAATTCAATGAACGCTTCACGCATAGCCCTCCTTACGCTAACTTTGACGTCGTTTAGCTTCTGTTTGTCTGAGAGGTTTTGGCTGCGTTTAAACTTGGAGTGGAGCTCTATTTGCTTTTGCAGTAGTTTCCTAACTTTGTTGTTGTACCACGGTGGGTTTTTCCCGTCCCTCACAGTTTTACTCGGCACGTACCTGTCTAAAACGCATTTTACGATTGCCTTGAACTTTTTCCATAAACACTCAACATTGTCAGTGTCGGAACAGAAATTTTCGTTTTGATCTGTTAGGTAGTCTGAAATCTGCCTTCTATTACTCTTGCTAAACAGATAAACCTTCCTCCCTCTTTTTATATTCCTGTTAACTTCCATATTCAGGGATGCTGCAACGGCCTTATGATCACTGATTCCCTGTTCTGTACATACAGAGTCGAAAAGTTCGGGTCTGTTTGTTATCAGTAGGTCCAAGATGTTATCTCCACGAGTCGGTTCTCTGTTTAATTGCTCGAGGTAATTTTCGGATAGTGCACTCAGAATAATGTCACTCGATGCTCTGTCCCTACCACCCGTCCTAAACATCTGAGTGTCCCAGTCTATATCTGGTAAATTGAAATCTCCACCTAAGACTATAACATGCTGAGAAAATTTATGTGAAATGTATTCCAAATTTTCTCTCAGTTGTTCTGCCACTAATGCTGCTGAGTCGGGAGGTCGGTAAAAGGAGCCAGTCAGTCCTGTCGACGATGCTGCAGATGGTGAGTTCTGCTTTAATCCCGCTAGCGAGACTGGCAGTCTTCAACAAATCAGATAGCCGCCGGAAGCCAGAGAGGATTTCCTCCGATCCATAGCGACACACATCATTGGTGCCGACATGAGCGACCACCTGCAGATGGGTGCACCCTGTACCCTTCATGGCATCCGGAAGGACCCTTTCCACATCTGGAATGACTCCCCCCGTATGCACACGGAGTGCACATTGGTTTTCTTCCCCTCTCTTGCTGCCATTTCCCTAAGGGGCCCCATTACGCGCCTGACGTTGGAATTATTGGTCAGAATGCCTAATGCACACTAAAATTCCGCAAGCTCTACATAGTCTAAAACAGAAGTCGTTTAGTATGTGTCAAATTGCCTTTTGCATAGTCCATTATCACAAATTCCGATAAATTAAATGCCTCGGCACCAATAAACACCTATGGGATTGCTGTTCGCTATGTGTTACCTCAAATTTCTATCGGTTCTGACTTCCGCCATGAATGATTAAATAGTTAGGTGAAAGCGTCTCCAAAAATTTGTATTTTTAAATGCAATATATAAACTGGTTGAAGGCATTTCCACAGTTTATCACTCGTACCTCTTATTAGATCTCTAATAGTTGTATGCCAAGTAAATACTTCAAGTGTAATGACTGGCAGTTGTTCCCTTTGTGGAAAAATTAAAACACCTGATCCATGGATTTCGTGGATTAATAAACTACGTACCATTGAAAACAGTACGTGTATTTTATTTTTTAATGGAAAAAATTCTAAATCGTTGGCAAAATATAAGAACTTGTTTTAAAAAGAGTATAATGCATAACTTGATGTGAAATCTGGACATGCAAAACCGAAGCGAAAAAATACAAGTATTTTAACCAGTTGCTTTTTATGTTACAACATTAATGGAATCTCAGCCGTCGGCAATGTTACCGAAGCACATGTACAAGATTTGGTTCCAATCGAGTCTGAATTTCAGCAGAATCATTAAGCACAGAATACCCTTCTAATGCAGCAGGATCTTCAAATACAAATACAGGATAACGTGATACACTTCTAGGAGTGGCATAGACGTGGTGGCTAGATGCTGGAAAGCGTGACGTTCACGGAGGAACAAGGAAACCAAGACAATAGACACAGAAAAGGCGTGGGAATAATTGTTTCTAAATCTGTAATAAATTTCTTCCTACATTCAGACAGAATGGCTTTTAATTAAACTTAATGCCATTCCAGTTAATGTCAACAGCAGCCAAGTATACGCGCCCACATCATAACAAACTGAAGATGAAATTGAGTTATTCTACAAAGAGTTCCAACAACTCCTTAGGCTGGTAAAAAAAACATGGGATACACTTAATAATGGATGATTTTAACTTTCAAATAGGAGAAGGAAAGATTCGAAGAACTAGCCGGTCCATATGGGCTAGAAATACAAAACGATCGAGGCGAACAGCTTTGTCAATCTGGTCAAGAGGAAAAGATGAAGATAACAAACCCTTGGTTTTGAGATACCACCTAGACACTTGTACACATGGAGAGCTCCATCTGATTATCCTGTCAATATAGTACGGAATCAACTAGATTACATTCTGATTAACAAGCGCTTTGGATCCTCGGTAACGAGGGCACACACCTATCCGGGAGCCGACGCTCCCTCAGACCATATGCTGCTAGTAGCAGAAATAAAAATAAAAACTACAAATGTCAAAAAACATACACAACAGTGGAAAATAGAATACGATCGCCTTAAAGATAAAGTTATCAAAAACAGGGTAACTACGAAAATTAGGGAAAGAATTACAGTTACAGTCAAACCACAACTGGAAGAAGGAATACATATAAACAACGTGTGGAAGGAAATGCAGAAAATTGTGACAGATGTTACGAAAAACGAAATAGGTTACAAACAAAAAATACGGAAGAAAAATTGGATGAAAGACGAAATTTTGGCATTATTTGAAAAAAAGAAAAAAATACAAAAACGAAAGAAACCAGGATAAATATAGGGACAAGCAGAAAGACATAAGAAAGGAGATAAGAGCAGCAAAAATAACTGGCTGAAACGAAAATGTAAAGAGTTGGAGCGACTGCAGCGAATACATGATGACTTTAGCTTGCATAAGAAGATAAAGGAAACGGTTGGTATGTATCGTAAGAAAAACTCCTGAAATATAGAAAATGACCAAGGAGAAATAGCACAGGATGATCAGCAAAAGGAAACTATCTGGGAGGACTATATAAACAATCTTTTTGCAGATGAAAGACCTGAAATAGAAAATAAAAATGACGAGGGTCTATCGGGTCGTGCCATCACGAAATATGAAATCAGAAGAGCAATCGGAATGGCAAAAGATAGAAAAGCAGTTGGTCCAGATCGAATACCAATTGAAATTCTGAAGTTATTAGATGATAACGGTATTTCATTTCCACAAAAAATATTGAATCAAATTTGTAATACGGGGAAATTTCCTGAGAAATGGCTGACGTCACACTTCACCCCCTTTGCCCAAGATAAACAATGCAAGAAAAATGCAGATACTACAGACTAATTAGCCAGATAAGCCATACCCTAAAGATATTTCTCAGGATCATTCAATATAGAAACACAGCGAAGTGTGAAAGGGATATGGGATATTCAAAGTTAGGATTTAGAAGTGGTCTAGGTACGAGGGAAGCATTGTCAGAGGAAGACTGTAATGCTGTGCTTCATAGACTACAAAAAAGGGCTTGACGAGGTACAACACCATAAACTTGTACAAATTTTGCGAAGACTAAACTTAGACGGAAAAATCTGTACTAGAATAAAACTTCTGAGGTCAGAACTGGCGGCCAATTGACAGAAGCACAAAAAATCTGTAGAGGAGTTAGACAAGGCTGTGTACTCTCAACACTCCTCTATGACCTGTGCTCAGAACATATATTCCAGGGGCGCTTACAGATTGTGAGATAGGTATAAAAGTATATGGGGTATCGATTAACAACAGAAGATACGAAGATGACACAGGCTTAATTGCAGATAACAGTAACTATCTTCTGACTACAGTGAGAGAACATAGCAGGAATATGGATCTCAGTATCAACACCAAAAAGACCAAATTTATGATAGTCACTCGCAATTCAGATGAGCATCAAAATGCAGAATTAACGCATAATAATAAACCGATAGACCGGGTGAATGGATTTAACTACTTGGCGACATGATTGTGCGAAAATTGGTCATAGGACATAGAAATCAGATGCAGAACAGAGAAGACCCGCAGTGCATTCATGATATTTAACAAAGTATTCAGTTGCACTGACTCTGATCTTAACCTCAGATTTATGGAGAGCTATGTGTGGTCAGTGCTTTTGTATGGCGTGGAACGTTGGACGTTGAAAGTGAACACTGTGAACACTATATGAAACATTCAAGATATGATCTTGGGTTTTCGGGTGTTCTGACGGATATCAGCGTCGTTCTTGTACGATATTTCGGCAACGTAGCTCGTAACCTTCATCAGGTGCGACCTGAGACTGTGTGTACGTGTGTGTGTGTGTGTGTGTGTGTGAGGGGAGAAAGCGGGCTGTTCTAGGACTTATCTGGTTGCTCTTCATCAGCCAAGGGCTACAATTTCTATTTTATTTATTTCCAACTTTTCGTATATTTGATTACATGTTATTACTTTATATTGAATAAAAAGATGGTTCAAATGGCTCTGAGCACTATGGGACTTAACATCTGTGGTCATCAGTTCCCTAGAACTTAGAACTACTCAAACCTAACTAACCTAAGGACATCACACACATCCATGCCCGAGGCAGGATTCGAACCTGCGACCGTAGCAGTCGCGCGGTTCCGGACAGCGCGTCTAGAACCGCTAGACCACCGCGGCCGGCTTTATATTGAATATTCTTAGTTTTACGTTACTTTCTAGTGAAATTAACAAGATAAATGAAATAACAAGATAAATGAAGATAACAAGATAACTGGAAATGACAAGAAAACCTAATGGGAGATTCTTACACGATACACATTTATTTTTCCTGTGCTATTACTCTATGACAACGCAAAAAAAAGGAGGAAGCCGTTAGGTTCATGTGATTGGAGAAGAGTGTGTTACGTAAGTTTAACTGTGCTGGTAAATGGTGTTGTGGGTGATATCTTACGACTTATAGCTAATCTTACAACTAGTGTTACAGGTTCTCCTTTCCTGTTTCGTAGTACCTGGAGCTGGTTGCTACAATGTTCCTTGATATCTCATATCTAGTTTTACATATTCTCCTTTCCTGTTATACCAGTACTTGGAGCTGGTTTCTACAATGGGACTTTAACTTATCTAATATTGCCTTAAAGCTATCGTGCTCGGTGTTCTGTAACGTGTTGCTTGTTGGATTTGGGGGGGGGGGGGGGCGTCGTGGTGCACTAGGTCGTTCCTTTCCGCGTTACAGTCTTTCGTCTAGAGGGGGAAGGGTAGTTTATCCTTGTGTCAGGTGCCATCGTGGGTGCTATGTCGGGGAACTCGTTCGATGTATTTTACGCTACTGTACGCGCTGGGTAAATGTATTTAGTTTTCGGGCGTCTCGTTGTGTGTGGCTTGGTCGTCAGTATGTCTTCGATGTCGGGTCTTTTATATAAGATGTGTGAGCCATACCTTCCCCTTAGCTTTACTAGTCTGTAGTGGGGTTATTCGTGTCGTCTCGTACACTTCGTCGCTAGGGGTGCGGCACGGTAGTTTGGCAATGATGTGCAGTAGTCGGCGTTCCGTCGAGTCCGGTTTACTTGCTACTGTCTTTCGTACACCGCCCAGTAGCGCAGCGGCGTATTCGTAGATTGGTCGTATGTACGTCTTCTATGTGTGTATGGCTGTCCTGGTGGAGCAGCCATACAGTTGTCCTTGCACTTGTCGGATTTACAGCTGTCGTTTCCTTGTTTCGTTGAGTAGTTTCAGGTGTTTGTCGATGTAAAGCCCGTTTTACACGGGGTGCCTAAACCGTACACCTATGCACCAACGCCACTAATGTGCATACCTGTAACTACAGACTGGTTCACTTCCGCCCTATTACACCATCCACGCGGGATATACCTAGCGCACATGCGCAACAGCAGACAGTACGCGCGAAAAGAAGATAGATGTCTTATGTCCTGATGTCTTGTAAAGTCGTTCATTCTACTGCGCGGAACTCAAGGGCGACTGTGTGATATACTGAAGCGTCATACGTTAATATTATTTGTGAACTCACGGTTCCTATTTATAAAGAAATTGTTTTCTACCATTATGTATTAAGTAATAGTTTTTCTTGAATGTAGGTTAGTACTGTTCTGAATTACAGACGCAACAGTTTTATATTACGACACTTGATTACACGGGTATATGTATATCGAAATTTACATTTATGCAGCATATTGCACATGGAGGATCCACTTGTTTTTGGAGCTTTTGCCCTGGCAGTGAGAGTAAATCTTCGGATTAGGGCAGAACGGCGACGAAAACGAAAAGTCAATCGTTGTTGGGTTCGACTCTGGCTGACAAGAAGGGTGGAAGGCAGGGAAATATATTCACTGTTAATGAAAGAACTGAGGCCTGAAGATACGCAAGAATTTCGGAATTTCGTTAGGATGAACATGGCCTGTTTCGAGAAGCTGCTGTCTATGATAAAAGATGGAAACAGAAAGTGTGACACAGTCATGAGGGAGGCTATCTCACTTTCTAGAGAGTAACAATTATATGGTTATGTTTTGTTATCATACCAGCCTAGATCACTAATAAAATGCTGGTGAACGCCCTGTTATGTTGCTGGCTGGTTGTAACATTACATTTCCTGGCGAATGGGGAATCTTTTAAGAGTCTGTCTTTTAGCCACAGAATAGCACAGCCCACCATTTCAAAAGTTGTTGTGGATATATGCACTGCAATTTGCAACACATTAAATGACCAATACTTAGGTGACCTTGTGTTATTTTTCCAAGTTTGGACTATACTCAGAATTTTGCAGGCCTCGTCTGTCGCACTGGGGCAAACTGCAAGGACTTTCTCCCTTTCGCTACCAGTTTCTCTTTTCTGGCATGTTGAAATCAAGCAAGAGGTGCAATTAAATCAAACCTGAACTTTCGTAAACTAAGGCATTACGATACAAATCGAAAATCACCGTATAACGTTATATGCATATTCCTCAGAAAGAAACAATTTCCGACTACCTTATTATGATACAGTGGGTCATACACACACCATTCCTCGCTGTATGCCTGATTTCAGACGCTTAATTCCTCTCTCCTCCATTTCATTTCTAGAATACAAAGCTACCATTGGAAAAATCCTTTCACAAACAGCTAGTATATAAGAGTCTACTGCAAAAAAAAAAGTTTCTTTTCTGCATTTGTGAAACCTGTTTACTGAAAAAAATGCACAAGATCCCCAACGCGAAAAATCCCCAACACGAACGTCTGAAATTAGCCACTAGACGCCTAACAATAACCAAACAACAAGCAGAAAGCACCGTTGTACACCCTTCTGCGCATGCGCAAAATATCGCTGCCTACTGCGCATGCGCGGATCGACGGCAGTTTAGAACTGCTGTCTATTCCTGCGTGCAGATAATGTGTCTGGTAGTTTTCGTAGTTTCACCCGTTCTACCGCTAGACGACTGTCGCGATAGACCAGTACCGTTCGCGGCGGATCGTCGTGTAATACCGGCTTAAACGCCGAGATATCTCGTGGTGTCTGTCAGTCGTAGGGGCTCGTTCCATAGTCGGAGTGTTATGTCTTCCTGTTTTTCCTGTCGTTTTCTTGTTAGTTTGCGGTGTTGGAATAGTAGTACTTGTGTTTTTGGCGGGTTGCGTGGTATTCTTCATTTTGTCATCCAGGTCTCTAGTTTGGCCAGGTATTTTGCCGCTTTTTTTGTATGACGTCAGTTCTGAGTCCCTTCCACCAATAGGCGGCGGCGTCCGCATACAGGGCAATTTTTTCGAGCTGGTCTGTTAGGCTGGGTATGTCGTGTGTGTACAGCGCGTACAGTAGCGGGGATGATATCGCACCTTGGGGGACTCCAGCCTCCGGGGTGAATGGTTCTGAGGTGGCATCTTGAATATGAACTTTGCTATGTCGCCCGGAGATTTGCTTTCTTATCAGGCGTACAAATTTCGGTGGAAGGACAAATTTGAGCAGTTTAAATAGGAGTCCACTATGCCACAGTCAGTCGAAGGCGCGTTCGATATCTAGGAATGTGGCTAGCGTACAGTGCGATTTGATGAAGCCTTGGATGTTGTCACATGTCAGTTTAAGGAGTGGGTCTGTGGTAGAGTGGTTGTGGCTGAAACCTGCTTGGTGCACGTAAGTAGTTGTTTGCTGTTGACGTATTTTCGTAGCCTGTCGGTCAGTATGCGTTCGTAAGTTTTGCCTATGACGTCTAGTAGCGAGATAGGTCGATATGAGAGGGGGTCTGTCCGTAGTTTGTCGGGTTTGGGGATCATTATGGTCTTGCTTGTCTTCCACGCTATCGGGATTGTTTCTGTCGTTAGGCAGTAATTGAACATCAAGGATAGTATTGGGATTATGGTATGGACGGGAGCGTTCTGAGGTGTATACGTTTTATCTTGTTCTGTCCTGGGCCTGAGTTTCGTCCTGTTCATTTTGGATTGGCGATTTCAGTGTCCTTTATAGGCTTGGTTAGTTCGGAAGTGTCTTCCGTTTCTGCTGCTGGACATGTGACGAAGTCGGGGAGTTGGTTCTCAACGTGTTGGAAGGTCGTTGTCGAATTTGTTGACTTTCAGGAAGGAGTGGATGGTTTGAAGAGCGTTCCGGGATGTGTCTGCTTGGGTTTTTGGGTCAGTGATTGGTTTATTGTCTATTATTAGCGTCTGGTTGTGGGGTTTGCTTTGTCCACTTAGCGTCTTGAACTTGTTCCAAAACTTTCTGCCTTCTTTATAGTTGAGTAGGCGGCAGGTATCATCCCACTCTTTTTGTTTGTGTTGGGAGATGATACGTTTGGCCTGTGCATTAAGCTGGTTCCATTGTCGTCTTAGGTCCGGGTTGTTGGTGGGCCTAATTTCGCCCTGTAGCTGCCTCTCCCGACTTATGATCGCTAGCGTCTCCGCCAATATGGTGGGCTTCCAATTCTCTATGGTTTTTTGGGGAATGCCTCGTTTATTGCTATTGTGATAGTGGTTTCAAGTCGTTCGTTTAGGTATTCCAGGGCGATGTTTTCTGTCAGGGTTGTTGGCGTTTAGGGTTCGTCTTGTATTATGGTTTTAAACTTTGCCCAGTCGGCTTTCGCGTACAGGCGGATGGTGCGTTGGGTGGGGTGAGGTGGTGGTGGGTTTATGGCGGTTGTGGCGAATATGATGGATCACTGGTTATGGAGTCTCCTCGGAAGGGGTCTGTGAGGGTATCGGCTAGGATCGGGCTATGGAGGATGTCGTCTCGGGTGGAGGTGCCGCAGTGTCCAATGAACGTTGGCTTGTCAAGGGCAAGTCTGGATATGGGGCCAGTTGTTAATATGTCGAGGAGCGCTCGTTCATTGTCATTTGTTGCTGTCCATCCTAGTTGTGTGTGGCACACGTTCAGGTCAGTCAGCAGAATAAACTTGTTGTGGGCTGCCATCAAGTATTGTAAGAAGTCATTAGGGATGGGGTGTTCAGAAGGGGTGGATAGGCACACGACTGTTAGCTTGTATCTTTGTTGCTTCCTAATTTGCACCACGACAGCTTCCGTATCATGTAGGTGTTGTTGGAGGAGCACTGGGATATTGGTGCTGGTGTATGTTGCTACATCTCCTTTGCAATCAGGTCTACTTCTGGAGAGACAGGTGTAGCAGTTTAGTTTCCAGTGTTGGTGGGGGCGTAGCCATGTTTCGGCTATGCCAAGGATGTGTGTTATACGTTGGTGGATGCTGTGCATCAGCATGTGCTTCCTATTTCGTAGCCCCTGGACATGGACCTGGTCCAGTATTTATGTCTGTGGCCTTCCCCCTCCACCGGCGGTTGCAGGCGTTCCCTCTGCGGTCCGCGCTCGCTCGCTGCGACCTCCTGGAGCGCTGTCGTCCCTTTTTCCGTCCGATGCGGTTCTGGGCGTTCCCTCTGCGGTCCGCACCCACCAGACCCGCTCCTGGCTGTTCCATCTTCTGCCTGGTGAGTTTGGAGTTCTGTCTGGGTTGCCAGACGTTCTCTCTGCAGTCCTCTCCAGCTCACTGCGCAATGAAGAAGAAGAAGAAGAAGTGATATAGTTGTGACAACCGATCCAGCTCACGTAATTTTGCACAACATCCCGTGTCGTGGAGAAAAGGTAAATAAAAACAATCATGTAATTATGAAGAATAACTTGGGAGTGTTCCAGAAAAAAAAACGAAGAGGCAGTCGATAAAGCCACCTATTTTATATTTTCGAAATTTTCCTCTTTCAAAACACTGAATAATTTAAGGGAATTGTAAGTAACAATAAAGATTTTACAAGGATGAAATACAGTTGGAACCATCATGAAACCAACACTCATTAATTCGAAATACTGAAGGTGCATGCCTGTCTTCAGTTTCAGTTCACAGTCCAGCAGAACCGCAAGCTGTTGAAGCATTGGAACACAGCAGTGATGATGATGTGTGTCACGCAAAGACTTTAGCAACCTGTGTAACAAATCTCAAATAAAATCTCGCTTTTTAAAATGGACATTGTTTTTTCACTCATCTTTGTACCTTATGGCAACTAAAAGGCTTTCTGTATTTTAAATACCATCTCCAACGACATTTTTATGTGTAATATGAGATGGAATAAAAGCAAGTAGTCTATCAGAGCTATTGAACGATATTCTGATGTAGTCACAAGATTTCTAAAAGAGTAATCTGAGTTCTTCGTATGAACTATTAAAATGACCTTTTGCTTGTGTTACACATATTACTGGATGTGACCAATATTTTTTTTCCTTTTTTTCCGCCTCAGTTTTTTTAAGAAGAGCTGAAACACTCACAGCCATTTCAAAATCCATCGTTATGTCCACTGTAGACCGATTATAAAACCGGCCACGCGCGGGCATGCGGTTACGGACCGATGTCTTAATACTCGATGCTCGCTATTGGGCGAGTAAACTTTGCCGATATGTTATTCATGCAGGCGCAACCTAAAGAAAGTTAGAATACCATGCCCCAGGAGAAAAAGTTCAGTCACTTGACTTCCACTGTATTATTACCACCATACCGATGTTTTCTGAACAGTTCTTTAACTTCTGCCCCGTCCCTCCCCCTCTCTCGCACTGACTGATCGCGACTTCTCTTGGCGCAACAATACTTCCACCACTAAATCCCCGATTCCTTAAAGAATCATACTCCCGTGTATAAAACAACATTGCCGCGCGGGATTAGCCGAGCGGTCTTGGGCGCTGCAGTCGTGGAGTGTACGGCTGGCCCCAGCGGAGGTTCGAGTCCTCCCTCGGGCATGGGTGTGTGGTTTTTCCTTAGGATAATTTAGGTTACGTAGTGTGTAAGCTTAGGGACTGATGACCTTAGCAGTGAAGTCCCATAAAATTTCACACACATTTGAACATTTTTTTATAAAACAACTTCGAACTTGTGCTCACCTTACAAATGAGTTAATATGTTAAGTATTTGACTTTAGGCATTCAGACGATAAAAAGTTTAGAAAAAATTTGGAATTATGGTTGAACATTTTTGGAAGTCGCCAGGTGCACACATTGTGAAATAATTGGATGAGCATAGTCCGCTTAACTTGCGTTCCATTTTAAGCAAAACTAGTTCTCTCACTCATCTCAACGTTTATGATGCCCTATGCCCGGAATTATGTGTCGTCCTTGACATAGTTTTGCAGCTACATTCAGTGATACATGTAAATACGGTCTGCAAAGTCTGTTGTGCACGGATTTAGTAGTAAAAAAGTAATAAATTAATACGTAATGCCTGATGTAGAATCATGCTACACGTCGTTTTAACGCTGCTGATCTGTTCACTTTTACTACACAAAGGCACTGTTTAGGACAATATGATTCTACATTAAAATACTGTGAATACTTCCACGAACACACATTTCCCGTACCATATTTGACATTGTTATATACTAAGACGGCGTTGAATAAATTTAAAAATAATAATATTATTAATAATAACAAAAATAATACTCGGAATATTACTTTAAAAATAGTGCAATAACAATAATGATATGCAGAACTCTATTTCTCATAGGGTAAATTTGAATCAATGGGTAGTTTTCAATAAGATATACTTCTTAAAACATTACAATATTTTTCTTTTCAGTAAAGAGTCGTGCCACCGGTGCCAGTTATTTTCTCTACGTCAGTGGTAACGCCACGCAATTTTTGCCTTTGGGGGTTCTTATAGGCGTTTAAAATACACTACTGGCTTTTAAAATGGTTACGCCACGAAGATGACATGCTACAGACGCGAAATTTAACCGATAGGAAGAAGATGCAGTGATATGCAAATAATTAGCTTTTCAGAGCATTCACACAAGGCTGGCGCCGGCGGCGACACCTACAACGTGCTGACATGAGGAAAGTTTCCAGCCGATTTCTCATTCACAAACAGCAGTTGACCGGCGTTGCCTGGTGAAACGTTGTTGTGATGCCTCGTGTAAGGAGGAGAAATGC
Organism: Schistocerca piceifrons; assembly: GCF_021461385.2. Classification (NCBI taxonomy): domain Eukaryota; kingdom Metazoa; phylum Arthropoda; class Insecta; order Orthoptera; family Acrididae; genus Schistocerca; species Schistocerca piceifrons. The sequence continues at coordinate 345,039,163 of NC_060143.1, read as the reverse complement.
GTACCATCACGTTTCCGAGTTTGATAAAGGTCGGATTGCAGCCTATCGCGATTGCGGTTTATCGTATCGCGACATTGCTGATTGCTTTGGTCGAGATCCAATGACTGTTAGCAGAATATGGAATCGGTGGGTTCAGGAAGGTTATACGGACGCCGTGCTAGATCCCAACGGCCTCGCATCACTAACAGTCGAGATGAGAGGCATCTTATCCGTATGGCTGTAACGGATCGTGCAGCCACGTCTCGATCCCAGAGTCAACAACTGGGGACGTTTGCAAGACAACAACCATCTGCATGAACAGTTCGACGACGTTTCCAGCAGCATGGAATATCAGCTCGGAGACCATGGCTGCGGTTAGCCTTGACGCTGCATCAAACACAGGAGCGCCTGCGATAGTGTACTCATCGACGAACCTGGGTGCACGAATGGGAAAACGTCATTTTTTCGGATGAATACAGGTTCTGTTAACAGCATCATGATGGTCGCATCCGTGTTTGGCGACATCGCGGTGAACGCACATTGGAAGCGTGTATTCGTCATCGCCATACTGGCGTATCACCCGGCGTGGTGGTATGAGGTGCCATTGGTTACTCGTCTTCGTCACCTCTTGTTCGCATTGACGGCAATCTGAACAGTGGACGTTACATTTCAGATGTGTTACGACCCGTGCCTCTACCATTCATTCGATCCCCTACATTTCAGCAGGATAATGCACGACCGCATGTTGCAGGTCCTGTACGGGCCTTTCTGGATACAGAAAATGTTAGACTGCTGCTCTGGCCAGCACATTCTCCAGATATCTCACCAATTGAAAACGTCTGGTCAATGGTGGTCGAGCAACTGGCTCGTCACAATACGCCAGTCACTACTCTTGATGAACTGTGGTATCGTGTTGAAGCTGCATAGGCAGCTGTACCTGTACGCGCCATCCAAGCTCTGTTCGACTCGATGCCCAGGCGTATCATGTCCGTTATTACGGCCAGAGGTGGTTGGTCTGGGTATTGATTTCTCAGGGCCTATGCACTCAAATTGCGTGAAAATGTAATCACATGTCAGTTCTAGTATACATATTCGTCCAATGAATACCCGTTTGTCATCTACAGTTCTTGTTGCAGTTTTAATGGCCGGTAGTGTAAATAGCGACTTTTGACAGTTCAGCATGGAGAGAGTGAGGGAAGCGTAGTTGCCAGGCGTGTGTACCGCGCGTCAGCAGATGACCACACTTTAACGCCAGTCCTACTCGGCGCAGAACCTTACAGGGTCGACTGACTGCGTGAACAGCAAACTAGCTGACCTGAGATCCTTCTAAAAGGATTTTGAAGAAACTATTGAGTAATATACTCTCGTTACACACACCTTATAGTTTTAGTTGTCAGCTTCATGATAAACCACCTATCGTTTCGTTAATACTCATAGTTAATGTGATATTTCGGTAGTAGGCAAATTACTGCAACAACTTCTTAGTTTGCGGTGAAAAACAGGTGTTGCTTTGAATTTCTGTTTGATGCACGTTAGGTTACATGTTGTTGTGTATTAAATGTAGATAATATATTAATTATTCCTTAAATTTGCAGGATTCCGCTGTTTGTTTGCAATCTTGAAAAAATGGAATGTACATAGGGAGCGCGTCGACACGAACTCGTGCTTCAGTGAAAAAAAAAAAACTAGAATGAAATATGCATCAATTCCTCGTATCCTATAAATGCTTTGAAACAAGATTTTGGCAAATGTTAACAATTACGTGACTGTTTGGCATTTTTTAAAAATCTTTATTAACCATCAATAATAATAATTATATATCATAACCCACTTCCTTATGTGATTAGTGGGTCTTACTTTCTAAGTGTTGGATACAATTAGCAGCTAATTGCAATATATTGGGTTGTGAGTTACAGCTGCACTCTGATTACAATGGGCAGCTATTCTTACACTTACTAGTTTTTAACTTCTAAGATTTTAAATAACTCTACTTCTACTACCTGCAGCGACACAGATGTGTCAAAATATATATAAACCTATTTTATTGCCTTGCCCATCGCGCTAATCCCGATGGGCGTGCTCCTAACACAGGGCAGGTCAGGATGTTATTCGCTGCAGGTTCCTAATTCTAGTTTCCTAATCTAATTTCTACTAACTAGTTCTAATCTAAGTCAATTCTGGTGCATCGTCCAGTCCTTGATGTTTTTTTATTCCCCACTCCCCCTAATTCCGCACGTGGCGGATTCCAGAGTGTGAAGGTCGGCCTGTCCACACGCAGGCGGTATGGGAGTAGGGCGCGTGTTTATTGTAATCTGTGCTAATTAGTTTAATTCCCTCATGTATTCTTTTAGCACTTTTCGTGATACCTCGTCAGCTAGTTTATTTAGTGTTTGGAAGGTGTCTCGTTGTCTTATAAGGTGGTATGTGTCATGGTAAGGTAGTTGGTCACGTAGTATGGAAGCAGCATCATTGAAGAGGGGGCACTCGTAAATCACATGATCGGGAGTGCCCTCCGGTTCACCACATTCACACGCGGGTGTGGCCCTTTACCGAACCGACATAAGTATGTCGGGTACGGCCCATGTCCAGTGAGAAAATGGATTAGTCCTCTGGTGGGTTCAAAGTATTTCATTTTTAGTCGTTCCCTAATGCTTGGAATCAGTTCATATGTCCTACGCCCTGTATCGTCCGTGCCCCACAGTTCTTGCCATAGTTGTTCTCCCCTTTGCCGGATCTCACCCTTGTCCCTTGCCCCAGTGCCTAAGATCTCCTCTATCTTTGTTGCATTTCCCTTCTTAATCCAGAACCACGCGGCCTGCTCTCAGATTTTGATGTCCAGGGGGCAAAGCCCCATTATGACCAGTAGTGCTCCCCCTGGTCATGTTCTATAAGCCCCCACCGATCTAAGTATCATGTTCCTTTGAACCCTTCTCACTGTCATGGCGGGCACAACCCTCGTGAGCCTGTGTGCCCAGATTCCCGAGCCGTAACTCACTATTGATGTTAATATGCTATTATGGTAGAGTCTTATGAGGTGAGGGGGAATATGAAATCTTTTATGTCCTATGGATATGAGATTGTCCAGTGTCGGAAGGGCTTTCTGAGTTACGGTTTCGATATGTTTCCCGAAATTCCGCTTCTCATCAATGATGATGCCTAGGTATCATTTGTCACGTCGCCGAAGAACCGGCGAGCGCTCGATTCGTAGTCGGGTTACGGATTAATTGTCCCTTCAATAGCAAGTAGGTAGACTTGCTAGGTGATATCGTCATTTTAGTGTTTTGGCACCATAGTTGTAACTTGTTTAGGGCACTTTCTATTTTAAGTTCTATGTCTTCGCGGCTACGGCCGCCGACCAGCAGGAGGAGGTCATCTGCATAGGCTATCACCTCTAGCACTTCTTTGTTGTAGGATGTCTAGTAAAGGCTCCATGTGGATGTCCCAAAACAGGGGCCCTAACTCGGAATCCTGTGGACAGCCCTTTGTTATAGATTTTCCAATTCTCCCGTTAGGAGATGATAGCCAGACCTCCCGTTCCTCGCGATAGCTCCTCAGACAGCCATATAGCGGCCCTGGACACTCCTTCTCCCGCAAGCAGGAGAAGAGCGAAGGCCACCACAGGTTGTCGAAGGCGCCACTGATGTCAACCATGATTCCCACCACGTACTTGTGTGGGGTAGAGCCACATACCTCAGCCGCCAGGGCGATTGCATCAGATGCAATCTTAACAAGAAGAAAGACTTCCTACACTAAGAATAATAATCTGAGTGCTAACCGCAACAGAGTAATGGTTCAAATGGCTCTGAGCACTATGGGACTTAACTGCTGTGGTCATCAGTCCCCTAGAACTTAGAACTACTTAAACATAACTAACCTAAGGACATCACACACATCCATGCCCGAGGCAGGATTCGAACCTGCGACCGTAGCAGTTGCGCGGCTCCGGACTGAGCGCCTAGAACCGCGAGACCACCGTGGCCAGCAAGCAGATTGGTCTATAGGATTTTGTATTTGTTGGATCTTTACCTGGCCCTTTTCGAATAATAACTACATTCGCGGTCTTCCACACCCTTGGAAATTTTTGTTGTCTCAGACAGTCATTATATAAGTGAGTGAGTGGTGCCGTTATCTGAGGAACTAGAAACTGCACCACCTCGGCTACAATACCGTCTGGCCCGGGAGCTGTGCCCCTTTTAAGTGATTTTATGTGGGCAGCCACCTCTTCCTCCGAGAAAGGGTAGACTGCCGTATTGTTGGTGTATTCATTGAGGCTATCATGTCTTAGTTGTTGTTGTTGATCAGATTCCCCAACCGCACTATCGTCAGGCAGCAGGGACCGGAGGAGGACCTCGGCAGTTTCCTGCCAGGATTCCGTCATCCTGTCCCCGTGCCTGACTGTTGATAATTCCAGTGGAGAGCGGATCTTCTCTCGTACTAATTTATATGGTGTACCCCATCGGTCCAATGCCAATTGGCTCTGGACGAAGTTTTCCCAGCTTTGTATTCTGACAGCTTGGAGTTCCTTCTGGAATCGGAGTTTAGCCTCCCGATATTGCAGCAGCCATCTTTGCCGTTCTGGCCAGATGACACTGCACTGGTAATATCTTCTCAACCTTCTAACAGACCGGCGCATATCCTCGAGTTCAGGCGACCATGGTGATGGAGAGGCTGCCATGGCCTTCCTCCTGGTCGGTACGGCAGCTTTCACCGCGCTAGTTATTGCATTGGTCAGTTCCTCTGCTCGGTCGTTTATGTCCATGCCCAGGTCTTCGCCACCTTCTGGCAAGGCAGGAATGACGCACTCCCTCGCTAGCCATTCCCAATCAGCCCTTTTGTAGCTAAACTGCGTTTCCCACCCCATGGCCCAGCGGGACACTCTTTCACCTACAATGAATGTAATTAAGTTGTGGTCGCTTGTGGTGGCGTTTTCTTCGACTTTCCACTCTTGTATTATGTTGATTGCATTGGGGGTGGCTAGAGTTACATCAATGTTTGTGCCTGGTCCTCCTCCCCCAGCATAGAATTGCCAGGCTTGTTAGCTACCACTAGTTGTGATGCCATGATGAAGTCTTCTACTTTCTCTCCGTTGGTGTCCCTTGTGCCGCTGTACCACAGGGGGGATTTTGCGTTGATATCGGCAGTGATTATCATCCTTTGTCCTTGCAATGCCGTGGTTACTGTCGCTAGATGGTCAAGATGTGTTTCAATGTTATCACCGTTCTGGAAGTACATATTGACTAGTATTATTGCTCCGCTGGGAGACAGCAGCTCCACGACATTGCAGTGACTATTGGTATATTGTGATAGTGTAGTTACTTTCAGGGCTTTATTTGTGATTATTAGCGCCGCTTTCGGGTTATCTCCTTGGCTGATGACCTGCCAGGTCGCGGCTATAAATGCAATTTTTCCAGCTAGGGAGTACAGCTCTTGTAGACAGAGCACATCCAGCCTCCTCTCCTCCACTTCCTTACGTAGCTCCTGCATTACAAGTCGACTGTTATGTGTGTTAAGTTGGCCAATGGTAATTTTTGTCATCTACGGAAAGTATGTATGTATGCAGTCTTCTGGCCATGTCTTGCTCCAGTCAAACGTAATACGTCCGTTAGCCAGAACTGACTGTTTATAAATGTCATCTAGGTCAAATTTTTCTCCTCGTCTCTCGAATACTTTCTTTAGTAAGTCCCGCAGGGCTCTGAAGTCGGTGGGGAGATTCACAGACTTTAGTTGTATCCTGTCTACAGCCTCCATTACCAAGAAGGTGACTCTTCTTCCGTTTTCGTGTCCCACGCGGACGACCTGTCGTAAGGCAGTGGTCAGGGTAGCCGGCTGCTCCAACCTTGCCAGTTGCATGGTGAATTCTAGATTTGGGTATATCCGAACTGGGTCTACTGGCGGTAGTCTTACCACTGGGGTGTCTTGAGAGCTTGTTATTGTGCTCTCTTGCACAGGCTTTTGTTCTTTCTGGTTGCTTCCATCTATTGGGACCTCAGGCACAGGATGCCCTTGCCGTTGCTGGTGTTTGATCGGCTTCACTCCCCGGATGAGAGAGGAGGGAGTTGTGGCCATAGGGATAGATTCCGTCTGGATACATTTATTGATTTTCGGCGGATCTGTTTGGATACTTTTCTCGGCTGTTTCAGTTATCGGGTCTCTCGAAAGAGACTTTATGAATTCTTTGAACCTATTTGCCCTGATGGCATCCCTCCTTCTTTTGCTTGGGGATTTTCGCTTTGGCATCCTGTTTTGTTTGACATACTCAGCCATAGTCCGTTCTGGATATCAGTCTCTGGTCCAGCATACGGTACGTAGGACAATTTCGTCCTGAGGCTCCACAGCTTTTCTTCCCGCGTCTCTTGCAGGGAATGCATACACTTGCAGCTTTACAATCTTTCTGGGTGTGACCATCTTCGCCGCACTTGGAGCACGCCGACCCCTGGTGCAGTGCCTTAGAATGTGGTCCAGGTCTCCACAGTTATGGCAACGAGGTACCACGAGATAGTCTCTAATATTTATGGCATGGAAGCCAACATATAGTCTGCCCATTATTATTATCTGCTTCTACATTTGTGCTGTGACCTCGGCGACGTGATGTACAACATCACGATCCCGAGGCCCCGTTTTAAATCTCAGCTTAAAAGAGTCCTTGAAATCATTGTCATTCATTTGGTCAAAGTTCTGGTCCTTTTTGGTCTGGTACAGTTCTTCGTTAGTCATTGTTGTTGGTACGTCGTATAAAATGACCAAAGAGTTCCTTTTTCTCGGTGGTTCACACTTGACCACCGAGCTCAGCTTGGGGTTCTTTAACAGTTTTTCTTTGTCTTCCTCTGTGGCCACCTCCACAATCACCGAGTTCCTACTAGGTTTGACTTTGTTTATTTTGATTTTGTCTTTTGCTGGATCGATAGTTTTGGTCAGCAACTCTTGTATTTTTTTCACACTCGTGTCTTGGCCAGGTAGATTTCTGAGGAAGACCGCCGTGTCTGACCGCTTGGTCACCTTGGCGATCGTTTCTTTTGTAGTTTGTGGCTTTGGTGGCGCTTGCGTGACCACTCCATCCCAGGTCTTCGTAGGTTGCCTTCTTAATCTTTCATTCTCCTTTTCTAGTTCTTCTACGCGGCCTTCGAGCTTCGCGTGGGCGATGGCCCATGCAGCCAGCTCGTTCTTAGTAATAGACAGTGCCGCCTGACTTATCTTTCCATTTTTAATGTTCTGCTCCAGGAGCAGCGTAGCTCGTGCGTGTCTCTGAGTAGAAGTTTCGTCTTCTGCCAGTCCCATCTCGTCCTGAGGAGAGGGATCAAGCATCTTAGATGCTCGCTTGAGCGCACTCGATTCACTCGTCTCTGTTGTAGTCATGTTTAGTTAACGAGTGAAAAAAGGGGGGTGGGAGCCCATCTTTTACCCCGGACTGGCTCCTCTGGCATGGGGGGGGGGGGGGGGGGACACAAGAAGGCAGCTCACCCACCGGCCTCACCCCAAGGCCAAGGGCATTCTGGAACTGCAGGGGTCAGCGCGCCGTTGCCAGCGCACTGGTCCCCTTCGGTGGCTCCATCATCGTCGATTTCAGCCGGCGCTCCTCGGCAAGTGCACCCTGCACTCCGGAGAGGCGGATTCAGCTCTCATCCTTCGCCGCCTACTTGCCCGAGCTTCCACCTCTTGGCCAAGGACCCACTCCTACTCAGGTGGTGCGCCAGTCACCCAGTCGTTCAGCGGTCTGGACCCATCTAACCTAGCCCAGGCGATGTCACCACCTCCTGGGTTTGGCAGAACACGCCCCGGTTACCCAGGGGCGCGGCGAAGCACCCTTGCAAATCGCGCCGCGATCCCACGCCGACAAACGAGGACTCCGGCGTGCAGAGCACCAGCTGGTCTGTGGCCTGCGAACAGAAAGGGACTGGTGTTCGGTCCCTCGACACAGCTCCCCCTGTGCCACGCACCCTTCGCTTTCGCCTCGGGTTGGGTCGCAGCTCTTCCTTTTGTCGCAAGGCAGAATGCCGAGCTTGACATCTGGCACCACAGGAAGGCGGAAAGAGCCACTTGGGAAGGAGAGGCTATGAGAGACGCATGGCATATGATTAACATGCGGAATTTCCGTATCTACAACGATATTCAAGCGATTACAGATTTTTTCATAGAAATAATGTAATTATTGAGGGCCGTGGTGAAACGAGAACTGCTGTGGTTTTTTTTAACAATATACGTGAAGAAGTTACACATTTGCTTTTATACTGAGAATTTGTTGTTTCATAAAATATTAACCTGTCTTGCACTCAGCTGTTAGTTTAATAATACACTATTTCAGGATTCTGACGCAATTTTAACTGCATTACAAAGTTAGTGAAATGAAAATTTCCAAATTCTGCTGTATTTTAACAAGAGAAGCAGATTTTAATGTGGCAAGAGGAGAAGTTACTTATACCTCAAAACTCGTCACAGACCTTCATGAACCAATATCTGCTCAAAAACCTTCTTGATATTATGGCTGACAAGACGAGCCCTGTCGTGTGACATTTGCAGTTGCTTCTTTTATCAGCATTTTAACCTCAGTGAGCATAAACTTCTTGCTGTCTCTTGCCACATTACTTTTCACCTGGGCACGTATACTCCGTCGGGTTTAAATGAGTATGATCATGATCCGGATGAAGCTTGATTAAACGATGTCCTTTACCGCTATCCAGTCGTCGACATGGTAGGGTGAAGTTTTGACTTGTACAACACTAAAAGTTCCATTAACTTTGCCTTACACATAAATAAAAAAAGTTTTGCGTCACATCGGTTCCGAGAGTTCCGGGACCTGTACAGAAATCTGGAATAGATATCAACATAAACTTCATTTCAGCACTTTTTATTGCTCATGAAAACCGCACATTGCATGTTGTACCTCAATCAGAGGTGATGGTCCAGATTGCTGTACACACCGGTACCTCTAATACCCTGTAGCACGTCCTCTTCAATTGATGCATGCCTGTGTTCGTCGTAGCATACTATCCACAAGTTCATCAAGGCACTGCTGGTCCAGATTGTCCCATTCCTTAACAGCGATTCGGTGTAGGTCCCTCAGAATGGTTGGTGGGACACGTCGTCCACAAACTACCCTTTTCAATCTATCCCAGGCATGTACGGTAGAGTTCATGTCTGGAGAACATGCTGGCCACTCTAGCAATGCCGTTATCCTGAAGGAAGTCATTCACAAGATGTACACGACGGGGGCGCGAATTGTCGTCCATGAAGACGAATGCCTCGCCAATATGCTGCCAACATGGTTGCACTGTCGGTTGGAGGATGGCATTCACGTATCGTACAGCTGTTACGGCGCCTTGCATGACCACCAGCGGCGCACGTCGGCCCCACATAATCGGTGAAGAGAAAGTGATGTCAATCCTGAGCGGACCATTTGGCATGTTGTTGTCCCATCTGTACCGCGCTGTATGGTGTCTTGGTTGCAAAGGTGGACCTCGCCATGAACGTCGGGAGTGAAGTTGCGCATCGTGCAGCCTATTGCACACAGTTTGAGTCGTAACACGACGTTCTGTGGCAGCACGAAATGCATTATTCAACATGGTGGGTTGCTGTCAGGGTTCCTCCGAGCCAAAATCCATAGGTAGCGGTCATCCACTGTAGTAGTAAGCCCTTGGTCGGACTGAGCGAGACATGTCATCGACAGTTCCTGTCTCTCTGTATCTCCTCCATGACCAAACAACATCGCTTTAGTTCAATCCGAGACGCCAGGACACGTCCCTTGTTGAGAGCCCTTCCTGGCACAAAGTAACAACGCGGAAGCGATAAAACTACGGTATTGACCGTCTAGGCATGATCGAACTACAGACAACATGAGCTGTATACCTCCTTCCTGGTGGAATGACTGGAACTGATCGGCTGTCAGACCTCTTCCGTCTAATAGGTACTGATCATGCATGGTTGTTTACATCTTTGAGCGGGTTTAGTCACATCTCTGAACAGTCAAAAGGACTGCGTCTGTGACACAACATCCACAGTCACCGTCTATCTTCAGAAGTTCTGGGAACTGGGGTGTTGCAAACTTTTTTTGATGTGTGTACATGGGAGGTTAAACTTTATCTCATGGAACATTTCTTTGTACCCAACACAAAACACTTGTTCACAATACCTGACGTGTACAGAACACTTCAAAGCCAGAAAATACGACTTTACTACGAGAGCTGACGAATGGTGATGCATCTAATGCGTGAAACCATGTGGTACTTTTTACTAATGGTTTGGCAACAGGGGCGCTTTACCAGCCGAACCGCTGGCGGCGTGGTAGGGAAAGCCCTCTCGCCATTGGTGTTACCTGGGCTATGGCGTCACGTCCCCCTCCAGTTAGCCAAATGTCAAAAGTCGCAACTAATTTTAAACGCACTATAAAAGATCATGTGTATGTGCCTCCGCTACCAGCTGATCTACCCGACCTCAGAAACGCCATTGTCTCAACAATTAGACCACACACACTGATCGAGGTCTGAGAAGAACTCACCTATCGACACCATTATGCTCACATTGAACTTCCGTAAGGAAAGCTGTTTAAGTTGCTCTTTTTCTATTTATTTTATATTTACTGTAAGTTTAATATGCCAAATGCTAGAAAGCCATAAAACCTGTATATTCATTTTGACACATCCTGTATTTCTCCCAGATGAAGCACCAACCTCTTTACAAGAAACTATCCATTACGCTCCGCTGATCTTCCAGTCCTTTGTCCTCTGTGGAAAGCTTATAATGTCATCAGCAAATCCCAAAGATTTTTTTCCCATCCCAAAAAAATGTTTATATATTTTTCCGACACTTCATGGTTAAACAGTTCCATATTTAAGGGTGAGTAACAAATAAACTGTCGTTGTTCTACTGATTTTTATATGTTTCAAACTAGTTCTCAGCTTATTGGCCCATCGAGTCAACTGAAGATGGGTCAATAAACCGAAATCTAGCTAAAAACAAGCAAAAATCAGTAGAAGAAAATCAACCATAATTTACCTTCCAAATTTCTCCTTGCTTTTCTTCACCCCTTGCTCAGTATAGAGGCTGGATAACGTCAGGGATAGACTACAAACGTAAGTCCTTGCTGAACTATGCTTCCCTTTAGTGTCCTTCGACTCTCATAGTTGCATGAAGATACCCCCCCCCTCATATATATATATATATATATATATATATATATATATATATATATATATGAGCTAGCTCTTACACTCATTTCAGTGCGGATGCACATTGCTTCTGAACTCCTGTGGGATTCAGGGTGAGCTACTAGTGGAGGAGAATGGACAGGGATGCTACTTGCGTACGATAGGGTGGGAAGCGTGCCAGGATAACTGATGCACTCAAGACGACCGCTCGCGTCGAAAATACGAGTTCAAGTCCTGCTCCGGCATAAATTTTCAGCTGTCTTCTTTGGATTTAGTTCAAAACTCGAATGCCGCTGATGTCATTGGTTTCCTTTAATTCTTATAACTGCAGTCTCGTTCCTGTTGCAGATAACCTGCAAGCTGCAGCATAATTGTGAATAAAACCGTGATCCAGGAAGTACAGAATTTCCTTCTTCAATTCCAGTCAATGACCACAGACAAACTGTCGTGAGTTTGGGATACATGAAAGAGACAAGTTCTATAGACATTATTTCGCTCCCTCTATTTTAAGAGGACGTAAACAAGCCTCTGTAATTCTGGGTCGCACATTTGTCCAGCCCGCCTTAAATGGTTGCTGGGTGCTCTCGTTTGCAAGTGGTGTCCACGTAGTGATCACAATGTGGTGAGCCTGTGTGGCTTATGATTAGCCGGTATAGAATAGGCCTTTAATAATGGAATTTCGAATGGGTTAAATGATCTCCGATTGTTGTAACGAACGTAAACTCTTAAGAGAAGAAAGTGATTATTTATATGTTGACGTAGGTAATAATCCTCGTAGGGACCGCATTTGCGAGATTGTTTGTAGGGCAGCGTAATGTTATTCTCATGGGCCTGTGTATAATGGAAACTATCATTGCGTCTGACGTGTAGAGTGCGTAATGGAAAGTGGTTAGGATGTGTAAATAAATAGAGTAAGTATACACAGTCCTAGTGGCAATTACATTACCTAAATAAACGCAACAAGGCTATAATTGAAGTCCGTAATTGCTAATTAGCAGACACAATAAAGGCTTCCCTCGTAATAGCTCCCAAATGAAACATCATCATCGCATTACGCTACGCATACTACTCTTAGCAGGACTAATTAGTTAAATCACAGGAGTCATGTTCCATCAGTTACGTCATTTGTTTAGTACAGCGTGCTGGATACTTACTGTGAAAAGTTCTTCGAGGTGGTCACATATTCGCGACGACTCCTTAGGTCTTAGATTTGTGCGTGAGTTCGTGTTAGTATGTCGAACCTCTTTTACAAATCTAGAAATACAGAATATACATGACTGGCTCTCTGATTTGAGAGGAACCCTGTGGGAAGCGCATTATGGTTTCGCAGAAATGATACTTTCTAAGTCATTGCCCTATGGTTAAATACACCTGCTGTAAACTGTCTTCGTTAATTTTTTAAATGAACTAATATGAACTGTGTTCCTTTTTTTCTGTTCACGTTATCGTTTTTGCCAGTGATGTATCCCACGTTAAATGTACGGTTATTTATAACATGCCTGTCGCAATGAACTTAACGCAAAATATGTATATGTAAGGGACGGAATATATTCAAAATAAATAAATAAATTCGTATTTGTTTGATCATAAGCTACGCTCTGTAGTAAGCAGGCACATCGAGTAGATGGAAGTAATAATTTGTTGTTGTTATCGGTGACAATACAGTGAACATCATATTACTGGGCACTTGTGCAGCGTTCCTGTGCTTCTACCAAACGCTCAAGAGTCATGATGCCTCTTTTCCACATTCATCTGGGACTCTCAACGTTTTTGGCGTCTCCTACACCCATTTGTTTATTGAAAAATAATTTTTTGATAGTTTTTCTCCGTGGATTACACTTTTGCTCCGAACAATAGTATCAGTCTGTATAATCTCTTCATCTGTCTCCCAACAGTATGACATGTACAAAGATAGCATAACCAATTAACAACTTACTTTCGATCAAAGGGACGGAGCTGATATATTATCAATATAACGATTTATTGCCAATGTGGTGGACAAGTTCAAAAGATGCTGTGTTTACTATTTGATCCAATATATAGCAGACTCAATACTGATCCAACAAAACGAGTTGAGAGAAAGAAAAGCTTCCTGAAGCAAGATCCTATCGAGTATCTTAACTCTTATTGTGCCATCACTCCTAGATCTTCTAGCCTTCCGAAGGTCCAATTGTCAGTAACATAAGTGCGCAGACTTACCGTCCTTAACACCTTGCTACCTTGTTGACCCCACTAGTCGGTCGGTGTACACATCACATTAAGAACTCGGCATATTTCTTACGTCGGTTAGAGGGATTGCCTTATTTAGTGATATATATTTTAGTATCTTCATTCGCATTCATTTGTCTGATTTGTTACAGTTAATTGAGATTGGGTTTGATGTTGAATTAACTAAATTATTTCTGCATGTGTTGACTTGCACTTCCATTTCATTAGATGAGCAGTTCTATAAACAGAAAGATGGAGCTGCGATGTGGAGCTCTTTGTCACCTATTATTGCCAATTTTTTTATGGAAGATTTCGGGGAATGTGCCATATTTTTCTTTTTAGACAAGCAGACGTTTTCTCATTTGGCCATATGGCATTGAGAATTTTCGTAGCTTTTTAGAACATTGATCCACCTGAATATTCACTTCACTAATGATGTGGGAAAGGATCATTGTCTTCCCTTCATTGATATGTCGGTCAGGAGGAAGACTGATGATATATTCGGACATGCCATTTATAGGATTCCAGTTCATAGTGATTCGTATGTTATCGCCGACAGCAAGAATGGTTATTTGTACCATGGTTCATAGATCCAGCATCATCTCAGACACTGAGAGTTTTTCAGCTTAGTTAGCCCACCTTAAAGTAACCTTTCGCCAGAGTGGTTATAGTGAAATACAGATGAGATGCGCATTGCATTTTCGACGCACTGTGAATCGTGTGACTGATGAAAATAAAGAGGTGGTACCCAAGTCTACGGTCTTTTTGCCTTATTCAGGTAGCGTTTCCCACACGACCGGTCGTATTCTGCTGAAACACAAGGTGAAGTGTGTTTTTCGACCACCAGCTACAATTAGCGCCCCTTTACGATCTATAAAGCATGATCTCGGTTTGCTTAAGGTATATGTCTACCATACCTCATGCATTTGATGCGTGTCATGTAATAATGAGATCATCAGGAATGGGAAGGGCCGATGTATAGGTCATAATCATAACAAACACTCACAGCAGCTCATATTTTAAAGGAGGGACATAAATTGTTAATAAAACTCATCAGTGTGAACCATATGTAATGGTATCAAAAAATATCAATAAAGTTATCAAGAAATACTCCATGCCAGTGCATGGCCACATTGATTCGTGTTTCAGAATGACAGCGTTCATAAAAATTTGTGTGACACTAAGACTCAATGTCTTTCTAATTCATTAAGACCCAGTGTCTTTCTACATAGCATATCCATTCAGAGCTATCTGCTCCACTCCCATTCCTCGCCCAACACCCCCCCCCCCCCCTCACTCCCCTCTGAGATGTTCTGCTCCTCACTGTTGAACATTTTAACCACTCCCTTACAACCACTTTCTGCTTCATGTCTTTAGCCTTATCATTTCAGTTTGCTTACAATGTAGATGGTACATGTTTTAATGTAAATCTATTTGTCATTTTTACTCTTGCTTTTATGTTGGTATTCTTTTTGGCCTTTGTGTTAAGTAATTGTGACATTTTGTCATTATGATAGATCACTGCTTAGCAGTTGCGATAGGTGTTACTCAGGCTGGTCCATTATCATGTATGTGGATTATCCTTTATGTATTTTTCTATGACTCCATTGTTACATTTTATTGTTACGCTTTACTCTGATACTGTTTTATATGATCACATTCACAAGATGTACTAATCTCTGTCCCCACTCCTCCCCCCCCCCCCCCCCACTCCCACCTGTACTTTTCACTGGATCTCTTTGCGATTTTTTTTGTTTGTCTATTATCATGTATGTATACTGCCCTCTTTGTATTTCTTTATAATTTGGTTGTCGTTTTTGATATCTATACATATGATTCATATTGATTTGTTACATTACCCATTTGCATCCCTCCTTTAAAAAATATGAAAATGTACTATACTGCTGAATAGAATTGCTACATGGTAGCTGTCTGTCTTATAATGTTTACTATCACTATTACACATCATTGTTTATTAGTTACTGAAGAGTGTTAAGGAGTTGTAATGCTGAAAACTGTTTCTATATTTTTATGTTTGTTATTCATTGACATTCCATATCGATCTCATAGCTTTTGATATTGTGTATTGATCACTCTGGAGAAATGTATTCCATACAACTCCTGTCTGACTTTCAGTTAGATGTTGTGTGCTACATTACTTTAGGCACACATATGGCTGTCAAATAATGATTTTATTGTCAGGGCTTCTGAATATTAGGGTACCCTTTATTAAGTTAATGAATTTTAACACTGTGTACTTTGTACTGTTTATCACTGGTTAGTTTTTCTTATATCCATGATGTATCTTCTCTCAGTAATATACTGAGTATCTTAATTTTAATTGTCTGCTCCTGTGTCTCATCTATTGGGAGATGGGATACACTGAATTATATATTACACCTAGAATATGACACTTTCGTTTTGATTATGTCTCAAAGATTTTTGCTGTGGATTGCATTATTTAAATTATTCTCATGCAATGCTTATTAAATAGATAGGGAAAACATTTAAAATTAATTAATAAATTAAACTATTTTAGATAATATTGATGCTTGTAACTTTTGTACCTTTTTTACTCATAACCATACTGTAACTGTTACATTGATGGTTGTTTTTTTTTGTATCGTAAAATTATCTTTCTGTATCATGATTTATATGGATTGGGCATCTTCTTGGTGTTGTCTTTGAGACTAAACATGCTTTGCCTACTCATGCTATGTCCTGACTACATATGGTTATTTTCCAGTTGTGTGTGCATGAGGAAATTGCTTTTATGAGAAAATTATTGTTCTTCTGTATTATTATTCATGAAACTGACAGTTAATGTGGTTGTATGGTTCAACATCAAAAAAATAGTTCAAATGGCTCTGAGCACTATGGGACTTAACATCTGTGGTCATCAGCCCCTAGAACTTAGAACTACTTAAACCTAACTAACCTAAGGACATCACGCACATCCATGCCCGAGGCACGATTCGAACCTGCAACCGTGGTGGTCACGCGGTTCCAGACTGAAGCGCCTAGAACCGCACGGCCACACCGGCCAGCGGGTTCAACATCACTGATATGTGACTTTCAGTAGCCATTTTTAAGTCACAGTTTTGTATTTCGTACCTTTATGACTTTTGTACACTGAGGTTTGTCATTTCTGTTTTCTAACATTAATTCAGGTGCCAAATGGCGGTCCTTGACCAAAACTGGTAGCAAACTAATAAGCTATTCTAAAGTAGCCAAGTGTCATAAATTTCAAAAACACATATCCTTTCTGATTCAGTTTCTGAAACTGGTGCCCTGTGCTTCTTAATCTTATTGCAAAATTACCTACAGCTGACAAGTTGTCCCCTGAGGTGATCTACTCTTCTTAAAAGGGAAGGTATCTTTTGCCTATAAACTGCCTCGTATAGTGATAATCCCGTATTTTGCTGCACCCTTGAGTTACAGACTGCTACCATAAGCATTACTGAGGTGACTATTCGTATAATAACATATTACATACGGTTCTGCGCACGTGTTCTGTCCTCCAATTTACTTGCAGGTGTAGTGTACTCATACAGAGCTTCTGTGTCCGTAAAACATGGCACAAACGTTTCATTAGCTCACACATAAAATTAGTTATGTGATGAGTTATCACAGTCTGCAGTGACCCAGACATTACTAACTGCGTGGCTCCTCCCGCCAGAGATTCGAGTCCTCCTTGCATAATTTACTTTACATTAATTTAATTAGTGTGTAAGTCTAGGGATCGATGACCTCAGCAGTATTGTCCCTTAGGAATTCACACACACACACACACACACACACACACACACACACACACACACACACACAATGTCCCAGACTACAAAATCCAGCGATTAACCATTGCCTGAGCGACCGTCTTCACTTACTGGTTTTGCACAACAGTCATAGATAAATGATGCAAAAAGTGATAGATTATAATCAACACTTACAAGTTTTCCACGAGTGGCTACGCAAAGTTTCGAAGGATATCCACACCAATTTTGTTGACCTGTGGTTATCTCTGCAATGAAATTCGCTGACGATTAAACTCAGCCCCTTACACATATGATACACAGTGTTTCACATACTGCTCCACATCCGGCATTCTCATTTCTCACCAATTCTCTACAGTATGTCATTCAGTTTTTCAGTGACCTCTATGTTCGCCTAAGATACAGTCATTGGTATATCTCAATACATTGTCTTCTAAACTCGCAGGGATGACTATATGTCGTCTGCACTTTGTTTGTGTACCCAATACTCTATCTTCAGCACGGAAATGAGTGTGTATCATGAACTGTTGATAGTTTCAGTCGATGGCTGGAGGCTTTCACAGCTTTTCTGCAGAACTGCCAACGTTAGTGTAACTCACAACTCAGTCTATCAGAATGGTGTGACTTCAGAATCGGACTCACTGAGTTGTAAAGTCCATAAAGTCAAATGGCTAGTTGTATCTTTAAGACCCATCAGTGATTTTAAAGCTGTGTGATTTGTTATAGGTCTCAAGCGCCTGTCAAATAACTAGCAGCTAAATTATGTGATATCCTGAATCAGGTTAAGAATCTTCTTTTCTGTGGTTGTGTTATTCCTTTCTGCCTTACCTAGTTGCCTAGAAGCACAGCGTGTCAGGTGCTGTATTCCGTCAGTTTCCTGGCTTATCATGCCATGTAAGGAGAAGTTGCTGGTATCACAAGGTAATGTGAGTTGTTCTTGATAATCTGGAAAAGTGAGGACAGGATCACATGTCAATAAGTCTTCTAATCACACAATTTCTTCTTTATAATCTGGACACTTTATTGTCTTCTTTAAGAGATGTGTAAGATGCAAGAGATGTGCAAACTTTGGTAAAAACTTCCTGTATAAATTGGCCAAACCAAATTGGCCACACCGAAATAGGTCTACAGCTCTTTTTGTGTAGCAGGAGTAGGAAATTACCACACAGCCTGCATGAGCTAGGGTCTTTTTGCACACCTTCCTCCCCAATAGCATGAACCAAATAGCCAGGTTCCT